>NC_088916.1:25306875-25626250 GCF_963576675.1 Euphorbia lathyris
AGTCTTTTGTTACCATTAAGGGGAAGTATTTAAATCCTCATTTTGTAAGAATGACGGCAACTTTTATCAATCAAATTCATTCTCTTTGAGAGTTTAAGGTTTATACCTTGTTTATTGGGATTCACTCCTTCTAGTTTAGCTAGAGAAGAACATCTTTGTTGGTTTACGATTAAAACTTTCATTTATCGCTTTCAATCTGTATCATCATTAAAGTCCATGTGAATATTCATGTGCAGATACAATACTATATTGCTAAACTAAAATTTGCATATATTTTTTTCTATTTGGTAAAGAGACACTGACAATTTTCTTTTATCCGTTTATTTTTTCTGAGGCATTTTATCCGATTATTAAACAAAAGAGAGTGGGGTTCATGGATTTTTTTATAATTTAAGTACAGTATTATTAATAATAATGAAATGAATTTCTCTCAAGAAAAGAAAAAAGAAAGAAAGAAAAAGATATAGATTTCGATATGATGCTTATTTTACTTTATATATATATATATATATAAACTTATAATTTAAAGCTTTTATTTTGTTCACATGATTATGATTATGATTATGATTATACTACTTTTCAATATTTTGGATTTTATAACTAACATAAGAAACGATAAAAACGGTATTCAATATCCATTGCACTTTACACTCGATCGATTATGTTAGGAAATAATAACATTGCTCTTCAAATTTTATTCCATAATCTATTAAAATAGATTTATGATTTTTTGCAGTATTAATTTAGATTTTATATACAAAATAGTATCAATATAGATTTAACGTTTGAAATAGAGTATTAATTTAGGTTTTGATAACAGAACGTGACACGTCATTCACATTGATCCGTTAAGTACTGTTAATTGTACGTGGAGAGAGAAATCAAAACTTAACAGAGTAATATGAATGACATACCACGTTCCATTATCGATGTCTAAATTAATACTTTTTTTAAAACGTTACACATATATTGATGTTATTTTGTACGTAAAACTCATATTAATACTTTGTACATTTGAAAAAGAGTAATATGAATGACGTATCTCTTTTTTCTAACCTTAATTTCCTTGACATGACTATTTATTTTGTACGGTTCACCTAATTATATTTATATATATAGTTTACGAGGCATACATATAAATTTTTATCGTGTATATATATACATTTTAATAGTTTCCCAACTGACAAATAGCCTTCTAAAGTTAGAATAATTTTTATGTAAAATAGTATTTATATGGACTTTGAATGACTAAATTTTGATCATTCACCGTTAAATTTACGCTTATTAAATGTGAGAGTTAAGATGTTTTAAATTTCTACCTTAAGATTTTAATAAACCTAGATCTAACGGTGAAATGTCAAATTTATTTGGAGTCCGTTTATTCCATTCCTCGGAACTGTTTTTTACCTTTTAGTTCTAAAAATGAAATAAAGAATGTTTGCTAAAATTTCGAAACAACTACTTTTAATACAAAAATTAACTAATACTTACTACATATCAGCTAACAACAAACAGGAACAAGTAAACCAAACAGACCCTAAATCATTCAGAGTCAATGTAAGCACTACTATTTTTGTTTATGTGAATTACGAAAAATTATTAGGAGTACCCAGTTCTCCATGTTAAATGGTGGACCTTCTATACATATTTTGTCGTGTGAAACATGGACCTACATATATTATAAAAGACTCCACTATTTTAATTATTAAGTTGGATTACAATACACATGTCCAAATGTAAATTTAGGATCCTTTAAGTAACATGGAAGATCAGATACTTAATACAAAAACTCGTGAATTACTTACATTCTTAGTGAAATTATTCATAATTAAAACTCTTCATCTTCTATATAAATATATTTAATAAAAATTAAATCTAATATTTTTCGTACAATAAATTCAGTATGAATTATTAAGTGACTATAACATATAAATGGTTAGTCGAATTCAAGAGTATAAAGGAACTCATATGCTTTGAACTTTTATTTTTTCACTTTATAATTGTTTTGTTTAAATATTAAAATTGAGGTTGACTTATAATTCCCTAAAGTTTTTGTCTTGCTTCTTTGACTTCCGTTATATATCACAAGAGAATTTTGAAAGGAAAAGTCTTGCACATTTTATTCATCAAGAATTTTTCCTTGGAAAATTTATGAAATTGGAAGTATATTAATTGAGTTAAGTGTAGAAATAAATGTAATAAATTGAGTTAACATTGAATTTGCGAGTTTAGAAAGCTTGAATCTGCATTTTCAATATCATATATTGTGATATATCAATAATACATGGTGTTTGAAACTGTTTTTGGCACAACCACGAGAAACACACTTCATCCTGAGTCGATTTTATAAAAAAAATTTTCAGAAATGACTTCATGATCTTGAGTCAGATCCTAAACAAAATTTTTATGTTTTTTATGAAGAAATACCTGATAACACACATATAGGGAGACGGAAGACAACCACCTATATAGAGAAACAGACCACAACAACCACCGATATAAAAAGATAGAAGAAAAAAAACTAAACATAAAGAAGAAACTACAAAATTTATCATAATAGATCAATTAAAATTTTATACAATAAAGAAAAAATAAAACAAATAAATAGTTTATTTTTCGGTTAAAAATTAAAAAAAAACCTCAAAACTTAAATGAAGAAGAAGAAATTTTCTTAAATACTAAATTTATTTATTTATTTTTTCTAATTTTGCCACTTCCCATGAAATATATAGTGAAGCAGTTGGAAATTAATAGTGGAAGATATTCGTTTTGTTAGTTGAGAAAAGATTCAAACCTTCCATCCATGTGATAATATGCAAAAAAGACCAGATAATTATTTAAATATTATTTTCATTACTTTAATAAAAATAATATGCCCAATATAACACTACTCACCAAATTATTGGATTCATCTTAGCTTATCCATACACTCACTTTAATTATTCCTATCCTCTTATTTACATATATTGTATTAATAATAATAATAAAAAAAACTATTTGCTTTAACATATATGCAGTCAATAATTGAAATATTGGATTAAGTACACAATTTATATCTATTTATATACATAAACTCAATGATGTAGAGTGAAATCGATTGGAGGTTTTAATCGTAAACCAACAAAGAATGCAATCTTCTCTAGCTTAACTAGAAGGTTGGATTAACCCACAAGGAAGAACCTTGAATGCTCCAATGGAGGCTTCTTTAATTCAATATGGCAAAAGTTGTGAAACATTACAAAGAAGGGGGTTTAAATACTCTCCCAAAGAAGAAGAGAAAAGACCAAAAGCCCATGAATAGGGTTTTTGGCTAAACATGTGTCTAGGGATAGAATAGGAAAGGAAAGAGTTCATGGCAATTGAGTAAATAGGAAACCGAGGGCAAAACAGTAATTAAGCAACAACAGAATTGGTCCCCTCTTAGTAAGAACTTGGAGGAGAAGTATTGTCCAGGCAGGATACGCCCTGCGTAGACTAGTGTACGCCCCGCGTAACTTGGGTACTGAGCTTTTGGACATCTTCGAAGGGATTGTACGCGCGACGTTCCTGGAGTCACGCTCCGCGTATTGTAGCTTCTGGTCGTGATGATCCTCCTTGGTGGGCTTTGCGCGTGGCGTCCCCACCGTTGCGCTCCGCGTGCTCGACCTCCTGGGCACTCTTCACTCCGGACTCTATTCTTACGCCTCGCGTGACTTGGGTACTGGACAATTGTTCGGTAAAGGAGTCCTCTACGCCTCGCGCCTTGGTGAGCACGCCCCGCGTGCTTAGTTGTGTGGCCTGACTCTCATTGTTCTCATCTCTTGGTTCCGGGCTCGGACTTAGGGAAGGGATGCCCTCATCATTCTCCCCTTCTTTGAAAGAGTCGGACTCCGCCTCCGACGCCTTGGTTGGCAACGTTCCCTCCGGTTTCCACAAGCTAAGGTCCTGCACATTAAAAGAAGAAGACATCTTCCCAAGCCAATTGGGAAGAGTTAGTTGGTAGGCATTGGCACTAATCTTCTTGGTGATCCGGTAAGGGCCATATTTCCTCGGCCTCAATTTGCTACTAGGAGCATGCATGAGTCGCTCTTTTCCCAAATATACCATCACCTCATCCCCCACCTCAAACTGCACGTCTCTCCGGTGCTCATCAACCTTGGTCTTGTTCTTGCTATTCTTCCTTTCAATGCTATCCCGAACTTCTTGGTGCATTTGATGGTAGTCATTGGCCAAATTATGTGCCGCGACACTTTTCTTCTCTCCCAAGTCAAGCGAGTGGTTCGGAGCTTTGGTGTATACAACCTCGAAAGGTGATTTCCCGATGGTTGAACTCACAGCGGAGTTATAAGCAAACTCGGCTTGGGCGAGCACATAGTCCCACATCTTGGGCTTGTCCCTGCACTTGCTTTGTAATAGATTCCCCAAAGTCTGATTCACTGCTTCAGTTTGTCCATCCGTTTGTGGGTGAGCCGTGGTACTAAACTTCAAAGTGGTTCCGAGGATAGCCCAAAGAGTTCGCCAAAAGTGGCTAACAAATTTTGTGTCCCGGTCCGACACTATACTCTTTCGAACCCCATGTAATCTCACTACCTCACGGAAGAAAAGCTTAGCAATGGCAGTGGCGTCATTAGTCTTCCGACACGGGATGAAATGAGCCATCTTTGAGAACCTATCCACCACCACAAAGATGGAGTCCATACCCCGTTGAGTCCTTGGTAACCCCAACACAAAACCCATTGAGAGATCCTCCCAAATGGTTTCCGGAACCGGCAAGTGCATCCGTAATCCGGCGTTAGTAGTATGCCCCTTGGAGGTTTGACAAGTTTCACATCGCTCTACAATATACACCACATCTTTCCTCATCCTAGGCCAAAAGTATCGGGAGCTAACCGCTTCCAAGGTCTTATCTCGACCAAAGTGGCCTCCTGACACCCCTCCATGTAGTTCTCGGATCACTCTTTCTCGTATGGACGTACTTGGAAGGCACAATTGGCTACCCTTCATGAGAAACCCATCCACTAACTGATACTCACTCTCTTCACTACCTCTCCTACACTTCTCCCACTCAAGCCCAAAGTCCGGATCCTCCTCATACTCCCCTTTGATGTGCTCAAAATCCACGAACTCCAAGGCTACTGTTTTCAACAGGGCTACCCTTTGGCTCAAAGCATCCGCCACTTTGTTCTGTTGCCCCGCTTTATGGAGAAGTTTATAAGGGAACTTGTCCATAAAAGCGGACCATCGAGCGTGCATGGAGCTCCGGAGTTACTTTTGGCTCCCTAAGTACTTGAGGGCTTGGTGGTCGGTGTACAACATAAATTATTTTCCAATGAGGTAGTGCTCCCACGTCTTGAGAGCCCGCACTACCGCATAGAACTCTTTGTCATAGGTGGCCCATTTCTGTCTCGAATCACACAACTTCTCACTAAAGTAAGATATGTGCCTTCTCTCTTGCATTAATACTCCCCCAACTCCTACGCCACTCGCATCACACTCAACTTCGAAGAGCTTGTCAAAATCTGGAAATGCTAAAACCGGAGCGGCGCTTAGTTTTTCCTTTATCAACGCAAAACTGCTTTCTTGCTCATCTCCCCAATGGAAACCTCTACCCTTCTTCAAACACTCGGTCATGGGGGCCACAATAGCGCTGAAATTCCGGATGAACCGTCTATAGAAGGTCGCCAACCCATGAAAGCTCCTAATGTCCCCAACGGTCTTCGGAGTCGGTCACTCCCGAACAGCTCTAACTTTGTCTTCATCTACTTTGATACCACTCCCACTGACCACATACCCGAGAAATACCAAACTCTCCATGGCAAAGTCACACTTCTTAGTGTTGGCAAAGAGTTGGTTCTCCCGGAGCAAGGCTAGCACGGTCCTCAAGTGCTCCACATGTTCTTCCAACGTCTTACTATGGATGAGGATGTCGTCAAAGTAGACTACCACAAACTTACCAATCACCGGACGCAATACTTGGTTCATCAACCTCATGAACGTACTTGGTGCATTGGTCATCCCGAATGGCATCACTAGCCACTCGTACAACCCATCACGCGTCTTAAACGCCGTCTTCCATTCATCTCCCGCCTTGATCCGAATTTGGTGGTACCCGCTCCTCAAATCAATCTTCGAAAAGACTTTGGATCCACCCAATTGATCAAGCATGTCATCAAGTCGGGGAATTGGGAACTTGTACCGAATAGTGATCTTGTTGATGGCTCGGCTATCCACACACATCCTCCATGACCCATCTTTCTTGGGTGTCAACAAGGCCGGTAGCGCACACGGACTCATACTATCCCTAACGTAGCCCATTCTTATCAACTCCTCCACCTTCTCCTTCATCACTTCACTCTCTTTGGGACTCATCCGGTAGTGAGGAAGACTAGGCAAGCTAGCTCCCGGCACTAGATCAATATGGTGTTGGATGTCCCATAGAGGTGGCAGCCCATACAGCAACTCTTTCGGAAAGACGTCCCGGAACTCATTGAGCAATCTCCCCACATCTTCCGGAACTTCTTCGTCCTCACTTCCTACCCCAGCCGTCGGCGTGCTAGACTTCACCATCACTACATAGACCATTTGACTCTCCTCACACTCGTTAATAAACGCCTTGTGAGTTGGGCAAATGATCAAGGTAGACTTCCCTCTGTTCTTGGTCTCTTCCACTAGAGGTGTTAGCACATATCGAACTCCATCCTTTACAAACCGATAGGTGTTCTTCTTTCCGGTATGGGTAGCATCTCGATCAAACTGCCATGGACGCCCCAACAATAAGTGGCAAGCATCCATCTCCACGACATCACAATAGACCCCGTCTTGGTACTCCCCGATCTCTAGGGGTACCCTATACCTTTGGGTAACCTTCATCTCGCCTACGGCCTTGATCCACCCCACACTATACGGACTAGGGTGCGCCTCAATAGTTAATCCGAACCTTTTGGCGGCCGTGTCGCTGATAATATTCTCTTGACTCGTACTATCAATGATCACATTGCACTTCACCCCTTGCACTAGACATCGGGTTCAGAATAATTGATGCCGTTGATCCGACTCCACCTTGCTTGAGACCAAAAGTCTTCTTACTATATGTATGGCTTGTCCACCATCATACTCCCTATCATAGTCATCATCAATCGGCTCACAACACACATCCCCTTCATCATCATATTCCTCATCATCTTCATACCGCTCAACCATGTTGGCGCTTCTTCTCTTGGGGCACTCATTGGAACGGTGGCCCAGCTCATTGCATCGGAAACACTTGAATGGAGCCGGCCTTGCATAAGGGTTGTTGCCCCTAAGGGGTTGTGTCGCCTTAAAAGGCCTCACATCTCTACTAGGTGCCTTTCCCGCACTTGGCGCCTTAGAATCGCTTGAACTTGCAACCCCTTTACCCTTATCAATCCCCTTGGGAGCTCCTCTCCCTCCATAAGGGTTCTCAGCTCCGGCTCTCCTATAGCCTTCACGACCCCTCAAACTCAACTGTGCCTCGGCCTTCAATGCTAAATTACGGGCGTCTTGCACCCGAATCACCATCTGTGTTCCAATCCGATCTTGGATGTTGTGCCTCAACCCTTCAAGATACCTTGAAGTCTTTTGGCTTTCGGTTTCCGACAAATTAGCCCTTACCGAAAGCCGCAAGAACTCCGAGGTGTATTCATGCACACTCCGAGCACCTTGGGAACAATTCCGATAGGAACTGTAGATGTACTGCTCATAGTCGGGTGGTAGAAACCTCTCCCGCAACATCGACTTCATTCTAAGCCAAGACCTAATCGGCTCCCTTCCTCCTCTTCTTCTCCCTTCCTTCACATTATCCCACCAAACCGAAGCTCCTCCTTTCAACCGGTAGGCTACTAAGCGGACTTTCCGATCCTCCGGTATTCCCGCATAATCAAAGAACCGTTCCACCTCTAACAACCAATCGAGAAAACCCTCTATGTCGAGTTCTCCCCCGAATGACGGTAAGTCTACTTTCAATTTGAAGGCGTCGTCCCTCTCGAAATTTCCTCCAAACCCCATTCTCACATTCGGCTCACCTCTATATCCGCCCCTTTCATTACCCCGACCCCCATACGGGTCATTCAACCCAGCATTCTCCCTCCCATAACCACCTACAACATCATTATGCACAATATCCATATTCCCGGCACTGTGCCTGCTCGCGACGAGCAGTGCCTGCTCGGCGAGCAGACCTGCGGGAATTGGTCAAAAAGACCAATTCCGCCTCCACGACGCCACGATGGACCCCACGACTTCCTACCTGTATAAGGACACGAATTAGGTCAAAAAGAGGGCCGAGCCATGCCTATAAATAGAGTTTTTCCAATGTAAATTAGTATCTTTCATTTATTTGTAAATTACTTTAGCTTTCCCCTTGTAATTCCTCTCCATCTCCTCCATATCCTTCAAACCTCCATTGAAGCTCCTTCAAAGCTTTTCTCAAGGAATTATCAAGGTTCGTCCTTAAGATTAGGTCGCCGGCTGCAGAGTAAACAGGTTCCCTGAAAGGGATTTTTGTATCTCCTTTTATCTTTCCTTGTTTGTACTCTTTGATACAGTTGCCGAACCTAGCTTATTGTATCTTGTGACATTGTTCTTCGCCTTTAATAATAATTTAGCTCTTATTTTGTTCTATGATTATTTGTCTAATCTCTGTCTTACGCTTTATTCAATTGGTTTAACTCATTCAAAAGCCCCAAAATCTAGTAGGCACATATTGCGAGCTGAATCTGACCTAGTCAGAGCCTAGGAGATTGACAACCTCTTAGTTGATTAAGCGCCAATTTACTGAGCCTTAGACCTAGTTTCGGCCTTAGGGAATCACGCACTAGGAACCTCAGGAGGGTAAGTAGGGTTAATCGCCTTGAATACAAGTGACTCAGATTAGGTTTTTACTCAATAGACCTAACAATCTATCTTCATTATTATCATTCATACCATGTTCCTTCGGGTAATTGCATCTAGTGAAAGATCAATTAGGAGTAGTTTAACTTAATTAGGGGTAGAGTAGCTTAATTAGACATAGAATAACTTAGTTAGAATCAGATAACTCAGTTAGGATTAGTATAATTCAACCTAGGAGTAGATCAACTTAATCAAACAAACTCAAAACCCCCTAAGCCTAGATAACTCCTGAAACCAAGTAGCTCGATACTTGCAGAAATAAATCCTGTGGACGATAACCTGGACTTAACCAGAAATTTATTACTTGATAACGATGGGGTACACTTATCCCTTAGTGAGGCTTCTTCACGGAATCCGCATCAAGTTTTTGGCGCCGTTGCCGGGGATTTATTTCTTCTGCAATATCGAACCAAAGGTCGATTTGTTAGTTTAGGCATTCATTGTGAATATCCTTTGTTTATAATTGTTTATACTTGTTTATATATAATCCTTTATACTTTTCTTTTTGTGAATATTTGTTTTTAATTTTTATTGTTATTTCTAATGATTCTTTTTTTTTGAGAAAATGGCTAGAAACAATGGAAATAAGGAGTCTATTACGCATTTGCTTAACTTTCTATCTACTCACGAAGATCAAACTGACGATTTGTATGCCTCAATTAAAAATTTATGCATACAAAAAGGGATCCTAGTTGATTCAACCGCGGACGAATCAATTAAAGAACCCAATTTGGTAGGTCAGGTTGATAAGGTAATATATTTTCCCATTAAGAATGAAAAACTGATCCCTAATTATGAGAAACCAAAAGTTTCAATATTAATTGAGGAATCAGTTGAAATTGAGCCTCTAGAGAAGAATCCAAAAATAGAAGAGTTCGGTTTTGCTCCAAGTCCAGAAATTTTCATTCTCTTTGATTTACCAAGGGAATCAAAAAGGGAGCAAACTAAATTTTTTCATAACTTATTTAAATTTTATCCTTTGTATTTATTAAAATTCTTTGAAACTGATAATCCGTTTTGCAGGTACAGATTATTTATTCAGGAATTTGAATTCCTAACGCGAATGTCAGCATACACCTAGGCGGGAATTCTATGTCGAGCTCACCGACTATAACGTAGCGCTTCTTGGGAGGCAACCCAAGTTTTAATAAAAAATTTCAGGTTTATTTTATTTAGATTATACATTGATCTTTTAGTTTAGTCTTTTTAGTTTTCCTTTACGTTTTTTTAAGTGTTCGTTTAAAATAAATAAATAAATAAATAAAAAATAAATAAATATTTTTTTTAGTTGTTTAGTTTTATTTTATTTTTATTTTTATTTTTATTTTATTTTTTTTAAGTGTTCAGGTTTAAAATAAAAAAAAAAAAAATTGGCCCTAGGAGGCCCAGCTCGGGCGAGCTGGGCACTGCCGCCCAGCTCGGCGAGCAGGGCCCAGCCCGCTGCTCGGCCGCGATAAGCAAACTGTTCGGGATTTTTAAATCCCGAACGGAGCTGAAAAATAATAATAATAAATAAATAAATAAAAAAAAAAATTTGTCGCGTTGTTTTATTTTAATTTGTTTTATTTTGTTATAATCCCAAGAATTGTACACTCTATCCGAAGTTAAGGTTTCGTTATTTGTCCTTGAGGGCTGAAAATTGACACCGCAAATCATCAAATTTTTGGCGATTGCGATAAAATCAGTAAGTTATCTTCTCCACCCTAACTTTTTGCACTTGTACTTTATGGTTTGTGATGCAATGTTGGAACTTATTGCATAGTTTAGTGTGAGGAGGAGGGGTAGACAAACTTACAAAAATTGTATAATTTTTAAATTTTTATTGCGTTGTGTCTAGTTTAGTTTAGCATGTTCGAGTTTTATTTATGTTTTCGCATGTTTAGAATCTAAAACCGTGAACCTCCTTCGAATCTAAACTTCGTTATTTGTCATTGAGGGCTGAGAACCGAATCTAAGATTGCATGACAACTAGTTTAGTTGTAGGACACAATCCTTGTATCTGTAAAAGCATGAGCTAAAGTTTGCATTTAGACTCTACTTTTGAAGAAATGCTAAAATCATTACTTAGGTAGATAACTTAAGAATTGAAGGCATGTGATATTAAACTTGAGTTTTGGGGAGAACTAGTAAACACAAAATTGAAACCCAAAGAATTGTGAGTTGAATTTGAGCCTAAGAGCGAACATCAAAAAGCTCTTTTTCTTGACATTTTTGTGTGAATGCTTTGACTTGTGGAAAGATTACAGATTTTGCACCTAATACTGTGTTGAACCTACATGCAATGATTTGAGATGATAAACGATGAATCAGCCTCATTAGAATTAACCATTTTCTTTACCTTATTTTCTCTTTTTCATCCACTCTAGGAAGCCCCTTTGAGCCTATATTTTTATAGTTTATAGATTTTTCTTTCGTCCTAACCCAATTTTTGCAAACCATCACTTGGTTTGTTACTTAACCCTAAGTTTTTGCAAAGCTCACATCGAGCCTTTGTTTTCCTCTAGCGCTTTGTCTTCGTTTATGGAATCATAGTAGCAAGCCAAAAGGCTAAGAAGTGATTGAGCATCACTATCCAAAAAGAAAAAAAAAGAGAAAAACAGAAAGAGAAAAGAAAAGAGACGAACAAAAAGGAGAACTTCATTCCTCAGTTCTTAAAATCAAAATGTCTCAAGAAAAAAAAAGGAAAAAAAATAATGAATAAAAAGCTCAGTCACTTCACATTTGCTAAGGCCATTTTAACTTTGTTTTTCTAGCGCTAGAACTATTAACCCTTGTTGTACCTTTAACCCTCTAACCACATTACAACCCCAATTCGAGGCTGTTTTTTATATCATCGGAGTCATATAGCATAGTAGAGGAACTCGGATGAACGTGCAAAATCAACGTAATCCTAAGCAAGAACATAAGCCGAGAGTAAACACTTTAGCTACTAAAATTGTGTGAAATGAGTGAACTATCTATGGTGAGGTGTTTTACTTAGCGATCCCCTCAAGCTCGTTTAATTGAACATGTGTCCTTTTTCTTAAAACATATGACCTATGATAATTGAAATGCAGCTTTTGGATATCGTGTCTCTACTTTGTATTTCCGAATGCATGTAATTACAGATGCTCGAAATTGTGTCAAGCACCTAGTCAAACCGGGAGGTTTTCTAGCTTGCTTGTGATTGCGGGTTTAGTTTTTTTAGTTTACTTGGGGACAAGTAAAGTTTTAAGTGCGAGGAGGTTTGATAGGGGTCAAAACCCCTATCTTTGGGTATGGTTTTAGGACGGGTTTTAGCGTTATTTAGTTAATAAGCGAGCAATTCTCGCATTTAAATGCTTTTGTGTGAGTTAGTTAGAAATTGGAAACGTTTTATTTACTTTTTGTTGTTTAGGCTCGTTTTATGATCAATTTAGGCAAATACGGCCAAAATGGCATGCATATTATAATTCCGTTATCTTTTGAAGCTAATTGATCCGTTAAAAGTCGCACCAAACGAAGCGTTTGCTCAAATAAGCGATTGGCGGGTCAATTTAGCCCTTGGACTAATGTTGTTTGGAGTTTATGTGCGTGTGCAGGTTAAAACACGATCAATTTCAGGCAAAAATCGTGTCTCGGGGACCCCCGACAGTCGCTCGGTGAATTGAGCATCGGCGCACAGCCCGGGCGCTGCTCGGTGAGCAGCCCAGGCACTGCCCAGGCACCGCCCAAGCACTGCCCAGGCACTGCCCAGGCACCGCCTAGGCACTGCCCAGGCACCGCCCAGGCACTGCCCAGGCACCGCCCAGGCACTGCCCAGGCACCGCCCAGGCACTGCCCAGGCACTGTGCCTGCTCGCCGAGCAGCTCGCCCTGCTCGGCGAGCAGACCTGCGGGAATTGGTCAAAAAGACCAATTCCGCCCCCACGACGCCACGATGGACCCCACGACTTCCTACCTGCATAAGGACACGAATTAGGTCAAAAAGAGGGCCGAGCCACGCCTATAAATAGAGTTTTTCCAATGTAAATTAGTATCTTTCATTTATTTGTAAATTACTTTAGCTTTCCCCTTGTAATTCTTCTCCATCTCCTCCATATCCTTCAAACCTCCATTGAAGCTCCTTCAAAGCTTTTCTCGAGGAATTATCAAGGTCCGTCTTTAAGATTAGGTCGCCGGCTGCAGAGTAAACAGGTTCCCTCAAAGGGATTTTTGTATCTCCTTTTATCTTTCCTTGTTTGTACTCTTTGATACAGTTGCCGAACCTAGCTTATTGTATCTTGTGACATTGTTCTTCGCCTTTAATAATAATTTAGCTCTTATTTTGTTCTATGATTATTTGTCTAATCTCTGTCTTACGCTTTATTCAATTGGTTTAACTCATTCAAAAGCCCCAAAATCTAGTAGGCACATATTGCGAGCTGAATCTGACCTAGTCAGAGCCTAGGAGATTGACAACCTCTTAGTTGATTAAGCGCCAATTTACTGAGCCTTAGACCTAGTTTCGGCCTTAGGGAATCGCGCGCTAGGAACCTCAGGAGGGTAAGTAGGGTTAATCGCCTTGAATACAAGTGACTCAGATTAGGTTTTTACTCAATAGACCTAACAATCTATCTTCATTATTATCGTTCATACCATGTTCCTTCAGGTAATTGCATCTAGTGAAAGATCAATTAGGAGTAGTTTAACTTAATTAGGGGTAGAGTAGCTTAATTAGACATAGAATAACTTAGTTAGAATCAGATAACTCAGTTAGGATTAGTATAATTCAACCTAGGAGTAGATCAACTTAATCAAACAAACTCAAAACCCCCTAAGCCTAGATAACTCCTGAAACCAAGTAGCTCGATACTTGCAGAAATAAATCCTGTGGACGATAACCTGGACTTAACCAGAAATTTATTACTTGATAACAACGGGGTACACTTATCCCTAAGTGAGGCTTCTTCACGGAATTCGCATCAGATATCTCGGGTGCTCGTGTCTTGTTTCTCTTCCAACACCCGTAGAGATTCCGTTAGTTGCCTCACATTACTTTCTAATGCATCAACTCGTTGTTCCATGGATCCGGTAGCTTCGTTTGTGATACGTGGTTGAACCATCTCCGAAAAGAAGTCTTCGGGAAGGAAAACGACTCGGCTTTGATACCAACTGATGTAGAGTGAAATCGACTGGAGGTTTTAATCGTAAACCAACAAAGAATGCAATCTTCTCTAGCTTAACTAGAAGGTTGGATTAATCCACAAGGAAGAACCTTGAATGCTCCAATGGAGGCTTCTTTAATTCAATATGGCAAAAGTTGTGAAACATTACAAAGAAGTGAGTTTAAATACTCTCCCAAAGAAGAAGAGAAAAGACCAAAAGCCCATGAATAGGGTTTTTGGCTAAATATGTGTCTAGGGATAGAATAGGAAAGGAAAGAGTTCATGGCAATTGAGTAGATAGGAAACCGAGGGCAAAACAGTAATTAAGCAACAACAGAATTGGTCCCCTCTTAGTAAGAACTTGGAGGAGAAGTATTGTCTAGGCAGGATATGCCCCGCGTAGACTAGTGTACGCCCCGCGTAACTTGGGTACTGAGCTTTTGGACATATTCGAAGGGATTGTACGCGCGGCGTTCCTGGAGTCACGCTCCGCGTATTGTAGCTTCTGGTCGTGATGATCCTCCTTGGTGGGCTTTGCACGTGGCGTCCCCACCGTTGCGCTCCGCGTGCTCGACCTCCTGGGCACTCTTCACTCCGGACTCTGTTCTTACGCCCCGCGTACTAGGGGATACGCCCCGCGTGACTTGGGTACTGGACAATTGTTCGGTAAAGGAGTCCTCTACGCCTCGCGCCTTGGTGAGCACGCCCCGCGTGCTTAGTTGTGTGGCCTGACTCTCATTGTTCTCATCTCTTGGTTCCGGGCTCGGACTTAGGGAAGGGATGTCCTCATCACTCAAGATGAATCGTGCTTCATTTAGAGGTACACGTTTCAATTAATCAGTTCATTAAAATTAATTTGATCAATTAATTATTTTATAGATTTTTCAAAAACACTAATCATATATTAATCCAATAAAGCAAGTTAACCATTAACCGGTTAATCAATTATTTTGGTTGATTATCCTTTTATTTTTTTTTTCCTAAAAAAAGAAAACCTTTTGATTTGACCAAATATGTGAACTGAATCAATTAGTACCAACCAATATATCACTACTCAAATAAAAATATAGAAACAATCACTAACAACCAAATCATTATGACATTCACTAATGCACTACAGCCAAAGAAATTAAATCAACTAAACCATTAATTATAACATTCACTAACCAGTAAATCTAAGTGCTAATCACTTGGAAAAGGATGGTAACTAAAGAGGTTGACTGGATAGCGAATTTCGTGGGTGTTCTAAGTTTGGATAGCGAATTTCGTGGGTGTTCTAAGTTTGGTAGTGTGGTGCGCCTCCTGCAGGTATTTAGGATATCTTTGAGATGGATCAGGTCGGTCATGCAACACTACGGAGAGTTCATGACTCTATTACTTGACTGATTATTTTTTTATTTTCCCCCGGGCTTTTAAGCATTCCCACTCTACCAAAAAAAAAGAGGATGTTATAACGAAGTGGAGTAAAATTTTAGGTAGGAAAATAAAATTTAGTGGTAAGTCTTTTTTATTGTTTTATAAGGTAAGGTTATTTTATAATTTTTTGATTAAAGATTGGTTAGCGAGGAAGGGTAAGCGGCGGACATCCCAGCTATGCTGGCACCCCATCACAGAACCAAAAAAGCTCCGAACCAAATTTATTAAAAGAGTAAATAAATGTCATAATACAAAAATAATAAAGAATAAAATGAAGCCAAAGAATTAGGAAAAACGATAAACGCAACGTCCTACACGATCATGAAAAAAGACCGATCCACAAAAATTCGGGACAACATCCCACCAAGTCGAAGCTGTTGCCGTCCGTCCATAATTTGCAAGTGAATCCGCAACATGATTTCCTTCACGAAAAATATGAGACACCACAAAAGCCACAGAATCGATCTGATTTAAACAATTGAACCATTTTTGTCTAAGCAACCAAGGAACCGAACAAGATTTCGATTTGAACATCTGCACAACATACATTGAGTCGCTTTCAAGCCAAATTTTCCGCCAACCTTTGCTGATAGCCATGTCAATGGCGTAAATAGCAGCAGATAGTTCAACAAGATAAGCAAAGGAACGTTCAATCGGAAAGGCAAACGCACCAAGGCACATGCCAGTATACGAGCGATAAATACCTCCGCAACCCGCAGGACCAGGAGCACCCATGACAGACGCATCAGTATTGATCTTAACCCCATCCCTCGGAGGTGGTTGCCAAAAAATTGGAGTAATGTGCAAAGCCTTAGCAAGACGCTTTTCAATCCCGAGCTCACCTAAGATTTTCAATTCCAAACGGAGCCCCGTCTAGTGTGAGCAGATTCACGAATAGCTCCCCAAATCTATCTCAGCGTGACGAAAGTATCAACCCTCTCATCCTCAAAAATGGACCTATTATGAGCAAGCCATAGAGCCCAAATTATATTAACAATTGCTGCCGCCCAGAAATCAGTGATTTGAGTACTAAAACGTTGAATAACAGCATGATCAACCAGATTCTTAAGAGTCGAGTCTGTGTTAATTCGTCTTCCAAACAATGAGCTAACACCATGCCAAATAAATTTGGAAAAGCGACAGGAGACAAAAAGGTGGTCCAACGTTTTAGAATCTAACGAGCACAAACTGCAACGAGAAACAACTTGACAGCCGCGCAACTGAAGCTGATCATGTGTTGGCAAATACCCAAGATAAACCCGCCATCCAATAAGCGAGTGTGCAGGAGGAACACTCTGACACCTTAAAAAACGACTCTAAGGCTGTTGAGTAGAAGGAGATCTAAGCCAAACGTACATGAGCTTAACAGTTAAAACCCCACTGGTAGCAGGCTTCCAAACACAAATATCAACATCATCCCTACCCCGCCTAATATTCCGCAATCTATTCTCCACATCCGTAGGTAACATGGGCAGATTATGCCAATTGTTACCATCCAAATAATCCTCCACCAAATCAAAACAACGACGCTGTTGACTAGCAGATAGGCCAACCTGTGCAGCCAGTGAAGGACATATCCAGGTCCCATTCCAAAAATTAAGTTCAGAGTGCTGACCAATCCACCAAAAACAGTGATGCTCAACTTCAGAATAAATGGATTTTATCGAGCCCCAAATAGAAGAATTCATGATATAATGTCGTGACTGTCCCGCTTTATTGAGAAAACGAGTTCTAATTAAGTTAAAGCAGAGAGACTTTTCTTGAAGAAGACCCCAAGCCATCTTTCCATTCAATGCCTTGTTTAGAATAGACAGATTCTTGATTCCAAGACCTCCATCCTTGAAGTTTTGACAACAAATTTTCCAAGGGACAGTGACAAGCTTCTTACAATTAATGGACCCAGACCAAATAAAATTCCTCATATGCCTAGTCATACGTGTAAGCAGCGCAGAGGGCCACTTATAAATGCTAAAAGAGAAGCTACCAGTAATTACAGAATTTACCAGAGCCACTCTCCCAGCCATAGACAAACAATGCCCTTTCCATTTAGCAAAGTGAGCAAGCACCCTATCCATCAAACTAGTCAGATGTCGTGTCTTTGGTAAACTAAAAAACAAAGGGACTCCAAGATAGTGAAATGGAACAGACCCTTGACAAATACCAATAATATCAGCAAGACGATTGCCACGTCCAGAAGAAACAAAGGAGCCCAGAAATAATTCAGATTTGTTCCAACTAACACACTGACCCGAGATAGATCCATACAACTCAAATACACCCTTAATAACAGCTAGATTACCTGAAGAGGCCCTACAGAAGAGAAGAATGTCATCAGCATAAAATAAATGAGTCGAAAACACCTTTGCAGAAGTATATTGCATTGGAGCGAGTCGCCCAGTATCCACGAGGTGAAGCAACCAACGACTAAGAAAGTCCTCGGCAATACCAAACAATATAGGAGACAGCGGATCGCCTTGTCGAACCCCTCTTGAACATCTGAAATATCCACTAATGGCTCCATTGTTCAAAATTGAAATCCGAGATGCAGATAAAACATTCAGAATCCAGTCTCTGAATTGAATAGAGAAACCAAAAGCGTCCATCACGGTAAGTAAAAAATTCCAATTTAAAGTGTCAAAAGCTTTCCTGATGTCAACCTTCAAGGCTAAGTTCCCTCCAAAACACTTTTTACGAAGCATATTAGTGCCTTTAGAAGCAAGTGAAATGCAGTGGTGAATAATTCGTCCAGGAATAAATCCAAATTGGTTCTGAGAAACAATGCGAGATGCAATAGAAGCGAGTCTATCAGCCAAAATTTTTGCAATTATTTTATAACTAAAGTTGCTCATTGCAATAGGCCTATACTGATCAAGAGATATCCACCTTCGGGATAAGGACCATAATACTGGAGCACAGGCCAGGATGTATCATGCCATTCATAAAGAAGCTTTTGACAACAGCAAACACATCAGCACCAACAATATCCTAGAAAGACTGAAAAAAGACCCCAGAAAACCCATCAGGTCCAGGAGAACTACTGTTATCCATTGCAAAGACTGCCATACGAACTTCATTCATATCCGGGCAACGAGTAAGCAAATCATTATCCAAGTCAGAGACAAGATGTGGAACAACCTCATAAACTAGATCATAATTCTTCGGCAAGACCTCATCATTTTTAAAAAGACTTGAATAAAATTCAGCAATATGTGTCCCAATTTGATTCGGATTAAAGACCAGCTCATCCTCAATTTGAAGCACCGAAATCCCAAAAGCAGCAGCTCGAATAGATGCCATACGATGGAAGAAGCTGGTATTTTGATCTCCCTCCTTAAGCCATCCAACTCTGCTCTTGTCACGCAAAAAAGCCTCATTTTTATGCAAAATATTATCCAAGTGTGCATGAGCATTCATCTCCTCATGATGTAGTTCAGGAGTAACCCCATCCTCAGAGATTTCTGCTTGCACACGGGCCAGATCCGTCTCAGCATCAGTGAGACACATATCAATGTTACCAAAAACCACTTTATTCCAGTGACGGAGCACCGGCCGAAGTCGCCTGAGTTTATCGCATAAAGCTTGCATAGGAGGTAAGCTAGGATGCATTCCATTCCAAAAATCAGCAATCACCTCCCTAATCCCCAGATGCAGAATCCACATAGACTGAAATCTGAATCTAGAGATAGGGCGATTCCCCTTAGAGCAGCTAAACATCAAAGGGCAATGGTCAGAGTGATGCCGCGGTAAAGCCAAACTGCAAATTGATTCCCAGAAGTCCGAGAATAAAGCAGATAATAAAACTCTATCCAGCCGACATTCAACCCACGCAGAGCCAGACCTGCCATTAGACCAAGTAAAGAAGGCCCCATGAGTAGGACCATCAATAAAAGAACCAGAATCAATAAAATCACAAAACTCCCTACAAGGACGCAAAGCAGGAGCCCGTCCCGATTTCTCATGAGATCCAAGGATAGAATTAAAATCTCCAAGAAGCACCCAATGCCCATTCAACCTATTTTGATGAGCCAAAATATCATCAAACATAGTGACATGTCTATTTTCCCAAACACTCCTGTAAACAAAGCAGACAAAAGTATTTAAATTAGACAAACTCAGAATAACAAACTGTTCATGTCTGAAACAAATATTGGTAATCATGGAAGAATTAATCTTTGCAAAAACCCATAGAGTTGGAAGCTCCTTATTGTTCATAACAATTAAAGACAAACCAAGCCTTCTCCAGAAGGCCTCATTAACAGAACTGAACTCCACCATAGGCTCAGCTAAACAAAGAAAATCCGGTTTATAAAGAGAACACAAATGATGCAAGTAACTCTGAGTATCCCTATTAAGAATACCCCTACAATTCCAGTAAAGAAAGATCATTTAAAATGGACCGGAGGTTTACTGGCTCGTTTGTTTCGAGCTGGCAAATTCTCCGTTGTTGTCATAATTTTTTCCCCCCGCCTTACTTTCTTAGTGCTAACTGTGTTCCAGCTATTGTCATCCTCCTCTGCCATATCAGCCCAAGATTTAGTACGGGATGATGATTTAGATGCTGAATCAGCTCCCTCATATCTAGTGAGAATATTGTCCATTCCAGGTGAATCCGGCCTATCAGTTTTATCACAACTATATTCATCCTCCTTCCTAAGTTGCGGGCTGCCAGGTAGAACAACCTCCACCACACAACCAGTACCAGTAGGAGGCCTAAGCTCAGAAATAATCCGTGAAGTGGCATGTTGAACAGGCACCTCGGTCTGAATTGCATTAGGCTTTTTCACAAACTTCCTCTCATGTGAAACCATTGTACGTTTTCTTTCAATAACCGGAGCCTCTAGAACCTTTTCCAATGGTTTTTTTATTTTTCCTGCAGTCATAAGCCATGTGGCCAATGTTTGAACAAACTTTACAGAAGCTTGGTAATCTCTCATACACCACATATATCCAAATTTGTTTTCCTTCTCTCTCAATACCCATTTTAACAGGGAGCTCATTCATCAAATCCACATCAATTAATATTCTAGCATAATGACCAAACTCACCTTCAAGAGTGGTATTATTAAATTGTATAAGCCCTCCAATACCCTTTGAAATATCCGAAAGAATTTGAGGATCCCAATACTCCCACGGAAGAGAATATAATCTAACCCAAACTTGAGCATTTTTAGACTTCTCAGCATAGGGGTCAAAGTCCGGAACCCATGGTTGCAAACGGAAAGTACCTGGCTTAGTATTGATAATGTCCCGTGCTAGCAACTGATTCTTGATCTCCTGGGATCCCAAAACCACATGAAAAAAGCCTCTCCCGATAGATATCAGTCGCCAAGAATCCTTCAAACCCCAAACCTTTGTTAAAGTTTCCTTAAGAGAAAGAACCTTCCATGGGGCATCTCCTTTGTTTAAGATTAACCTACCAATCAGAGATGAGGAGCAAAGGGCCGCACGCCTATCATAGGCAGATTGAGAAATTCTAACCGACCGAAGACCTCCAATATCAGAAATCACAGCAGACGAGCAAGGAGTCGGATCCAGATTCCCAGCAAGGACCTTCGCAAATGACCTGCCCTGCACCTCCAAATTAGGATTTCTCAAAGGATCTTGTGAAATCGAAGCAATCTGTGGTTGCGGGATACGCAATTGCGAATTATGAAAAGGGGCCTTTGGATTAAAGAGAACCTCTATACCGAGGTAGTTATCTAGATAATCCATGGTGGATAAAGAGTGATTCCTAAATGATTTGGAATTTAATAAGGAAGGTTTTGGAGTCTTTTTAGGCAGATTTGAATCTCCATAACTTTATATCAAAGGTTATTTTATAATTATTACAACATTATTAACAAATGACATGTTTGAACTTTTTAAGTCTAAATTACCATGTTTCTCCATTTCCTATGAGAGTTGTGTGTCTTTCCATCTCATGTGAGAACTTTGTTTTCTTGCAGTGCCGCCTTCTTTGATTCTACTGTTCATTGATGATACATCAATGTTGTTTAGCTGGACTGTATTGATTGCTCTGGTTGTTTGATGTGGTGAGACCTGATGGATCAATCGTTGGAAGGGTTGGATATTACTGATGACGAGTACGAAACGTGGGACCTCTTTAATTCAAGGTAGGAGGTGACTGGTGTTCAGGAACCGAGGTTACTATTGGTCGACTGATTCCTTTTAGATAAACCAGTAAACTACATTGCTATGAAAAATAAAGTAGCTACAATATAGCGCCCGGGGCAGGTTAATCCCATTAAGGAACTTGCGAACAATCTATACTTATTTGAATTTTTGACAAAGCAAGAGTTCTCTCTGAAGGGTTATGTTCGTTTGTCAACCATTCACTTATCCTAACTTATTGGAAGGCCAGATCAAATCCCGAGATTGTCGACCTTCACTTTATGTCCATTTGGATTCAAATTGATGACTTTTCGACTTGGTCTATGTTAGGAAGCATCAGAAAGAAAATTGGTAACTTCATTGGTACTTTCCAGGAATATGACCTTAACAATAACAATGGCATACGATGTCAGTTCATGAGTATCCGCGTATTGGTGGATGTTCGCAAACCCTTAAAAAGATTCAAAAAAATTAAGTGCACCAAGAGTGATTGGTTATTCATTCACTTTAAATATGAGAGGTTGGGGAAATTTTGCTACTTGTGTGGAATCTTAGGGCACTCCGACCGATTATGCAAAAAACCTTTTGATAGTAATTCAGACGGGATCAAGAAAGAGTGGGGCGATTGGTGAAGGCCCCTCTATGCAGTGGAGGTGACCAAACTGGGTCATGTAAGTTGATTAGGGAGTCTGGAAGCGTGAAGGGCAGCAGTAAAACTGGTGCATGATTATCTAGTGAAGATAATGTAAATGCATCAGGCTTATTTTTAGACTCCACTAGAGGGACATGAAATGCCAACTTAATTGAGACAATTTCTCATCCTCATAACCTAATTCTTGTGGGCCTACATACACAAGGTCAATGATCTTTGGTAAACTCTGATCAAGGTGTTGATATGGAATAGGGGTAAAGGAGCTGTGGGAGCGGATGTTGAAATGAGTGATGAGGACACGAGTTTGGAGCTCTAGGATGACCGGTAGAGGAGGCGGCCCGGACTTGGTAAGGTTTTGAATCAAGGCCCGAGGTAACTACTTCAAAATTCAATGTTGCTAAAAGCAGGAACATCACCCAACCTACTAAAAGGTCTATTTCTCATGTAGGTATGAATCTTTTGTCTACTTCATTATCGGCGAGGCTTGACGTTCACGTCCACTAGGAGTAATGAGTTGCTTAAGATGGGACTGCCGAGGTCTGGATAATTCCTGGGTAGTTCAGGCACTAGGGAATTTAGTGAAGACTTATAATCCTGATATAATATTACTCATGGAGACATTGATTACTCAGAACCACATTATTTACATTTTGGCAAAAGTTAAAACTTGGGGGTGGATTCTCAGTTGACAGGAGGGGGAGAAGCGGGGGCTTTGCAATACTCTGAAAGACTGGCCTCAATATCACTATTTTGTCTTTCTCGACTTATCATGTTGATATGGTCATTTCTGATTCAGAATTGGGTGAGTGACAATGTAAGAGGTTTTACAAGAGAGATGATTTCAATTGTCATTTTGAATCCTTGAATTTATTGCGTCACATGTCATTTGTATCTTCATTGACCTGGGTGCTATCAGCGACTTCAACTATATCCTCAATCTGGTCGAGAAGAAAGGTGAAGCCGAGTATCCTAGTTCTCTCTATGAAGTATTAAAACAAACCATCTTTAAATGCTATCTACATTAATTGTGTATGATTGGCAGCCCATACACTTGGGAAAGAAGCGGTGGTTCGCTAGCTTGGGTGAGGGAAAAACTTGACAAGTGTTTTGTGGATAAACAGTGGTTGTCTCGTTATTCATCCTCTTCACTTCGGAATTGCATCGCATCCACTCTAATCACTTGCCGATCTTTCTCAAGCTGATGGACATGTTAGCATATAGGAAGAAGGAAAATTTTCATTTTGAAATGGCTTTAATAAAGGAGCACGTTTTTTAGGATTTTTTCCGGAACAACTGGTTTACCCATTCTGGGCTTCCTATTCTTGCGAAACTAACAGCCTATGTAGAGTCGATGGAGCAATGAGGGTGATCGTTTTAGCATCAGTTTTAAACTCAGGTAGCTAAGCCGAAAAGAATGATGAAGGGGCTATATGACAGGGAAGACAACATATCGGTGGCTAGGTTTTTGGATGTCAAACGTGTTGAAACACATTTCCACAATGATTTTGATTTGACAAAATTATTCAAATTAGAATTAAATCCCTAAGATAAAAATTCCAACACATTAAATTTAATTACTTTGATTTAATTATTACTAATGTGTTTGTTCAAGTATTCTTTTGAATATTAAAATATACAAGTATGAAAGACATTATGATAAAGCCCAAAAGCCCAACAAGCAAGGTCAAGGCCCAAGTTAAGTCAAAATGGATCAAGGCTTGTGAATCAACTCAGCCCAGCAAGAAGAAGGATGCAGAAGACTGACTATCTCCTTCACAACGAATCTGCTGAGTTCAACGGACAAAGCAGACAAAGCAAGAGTTGACTCAATAAACTTGGAGACAAAGCTAAGCCAAATGAGGAAAGAATCAGACGCAACAGGGAAGCAATCGAGAAATCCTTATCGAAAATGGAGAGACAACCTGATGCTTACTGACCAAAAGCAACTGAAATCACTGATCAAGACAAAAAAAACTACGTTCTCATTGGCCGCGACGCTGAGCACTGAGGAACGAAAGGGACAGCAGAGTCGTTTCCCTCCAACAGTTATTTCAAAATTTAAAATGACCGATGGCTCAAGTGTCGCTATAAATAGGCATCTCATTTGCTTCATTCGATGCAGTTCTTTAACAAGTCGAAACGCTGACCAATTTCTTCCTTGAAGTTTTGTGCAAAAGCAAAGCAAAGCAATCTTACATCAATTCTTATTCTTGTTTTTTAGATCATTCAAAGTTTTCTTTGTATTAGAACAAAAACCTTATCAATTCTAAAATTATTAGGAGACTCTGAGTTGCTCGGTATTTAGCACTCAGAGGTAGATAGTGTTGAGTATAGGATATGGAGGAAGGTACTCTGTATACTTGATGTCTATTGTAAGGGGTTTGTGCTCCACCCAAAAGAGCTCAGTAGTGGATTAAAGCTCGGAAGGATTCCGGTGACTGGATGTAGGCAGGAGGCCGAACCAGGATAAAACTGCTGAGTAACCTTTTCTAACCCTTAACTCCTTTATCTGCTTGCTTTTTATCTTGTCTAGTAAAACGCTTAACTGAACGAATACTGAGTTGTATGAATTGGTGCTGAGCTCAAGAATAGACTCCCAAATGTTATTTCCTGACTCAATGTTAGAAGCAACCTTAGTCATTAATTAACTAAAGCTGCCTCTGACCTCACTCAATATCACTGTGCTAAGAATTAAGTGAAAAATTCTTAAGTCATAACTAAAACAAGTCAGCCTTAAAAAAAATTTTAAATAGTTCTTTAACCCCCCTAGGAACTAATTCTTTTAACATAAGGGACCAACAAAACAGAGTTTGTATATCATGTTAGAACAAGAAGAATGTATTGGCAACGGCGTGCCAAAATGTTTTGGTTAAAGCGCGGGGACCTCAATACTCGATTCTTTCAATCATGTGTCAAGGCAAGGCATAAGCAGAACCGTATTTCTTACTTGATGGATGACGATGGTAGCATTATTGATGATCCACTGAATTGGGTAATCATGTTCTATCCTATTTTCAAACCTTGTTTGCCCCATTTAATACTATGGTGTCTGATACTATTGATGTGCTAACTGCTATGGTATCTACTGATATGAATAATGATCTTGTGGCTCCATTTAACACTGCTGAATTTAAAATTGCTCTTTCTAAAATGTTTCTTGATAAGTCCCTAGGTCTTGATGGCCTTAACTTGGGGTTCTATTAGCATTTTTAGACCGGTGTTGGTGAAAATGATGTCTTTGCTTGTTTGGGCTAGTTAGATGACTGTGAATTCCCTACTTCCTTGAATGCAACTATTGTAGTGCTAATTCCTAAATGTGACGACCCGAAAACTATAAAAGACCTTATGCCTATTTCCTTTTGTAATGTTTTATATAAGATCATAACTAAGGTTTTCACTAATAGGTTAAACGTTATTCTCCCTCACATTGTAAGTGAAAGTAAATCTGCATTTGTACCTGGCCAATTGATTGTGTGCAAATTGCATTTGAGTCCTTATATTACATAAAACAAAATAATCGACATAAGGGGAATGTAGCTTTGAAGATTGATATTAGCAAGACCTATGATAGAGTGGATTGGAAGTTCTTTGAAGTTGTGCTTCGACGACTGGAGTTTCACTAGACCTAGGTTAAATGCATTATCTTGTGTGTCACCATGGTTTATTATAATATCTCTATGAATGGTGAATTAGTGGTGCCTATTTCCTCAGGATGTAGGCTCAAGCAAATGGATCCTTTATCTCCCTATCTCTTTGTACTCTATGACGAGGTGCTCTCTAAGATGCTATATAAGGCTAAATCTAACAGTTTGCCTAGTGGGTGCAAAATAAGCAAAATGGCTCCGTCTACATCCCATTTGTTACTTGCGGACGATATTTTTCTTTTCTTTGGGGGCTACAATGGCAGAATCTGAGGTCATCTCTATTATCCTAACTCGATATAAAGCAAAGTCTAGTCAAGCGATAAACTTCAACAAATAAGGTATATTCTTCAGCACTAATGTCCACACTGATATCCGTAGTCATATATGTACTTTGTTAGCGGTTACTAACCCTCTTGATACTAGGAAATATCTGGGCCTGCCATCTCTTATCGGGAGGTCCAAGAGTTTCTCATTGTCAGGTTAAGGAAGCCTCTAGTTTCAATATAAATCGGCCACTTTCATACATTAAGTTCCTCATTACCTAAACTTTTGCTAATTATTATACATTTTAGAATAAGAGGAATGACATATTGAACCACCAGTCGTTGCCTTGTTTGCCTGAAATGAACTACTCCTCCATGGCCAAGGTATAAACTGCTATCATGGATGAAGACGCCATATATATATATATATATATATATATATATATATATATATATATATGTGTGTGTGTGTGTGTGTGTGTGTGTGTAAAGAAAACTAATAAAAATTACTTGCATGAAGTAAATTGAATCTACCCAAAATTGCATTTGCATAAGTAGCTTCTCTACATAGACTGCTTTTACAGTCTGCAGCACCATTTGGTTCAACCAATTGGGTCACAAAAGCTACCAATTTTGTTTGTTACTTTAATGATCTTAGAGCTAGTAGATCCTTCACTCAAGTACTGAAGCATGTGCAATGTCATCTTTAACGCATAAGACTACCAATGAGAGAAGATGGGTTGAGATGAAACGAATAAAATATTCATTTGAGGGGGTGCATCTACTTTTTATTTTGGCTGAGTTTCCAAGGTTTTTGGATCACTTCAATTCACCAATCACATTCATGCTTTCTTTCTATGATTCTCCTTTGATTTTCCTCATTTTTAATGAGTGCAGCTAAAACAGGCACATACGGACTGTTTGGTGAACAACCTACAATTAAAAAAAGAAAAATACGTCTTGAACAACATGAGATTATCTTAGAACAGCCATAAAATGACTTGATATAACTAGTGTAATTTTCTCTCATCAAGTGGTCCTATGAATTGTAGTTATTACTTCCGGTTAGAGTTGTGCTAACCAGAATGAGACTTGAATCATTCACATTTGTTGCTGAACCAAACATATCAAAATTTTCTTTCACTTTCTCTCACTTGTTGTGTGGATCAGATTTATTGTGATTTGATCCGCCGCCATTGGTGGAGGTGTTTGATGTTGATAATTTTCTGATCTTTCATTGTTGCCTCTTATTCCAGTTTGAAATACATATAAATAATTTGGTTTCACTATTGATGATCGATATAAAAAAAACAGAGCAACATTCCTAAAGCTCTGATACTATGAAGTAAAGCTAAAATTGAGAGTAACTTTATCTTATTGAATTGTGATTAAAGTTCAGTCTTACCTGTATATTTATAACTAAGATAAGATTATTGAATCATGATTAAGTTGAGCATTTTGACAATGTCAACATTAAATAACTAAGTGCAACATGAAACAAATTTTTCCATTAATGCTCCTAAAACCTCTAAGAGCATTTCCAACAGCCTCTTAAATTGGCTCTTAAGTTAAAATTTGAGGAGAGAGAATAAAAAATCAGCTCCAACAGCCTCTTAGTGGCTCCTCAAATCACTAAGAGCCTCTCCATCCTCTCTATTAATAGAGAGCCTCTTTCCACCTCTTAGTGCCTCCTAACTTGATTTTTTTAATAATAATTTATTATTGATGAGTCTCTCTCCTTGCACTATTGGTAATGTAACAATAAATAATAATTTTAATAATAAAATAATAAATAAGGAGTGAATATAAGGAGCATTATTGGAGATGATATATCTTAGTCACTCTTAAATCACTAAGAGCATCTCCAATAGGATGACATGCATGGCTCTTTAAATTGTCGAATTTAGCTAGTCATTTAGAGAGGGAGCACTCCAACAAGATGTCATGGCTCTCTAAAATATATAGCTAGCCATTTTCACTAGCTAAATTTGGCTAGTCCCTTTGGCTAGCTATTTCTATTTTTTTATTACTTCTTTCTCTTTCTTCTTTGTTTCTTTTTTCGACTTTTTCTTTTTTTCTTTAAATTTATTCACTTTTAATGATAAAATAATCAATTAGAGAGTCAAATAGCTAGCAAGGTTGGAGTTAAACATAAATTTGGCTAGCTAAATTTGACTACACTAATATTTTATATTATTTTAAAGAGTCATATAGCTAGTTAGTGTTGGAGATGCTCTAAGAGTCAATTTTTTATATTATTTTTAGAAAGTTCACTAAGAGTCTGTTGGAGATGCTCTAACTGCCTATTAACCAAGGTGAATATCAATTAACTTAATAGTGAAGCTTGTACATGTCAACATTTTTTTTAATGATGTTTAAAATTTATTCAACCAACCAATGTTAACAATAAAATTATGTTATTTATGATGTTAAGAATAAAACTACTTTTGAATTAGAGTTTTTTTTGTTTACGGTTATTCCCATATATAGATGTATAATGTTGTAATATGTAAACATATTTCTATGCATACGAGTACAAGAACTCTCAAATGCACTATTCCAACTCTATTGATTAAAAAAATCAGTAAATAAATTAAAACTTTTTTTTTAATTCGAATATAATAATATATATTGACAGTGATTGATAATATTGCACTTAAGCACAGCACATGGTATCAAATAATTAATTGAAATTATTACGTACAAAGAAAAGGAAAAACATTTAGAATGTGTGAAAATTAAAAGGAAGACCTAATACATTATTTATTTGCATTCTTAATTTAATTTGTTTAAAAAAAACTTGATTACTCTCTTAATTTTTAAAGTATGATAGCTGATTCAACCTGCTTAAAATGTCTCGATAATCAAAGCATGAGATTTTAATATTAAAAATTGACACATTTTATAGTTGAGCAAATTATAACTTTTTTTAATATATTTTATTTGAAGGCTCGTGTAATACATTTTTCCGTATAGAACTTACTTCTTTGCCATGGAGTGATTATTCTAAACAAAATGAAAAGGATTATCAGAATATTTTAAGTGAGTTAAAAAGTTGTCGGAATACTTTCAAAGTTGACGTCGCGAATTGACAACAAATATGATATTGATGTAGGAACTAAATGTGAGAAAAAAGTGAAAAATGGGTGGCATGTATGTATAAGAGCAGAAGCAGAAAGGTGGTTGGTGGGGGTTCATGAAGGCCTATGGTGATGGCTACAGAGTAGTATAAACTAGTTGACATTATCCATTCGAATTTCGCACCTCAAAGATTATTACTGTTCAAAAGCAGCAATTCATTTATCACTCTGTTTTGTAAATTAAATTCATAAAATAAAAACTTTCAGTTAGTAATAATAATATTAAACACAAGAGATGACACTTGCTTCTTATTGGCTCTACAAGATTACACCTTCTTCCCCCTTTGGAAAACGTGCTTTTTATCCTTTTTATTTATTTATAGTTGTATACAACCATACCGGCTGGACCGTATAGATACTTCAAATCGAGAATTCTTTTCGATTTTTTCCGATTATTTTCCCTAGACGTTTTATTGCTACTTGGAAGATGGCCAGACCACATGGACAGTACCTAAGTCGTGATCGAAAAAAAACGTCTTTATATATATTTTATTTATAATTCACTTTTAACTATTATTGCATGATTGTTGGTGATTAATTCTGAATTAATTCCTGAGTGAACATTTATTACAACATTGTTCTTAATTAACGAGAAATTTTATTATACTCTGAGCTTCAGTAGCTTACACTCATCCGATCAAAATCTTTTTGCATACTAATTAATGAGAGATTATTGATATAAAGAAAAATATGTATATGTGACATTAATTGATTTGCTAGGTGCATTACTTCCAATGTACTTTAAAATTTTTCATTACCTAATAACTCATCACCCATATGTATCGTTTTTATAGCCGTTTTGAATTTATATACATAACAATATATATCCGTGTTTTACTGTTTTCTTAGGTTATTTAATGAGTTATTTTACTGTTGTAATTAGTTTAGTATTCTAGTTTAGTCATGAGAAGTAATTATCTAATATTACCATAGTAAGACTATATAAAGCCTTTCCCTGTCAATTAGTTGTTAATAATGTTTCTTCTCTAATATTCAATACAAACCACTTTTTTCTTCTTCTTTTTTGTCATTTTGCCGAGATCTTGATTTGGTATCAAAGCAAATATATTCTGCATAAAAAACTTAGTTTCTTTCATTTGCAATTATCGATTCTTTCCTGTTTATTGTCTATGATCTTTCTCTTCGAAAATATCCTACATTTGAGCAATCATCGGAGAGAATGGCAACAATGGAAACAACAGTAACAATCTGAATCAAGAAGGAAATCAAAATCAAGGAGGCAATCATCTTTGAGGAGGTAACGAGAATCGCAATTTTATGGATATTACACAAAATCATTCGAGTCATTTCGTTATACATCTAGGAGAAAACCCTAGCCTAGTTTTGGTTACTCACTCATTTAATAGCTGGAATTATTTCTCCTAGAGTCGATCTATGAAAGGATTGTTGCTTGCTAAGAACAAATACTGCTTCATGGATGATTCTTTGCCTCTTTTCGTTATTCCTATTCCTAATCAACCGGCATGGCGTCATTACAACCAGATGGTTCTATCCTGGCTAAAGCATGTTCTCTCACTGTCAATTTCATAGTCGATCATTTGGTTTGAGACAACATCAGAAGTTTGGAAAATTTTGAAGAATAGATTCTCTTAAGGCGATGCTCTTCACATTGCAGAATTACAAGATGAAGTACATGCTACTTCGTAAAAGAGATTTGTCTGCCACTGACTATTACACAAAATTGCAAATCATTTGGGAGGAGTTTGTCAATTTCAGGTAATACCTTCTTGCATATGTACTACTGAGAGTGCAAAGAGTTTTCAATCAATCAAGACTATAAGAGCTTTTCAAGAACAAGATTTCATTGTCAAGTTCTTGAGAGGATTGAATGCTACTTTTGGGATTGTTAAGTCACAAATCCTTATGAAGCCTCTTCCTTTTGTTGATCACATTTTTAATCTTGTGATTTAACATGAGCGCCAATCACAGATAGCACAAGTGCAATCTTTACCAGTAAAGTCTAATATCAATTTTACAATGGGAAATTATAATGATAATACTTAGAATTATAGTAAGAAGACTTATAGAAAGAAAGATTCATTATGTTCTTTTTGTGACGAGGAAGGTCACACTATGGATCAGTGTTTCAAGAAACACGCTCTCCACCAAAATTTAAGCACAATAAGAGATTTGTTGCTAATCTTGTTACTGATGAAGAACCTGCAGTAGCTCAAGGAATTATGGATATTATTCATGGTCAATATGCTAAACTCATTAGTCTTGTTCAACAACTAGACAAATCATCTACTAAATCATCTTTGAATTCAATTTCTACATATGCTGATGTTCATAATGTTACTACACTTAAGAGAAATTTCACTACAGATCAATCATGTATCAATGCTTTTGTGAATCATTCTTCTTTATTATGCATAATTGATTCTGGAGCTACTAATTATGTAGTCAATTCTACATCATTTTTTTTATTTCTCTAACTGTTGTTCCTTCTAAGACAGTTCACTTACCTAATAATACAACAATTTCTGTTGGTTTTAAAGGAGTCATAAGGCTTACAAGTGAATTGATTTTAAAAGACGTGTTATACACACACACACACACACACACACACACACACCTAATTGCCCTTTTAACTTAGTTCCACCAAGTAAACTTTTAGAGGATAATGATCGTTCCATAGTTTTTAAGGCACACAAGTATTTATTTCAGGATAATTTCAGCAAGAAGATGATTAGTACAGCTGAAATACATGGAGGTCTCTATCATTTTGCTTAATCAAGCCTAGTGTTGTACATTGTTTGTCTCAATATTCTAGTGTTTTACAACCTTATTGAAAGATGATGAAATTATTGGTCCCGTGTAACGTGATAATATTAGTTCCAAAGGGGGGGGGGGTTAGGAACTATTTAAAAAATTTCACGTAAGGCTGACAATTAATTTTTAACTTAGACTTTCGCGAAGTCTTTTAGCACGGTGGAACTGAGTAAGTTTTAGATACAAGCTTAGTCAACAGGTGACTGAGTCTGAATCTATCCTTGAGTCAGGAGATAGCACTTAAGTCTATTCCTGAACTCAGCTTCTCAGTTCACTCAACTCAGCTTCTGTTCTTTTTAGCGTTTAACTAGGAAGTGTTATAGCAAGCAATAATTTAAGGAGATAAGGGTTAGAAAGATATTACTCAGCAGATGTATCCTAGTTCAGCCTCTCCGCCTACGTCCAGTCCCCGGAATTCCTTCTGAGCTTTTTAAAATCTTCTACTGAGCTCTTTAAAAGTAGAGCACAAACCTTTTACAATAGCAAGCTGAGTATACAAGAGTACCTTCCTCTATTCCTCTACTCACTCCTATTTCTACCGCTAAGTACTATGACCGAGTACTCGGCTTCTCCTTTCTATACTTCTAGAAATGATAAGTGTTTGCTTGTCCTAAACAATAATTGCTAAGACACTTTAGATGATTTAGATCACTCTAGACTTTTACACAGAATTTGAATTGGTGTAAGATTTTGCTTTGCTTTTCTCACAGAACTTCGAATATCAATTTGGTCAGCATTTCGACTTGATTGAAGATCTGCATCGAATGAAGCGTTTGAGTGGCCTATTTATAATGACACTTGATGCACTGGTAATTTCGAATTTTGAAATAACCGTTGGAGGGAAACGGCTTCCTGTCGCTTTCACTCAGTACGTGCTCAACGTCCTTGGCCAATCAAATTCTTGTATCTTCTATCTTCGGCACTGCTCAGCAGCTTTTCGTCAGACAAAACAGAATGTCTCCATATTTATGGTAAAGTCTTCCAGACAGCTTTCTGCGTCTTCTGAACTTTACCCGAAGTAGAAATACTTTGTCTTCAAGTTTATTCAGGTCAGCCGCTGACCTGACTTTCTTGTCGCTCAACTCAGCAGCTTCGTCTTGAAGCTTTTGGTCGAAGGCTTCTCGATCCTTCTCTTTGCTGGGCTTGCGTTTTACTCAGTACGAACTGCGTTTTGATCTGTTTGGGCCGTAAGGCTTTGATTCGTTGACTTGGGTTTGACTTTCTCTTGTGGGCCTTGGGGCCATTTAACTTAATGTCTTATGAATTAAATAACTCAACATTGAACAAACACATTAGTGTGAATAAATCAAAGCATTTAAATTTAATGTGTTTAAAATATTTTTATCATGAAGATTTAATTTAAATAATTTTGTCAAATCAAAATCATGTGGAAAGGTGTTTCAACAGAAATCCCCTTTGCCTTCTCATTAATCACAAAGAGTATATATACCACAATAATACCATAATTCTAGGAGCTAATTAAGCTAATTGATTTACCTTGATTTATTTACAAATATAATACATATATATATCTAACACTTCCCCGAAGTCGAAACGGTAGGTTGATGAACATTGAGATTGGCACGAAAATCATCAAAGAGAACCCTGGGAAGTCCTTTAGTGAAAACATCTGCAATTTGGTAACGAGACGATACATGAAGAACTCGCACCTCACCACGCTGAACTTTTTCATGAACAAAATGAATGTCCATTTCAATGTGCTTAGTTCGTTGATGCTGAATCGGATTTACTGATAGGTAAATAGCACTCACATTGTCGTAGTAGACGAGTGTGGCTTTGACTATGGGGCAACGTAACTCGAGTAACAGATTCCGAAGCCAACAAGATTTAAAGACAACATTAGCAACGCCATGATATTCTGCCTCGACACTGGATTTAGAAAGAGTGGGCTGTCGTTTGGAGGACCAGGAGATCAGATTATCTTCCAAAAAAATGCAGTAGCCCGAAGTAGATCGACGAGTGTCAGGACACCCTCCCCCAATCAGCATCAGTGTAGAAAACCAAGGAGGAAGGAGAAGACCGAGTCAGATGCAAGCCATAATGAAGGGTGCCCTCTGTTGGTCCCTAGTAATTAGTTCCAAGGGGGGGGGGGGGGGTTAGGAACTAATATAACTTTTTTTTCGTTTTGATTATGCTGACCTGAAGTTATTTTAGGAGTTAGTCAGCTCAGCTTTTGGTCAGCACGGCTGATTGTATAATAAGGCAGTTTTAGTACGATGCTGACTAAGACTGCTTTACTTGTGAGTTGGGAATTGACACTGTTGTGGTCAGATTCCAGCTCAGCACTCAGATTTACTCAGTTTCAGTTTTAACAATTTATAAGCTGAGTAAATATAACTAACAATACATGCACATACATATATATATATATATTGAGAGAGAGTTCAGAAGTTACTCAGCACGACTTATCCTGGTTCGGCCTCTCTACCTACGTCCAGTCCCCAGTTCCTCCTGGGATTTTCAATCCAATACTGAGCTCTTTCAAGGTAGAGCACAAAACCCTTTACAAGGCAGTGAGTATGCAAGAGTACGTCCTCTATTCGTCTACTCAACTCCTACTAAGCACTACAACCCAGTACTTAGATTTTTCTACCACTGAATGCGTACAACCAAGCACTCAGTACATACCTCTCAATATTACTATTGATTACACACTTATTCTTTTTCAGATAAAGAACACTTTAGATGATTACAGACAATCAATCTAGCATTTACACAAAGAATAGAAAAGCTGGTGTAAGATCTTTCTTGTTTTTGAGTGCTTTGAATATCTTTCTCTCTTGGATTTTTCTTTTTGTTGCTTCTGTAGTTGTATATTATCCAAGAACCACCATTGTCCTTTTATAGATGAATTTCTGGTGATTGAAATCATTTGAGGTGATTTAGCCGTTAAGTCCAAAACGACTCTTTTAGCAGACATCTTCTGGTCAGCTTCAGTCTGTTCCGCCATTTCCTTTCTCTGTTTGCTTCAGGCGTCAGATCTTTGTCTTCTTGCATCAGACTTGTCTTTTGTGTCAGTTGTCTTTTACCAATAATCCATAGACCCATGATTCTTGGAATTAGACTTCTATATTTTCGAGGTTTCAATTATTGGTGCAGAGGATCGGCAGATTTTGTCTTCTTGTCAACGAATCCTTCATTCTTATTCTGACTGTAACTCAGCTTCGTTCGTTTCTGTCGAATGTACAAGTTTCATGCTGAGGTATTTCTTAGTCAGCTCCGTTCTGTATGTTTTCTCAAGAAGGAGTCTTCTGCTTTGGTCAGCTTTGTTCGGGTGATTTAGAAGGAAGCTTATGATGCATGTTCTACTCTACTCAGCTTCTTTGTTCTCCCATGCTGAGTTCCATTTCACTCAGCTTTGGCTTTATGCTGACTTTTAACCTGTCTTTATATATATATATATATATTTGCACTCAATATTGAACAAACTCATTAGTACAATTAAATCAAAGCATTTAAATTTAATTGCCTCTTAATCATGGATGATTTTGTCAAATCAAAATCTTGTGGAAAGGTGTTTCAACACCCTCAACGTCACCTCAACCCCAAAAGGAGCATGTGCTCTGATATCATGAAAGATGATGAAATCCCCTTGCATTCTGATTAATCACAAAGAGTATATATACCACAATAATACCATAATTCTAGGAGTTAATTAAGCTAATTGATTTACCTAATTAAGCTAATTGATTTACGTTGATTTATTTACAAATATAATACATATATATATATATCTAATAAGAATTCATTTTCTATTTGACATTATATGTTAGACCATTTATCTGATGGAAGATTGCATACAAGAATCTTCCTAATATAAATAAGACTTGTTCATATTTTGTGCGTCGTGTTTGTCCTTTAGACAAATAAGGAAGCTTGTCCTTTCCTATTAGTCAATCTAATACCACAAAATGCTTTGATTTATTGCATAGTGATACTTAGGGGCCTATGGCTGTTTCATCATTACTTGGTTATAGCTATTCTTTTAACTATTATAGATGATTACAGTAGGTTTTGTTGGATATTTTTTATGCCTTCCAAAGATAAGGCCCCTGCTACAATTGAGAAGTTATACAATTACGTTTTTACTCAATTTGGTGTTCGAATAAAAACAATTAGATCTAACAATGCACTTGAGTTGCATCTAGATAAATTTTATACTGCTGTAGGTATCTTACATCAAAATCACGTCCTTATACACCTCAACAGAATAGTGTTGTTGAAAGAAAGCATCAAGATTGAGCTTTATTTTTTGTTCAGATTGTGTTTTACATTTCAGTCCATTTAATGAATATTGTCCCTTCTCTTGTTAATGGTAATAAAACTTCATATAGTGTTTTATATAATAAGGATCCTAATTATAGTGATTTAAGAGTTTTTGGATCTTTCACGTATGCTACTACTTTAGGCAATCATAAGTTTATAATTTGTCTTCGATCCCAAATTGTACAAATCACATCTAAACCAATTTATCAGCCTCTCTTAAGATTAATTGGTGTATATTGACAAAGTTGGAAAAAGTTCAACAATGTTTTTCATATTATGTTGATTGAATATTAACCATATGCTTACAAGTTTAGAATATTTTCATATTTAATATGGTAATTAAATTATTTAATATTTTCAAAATAGGAAGATCTTAAAGATTACTTTTATTATCTAAAAATAAATTTAATAACGTCGGTAAACAGTCATCTATAATCTGGCTTGGATTCCTAGCTCTGCCACATTCTAGTTTATGGCCAGAGGTGCAAACGAGCCGAATTGAGACTGAACAATGGCATGTTTGACTCGGCTCGAGCTTGAAGCTCGCTGAGCCTGGAATTTTGGAGCTCGGCTCGAGCTCAAAGTTCGTCGAGTGGCTCGTATTGAATTTTTTTTAAAACAGTTTTGAATATACTTAATTGTACCCGATTAACATTTTATTATCTAAAATCAGCATTCTAATAAAGGAATACCAAATTTAAACTCCAAAAGGAAATATAACATACAATCTACAACAAATTTAAACAAAGTAATAAGATTAAACAAATATAGAATCTAACAAATTCTAATTTCAACATATAGTTTACAAAATGTATTTAAATTAAAAAATAAAAAATATATATATATATATATATATATATATATATATACACTCACGAGCTTTAGAACCGAACCCAAAGAAGTTCAGACTTGGACTCGTTAATGCTCAAGCCGATCTCAAACTTTGATCGAGTTTTGACCGAGCTGAACTCGAACAGTTTGCGAACTAGACAGTCTCGTTTGGACCCTTTAGTATAGTTGTAAGTGATTATGTTTATGTGGAACTGTAATAGAGTTTCCTATATAATATGTAATTGTATGACATATACAATTCAAAACCCACTTGTATTAGAATTCTAGGTTTCACATTGCCATATATACACACATTCACGTGAATGATGATGAATACAGTGTATGGAGTTATTCAATTTGTTTTGAGTTATTTAATTCACAAAACTTTATAGTATATGTTCTAGATGTTTGACTCTTAGTGTGACAAAATAACTAGTTAGAAATGCAAAGAATTATAGAAGAGATAAAGAAATAAAATAAAAGAGTAGTATGACAGATAATAAAAGTGCAGTAACCATATCATATCTAGTGGACCTAACGGTTAATATTGCCAGAATATGTATGGGCCATGTTTCCTAACCTTCCAATCTAATCTTTCAACTCACCATAAATTTAATATTTTATATTATATTGTTTGTTTGTTACTATATATATTACATTATTTTATGATTGTTGTTAAAAAATGAGTGAAGTTCATGTAATTTGTACAAAGTAAGGACATTAAATTTGGTTGAAAGTGAGATTCTTTAATTTCCAAATATGTTTGTATACGTACCCAAATTCAAATTCACTAAGAAACTAATAAATTAAGTGGAAACTTGTGAATCTTATTCTCTCCTCATAGCTACTTGATGTGTATTTTTATTCTAATTGTTGAGAATAATTAAGTGCATTTCATTTCATCTATATTTATGCCTATTAATTCCTTTCTTTGTTAGTATCATAAAGATGAAAGATAATGAAAAAAAACAAAATGGTTATCAAGTGGGTATATTATTTGGATCTTATTGATATTTTATTGAACTTTGGTGAAGTGTATGTTTACTGTATCATAGTCTTATCTAATGGTTCTTTGAAAGCATATTAGGGTTCTCAACCTAAGCGGTTGATAATTCAAATCTTAACAATTTTATTTGTTAATAAAATTCCAATAAAAATCCTCAATTGAATTAGAAATGTAGAGTTGAAGGCTTAAGTGAGAAAAAGAAACTCTTCCTTCATTCGAAGGAAAAGTTCCTTTAAAAGAAAGACAAAAAAATTATGTTTTTTAAAAAAAAAAAAAAAAAAAACTGGGTCTTGCATGAAACAATGTCATTTTGGGTAGGAACTCAATATGACATCGTTTTGAGCAAAGTCCAGTTAAAAAAATAATAATTCACAAAAGAAGATGGGGCTTGCCCCATCTTCTTTCTTGTCCATCATGGTTGGGTGGCTCCTAGCCGTTGCGGACAGTAGTGGAATCAAAGCGGAAGAGTCTTTTTTCTGAGGTTTTTTGGAGGGTCAGCCGACCCTCCATGACTAATGAGGGCATCAATATGAAGGATTCGGAAAAAGGTTGAAGCAGGGCTCACACGGTGTATGAGAAAAGTTACACATCGGGTGAGCAATTGCAATATCCTGGAAACAAGGGAAAGAAAGCTACCCGACCCATGACCCCAACCACACGACGTGTGGGAATTTGGGGAGATTCTTCTTCTTTGGAATTAATTCACATAGTGTGTCCCTATTTCAACATGTTGTGTGGACTGTTATTGGCCAACTCTAATTCTTCTCGAACTTCAGCCCACACAGCGTGTCCCTAAAGTCACATGTCATGTCAGATTACTTCACCAGCAAGCTTTACGAAATCTGTCAGCCCTGTACACTTGATATTTAGTAATTTTCTTTTCTATATTTAATGTCTTGCCACTTAGCTTTGATTCCTAATTTCCTATTATATTATTTACACCCAATTTACCCCTATTATTTAGATGATGTTAGTATTACATAGTGGGGTATTAGGTCTTTTCTCATCTAGGGTTATGAAGGTATATAAGCCTAATATTTTGTAAGGAAGATAAAATTTTATGAAATTAAATTAAACACTTTTTTCCATTGGAGGTTAAAGTTCGTACCTTGAGGTTATTTTCTTATAATTCTAGCTAGAAAAAGTATTATCTTCGTTGGTTTATGATCAAAACCTTCAATATCGTTATGATCTGTATCAGTTGGTATCAAAGATGATCATTTTTCTAACATGAGACTCTTCGAGATTGGTTCAAACGAGAATCCTAACAAAGAAATGGAAGCATATGATAAGAAGATCGATGACTTGGAATCAAAGTGAGGGAGCAACACCAGGTGTTTGTAGAAGAAATGAGAGCAACAGTGGAGGGATTTCAAATAGATATCCAAAACGCCATCCAACAAACCTTGGAAGGTCTCCAAAGAAGAAATAAGGAAATCCCAATTCAGCAACCCCAACGACCACCATCACCACTGACATTACGTCCAACTAGGAGGAATCCGGTACCGCCAAACCCGCACCAAAGAGGTCCAAGGCTACATGAGGTAAGAAGGCCTAACTTTGTGCTAGTACATAATGAGGGAAGTGATAGTGATGAATATGATAATGAAGGGTGAAGAAGAACTGGAAGTGCCGAATGAAGTTAGTGTTATGCTTAAAGAGTAGCAAGACTTGTTTCCCGATGAGCTTCCATACGGATTGCTGCCTTTGAGGGACATCCAACATCCTATAGACTTGGTGAACGGGGCTAGTCTACCAAGCCTCTCGCATTACCGGATGAGTTCTAAAGAGAGTGAGATCATGAAAAAAAAGTTGGAGCAGCTTGTAGAGATGAGTTATGTTAAAGAAAGAATGAGCCTATGTTCGGTTCTGGCCCTACTCACACCTATGAAAGATGGCTTTTGGCGGATGTGAATTAAGAGTCGGGCTATCAACAAGATCACCGTAAGGTATAAGTTTCTGATTCCTCGACTTGATGACATATTGGAGCAACTAAATGGTTCGAAAGTATTCTCTAAGATTGAATTGCAAAGCGACTACCATCAAATTCGAATTAGAGTAGAGGATGAATGGAAGATGGCTTTCAAGATGAGAGTTGGGTTGTATGAGTGGCTACTGATGCCATTCGGGATGACGAATGGTCAGAGTACCTTTATGCAGTTGATGAACCAAGTGTTGCATCCGGTAATCAGAAAGTTCGTGGTGGTCCACTTTGATGATATCCTTATTCATAGCCAAACACTTAAGGAGGACATTGAGAATTTGAGGATTGTGTTCGACTTGTGAGGAAATGCCAATTATATGCAAACACCAAGAAGTGTGACTTTATCATGAAAAGCTTAGTGTTCCTCGGGTATGTAGTTAGTGGAGAAGGCATACAGGTAGATGAAGAGTATGTTCAGGCTATCTGGGAATGGATGACATCAAAAGTTCTCATGGATTGGCGATGTTTTATCGGAGGTTCATCTAGAACTTTAGCTCCATTATGACATCCATTATCGAGTGTTTTAAGAAGGGAAGAGGGTTTAAATAGGAAGATGAACAAGATGGAAATTTTGCACTAATTAAAGAGAAGTTGAATACGAGTCCAATGCTTGTATTTTTGAACTTTGAGAAGCTCTTCGAAGTAGAATGTGATGCTAACGGTGTTGGTGTTGGGGGAATCCTAATGCAAGAGAAGAGGTTGATTGCCTACTTTAGTGAGAAGCTATATGATCCAAGACAGAAATGAGTCACCTATGATAAAGATTTCTATGCCATAGTAAGGGCATTGAAGACTTGGGAACACAATCTAGTGGGGAAGGAGTTTGGTCTACACACCGATCAACAAGCTTTGAAATACTTGGAGAGCCAAAAGCGACTACGGAGTTCCATGCATGCTAAATGGTCTGCAATTATGGATAAGTTCCGATATAAACTTATCCATAAAGCCGGGCAACATAATCGAGTGGCGAATTCCTTGAGCCGGAGGGTAGCACTACTCAAGACTATTTTCTTATGAAATTAATTTAAACACTTTCTCCATTGGAGGTTAAGGTCCCTACCTGGAATTATTTCCTTCTAGTTCTAGCTAGAAAAAAGTATTATCTTTATTGATTTACGATCAAAATTTTAATATTGTTACGAGCTGTGTGAATGACCCTTCCTAACTTAGTCCATGCCCATGTAAAAGAATATATGAGAGATAATAATAATAATAATAAAAGTTATTTTAAAATTTATTTATTAATTTAAAGTTTTTAAATTTAATAGTTCGTTCACATCAGTCATTTTTTGGTTCAAAAGATTTAAAATATTCAATTTTATTATCACTTTATTCTTCTTAAAAAAATAATCATCTTATTATACTTCAAAATCTAGGCTTAATTATTGTTAAAATGATCTGAAATTGACATGTTATGATTTTAATAATCTCCAACCCTATACATACTAATAAACTATTGAATAAAAGTCTTAAATTAAGAGTTAAATCATAATAATAACTTTTATTATAATTTGTGAGACCTCCACATACAAATCCTGAACTTGAAGTGTGTACAATAGAGATTCATCTTACTGATAGAGTTTGTTATGTTTGTTCTTCCTTTATTTATGCTATATTGTTTCCTTGTTAATATTTTTTTAGGTCTCGTTTATTTATCGAAAAATATTGTGTTTTGAAAAATTTACGTAAATGAAAATTTTTTATTGGGAAATAAATTATTTTCGAACTTTTTCCTATAACAATGAAAAATGAGTAGACTGGTGGATGATTACTGTTTTCAAAAGGAGTAAATGTTTTACCTTTTTTAAAAAAGTAGAACATTTTCCTTACTTTGTTCATATATTTTTCTGTTGATTAACATGTAACTTATTTTCTTAAGCAAACAAAAATATCAAAAAGTCAAAAACATATTTTCCTACGTAAATTTTTTCAATAAATAAACAGGACCTTGTTGTATTCTACTAAACGTTAATGAGAATTCAAGACTAATAGTTCATGGTATGGCAACCTAATCCTTAAACCCTAATATTCCGGTTTATAAGAAAAATACCAGGTCTATGTGTTTCCAAGCTCTATTACTTACTATAAGCTGAAATTCAATTTCAACCCCCTCGATCACTTGGTTTAAAAGGATTCAATACTATCTTAAAGCATTATTTAGATCAAGACTAAACTGATAGTTAAAACCAGATTATAGTATAATTTCTCACCATACATAAGCTAAAAAATCTAGCATTATTGATTGAAATTATGAAAAAAAAGTGATGATTATATAGTGAATACGTATCTATCCATCAATTATAAGGCAACAATTATAATATGAGGTGGTCCAAAAATAATAATGAAGAAGAACACTATAAAATGAATTTGAGATACTCTCTTCTCTTTTATATATTCAACACTAAAATAAGTAGGCAAAGGAATTGATTGAAAAGACTGTAACATAAAATTTATTCTAATCCCATAAAACAAAGAGAATCAAAAATGGCAATTTAGGATATATTTATATAACGTTGAAGCTAAGCAATGAATATAATTTCAAAACCCATACATACTAATATATTCTTTCTTTTTATTTTTTTCAACTTTTTGGTATTAATTCCTTTTAGTAGAGACAATTATTATTTCAGAAAAATAGAGTTTTGAAATTCCATCACATAAATTCTTTGAAATTTTGAAAATGACATATCCAAACATTTTTTTTTATCTTATTCAATTATTATTTTTCTTGGGGAAAAAACTTAAATAATTAGGTGAGAGGTTGATTTTTTAACCATATTAAAAAAACTTAAACATCATCCGAATCACAATGATTATAATATACTAATTTATGGGTTTGTTTCTAAATCTTAGTTAACATAAACTTAGTAAATTGTACTTTAAGTAGAAAATAATAGGAAGATTCAAACTCATCATTTACATATGTATATTTTTTCCTTGCATGAATTTCATTATTTGACATAAAATAAAAAATTAATTATATATATAGAAGAAGAGATCTAATTCAATTCCCACTACTACATCTTTAATTTTCTCTTTATAAATATTCTAAGAAATGATAATTTTGTTGTGTCACGTTCCTATAGCAACCATTCTTTATTTTTATTTATTTTTCTGGAATACTCTTATAATTGAGTGAGAGAATGGAAGTCCAAGAATCATTTTCACAAATGATTCCATTCTTTCTTTCACAAATAAATTTAATTTAATTTTCTTTTTGGGGAGTTTGATCTAAACTCACTCACTTTTTGCATGGATTGGAATTCCTTTCTATCCCAATGAGATAAGAATGACAATTCAATTTTGTTTTTGTTTTTTTCTTCAAATATGGCCGGCAATTAATTCTAGAAAAATTAATAAGAACAAACCACTTTTGCACTTTCACTATATATATCAAATCCATTTTGACTATCTTCTTGCTCTAGGGTTCATATACAATTTAAAGATTCTTGCTAAGCTTCTTCTTATTATTAAGACAACTTAGATATTTTAATAAATAAAAAAATCAAATGACTAATTTCCTCTTTTCATATCTAATACTTGATACTTAGAACATTAAACCTTATAGAAGTTAAGCTAATCCCTATCTAATCTAATACATTTATGAAAATTTTTTAGTCTTATATATTTGTCAAGAAGATTTATTTATGAGTGATTCATGCCGAGAGGAGTTGATAAAGAGAAGGTTGTGAAAGTTTTAATCCTAAACCGATAAAGAATTCTCAAACTAAACTTGAAGGAATTGAAAAATTCTTAAATTTTAGGTTAAATCTTTATTCCTAATGAGAAAAATTCTTAAAATTTGATTTGATAAAGACGCCAAAGGTTTTGCACAACTTAGAAAAAGATGAATTTATACCCCTATAATCCTAAAGAGTGAAATTACCTCAAATCCCAACTAATTAAAGACAATGAAATACAAATAGAAAGGTTAAAAACACAAAACGTACAAAGAAATAACACTTAAACCCATAATCTCCCCATTTTAGTGAATGTGTCACCTTGCAACTCACGCTTGAGCATGTTTAAGTCTCAATATCAAACAATGTGAAAAATAGAGGTTGAAGCTCTATGTCTTAGCTTTCCAAATCAATTCGAATTGCATCATTACGAGCTTATATGAAGAAGTTATGCCTAAAATACAAAGGAGTACCAAATTTGAAAAGTGTTTCGAAATATTATGTTTTAACCCTTTTGTGTGACTCGGCGAGGTGGAGTGTATTTTGGCCCATTTTGATTATTTTTTACCCTTTAATGCTTCACTTCGTATGCCTCTAGACTTGTGGCTTCCCATGTGTTATTTTGCTCTTTTTCATTAACTCGATGCCCTCATCATACTCGCTTTTAAAAAAAAAAACTTGACTCTAGGTTTCTTGTTATATAGGATTTAGATGTACTTAAGTCTTTCACATAAAAACAACTAGATGTTCCTTCTAACCGGTTTGTAAAAGTTATTCAACTTGCGTGTAAACACAACTTTGTTACAACTTTGAAAGCATCACACTCTCAAGGTTAAAGTTTGCTATGTGATGCACTTTTAATCCTCATTTTGCTCAAATATATGAAAAACTTAACATCAACTTCAATCCCACTAGCATCGCAATCAACTACCGTGAGCCTCGGTTCATCATCAGGGTTGTGTTAGTAATCAAGGCCTTACCTAGTGTTATCACTATTTATACAATATTTTTAATATTTATTTTATGCTATTTTATTATCATTTGAGTATTTTTATCCGAGATTTAATTATATTTCACCCTAATCTTACATTAACATGAGTTTTGAGTAATTTCATGTACCTTCAAGCGAAATCAAGTCAATTGAAGAAATATTTCTATATGTGCTTGACGAGCTACTTTCTCTACTCGGTAAGCTGGCCACTTGGAGTCAAAGAGCCAATAAAGTCAATAGATGAAGGTGGACCTAGGGGTGTAACCGAGCCGAACCCTAGGTAGGCTCGGTATTGGCTCGTTAATATCTCGAACCGAGCCCTTTCGAATCGAGCTTTGACGAGCTTTGACCGAATCTGACCGAGCTTTGATCGAGCCGAGCTTTTATCGAGCTTCTAACGAGTTTTAACCAAATTCATCATACATGCATAAAATAAGTAGCGTAAAAAATAGAAAAGCCTTATAACATACTCCATATGAGTTTAAAATATTTATAAAGAAAAACAATCATGTTATTTTCGAGATTCCAGAACAGTATATGGTACTTGTGATCGGAAAACACAAGCTCGGACAAAAATTTCAAACAATGACATATATATTAAAGTTTGTAATGTATTTTATTCCTCATCAAAACCTAACGGGGTGTTTGTTAGAAGTGATATAGGAGGTGGGATAGGGATAAAAAAACACGAGATAAGTTATCCCGTGTTTGTTTGGGAGATAGGGGAGTGAGACGGATGAGAGATAAGCTTCTTATCCCTCAAATCCTATACCTAGGAAGGGGGTGATATAAGGAGGTGGGATAAGCTCCTGCGATTTTAATAGGATGGAAAAGTCCATCTTATCCCTCAAATTAATGTTATGTAGTTTAAATAGGGTTAAAATAGTTATTTTATCCTATCCCTATCCCACATACCAAACATTGAATAATAATTCTCGACTATCATATGTTTATCCTTATCCCAACCATTTATCCTTATCCCTGTCCCAATCTTTCTCCTTATCCCTATCCCAATAGAATACCAAACGCCCCGTAATTGTCTAGCTAAAGACTCAAATGTCTAAGCTTTTTTTGTGTCATTTTTTTTATGGGTTAAACTTATTTGAGTTGTGAATTGTGATGAAAACTAACAATAACCAATGAAATATTATATATATATATATATATATATATATAATGAAATATATACAATAATTAAAAATAATCGAGCATGCTCGCGAGCTTTCGAGCCGAACCTGAGGAAGCTCGGACTCAGCTCGTTAGTGCTCGAGCCGATCCCGAACTCGAGTCGAGCATTATCGAGCCGAGCTTTGATCGAGCTTTCACCGAGCCGAGCTTGAATAGTTTGCGAACTATCAAGGCTCGTTTGCACCCCTAGTTGGACCCACATAGTTGCTTGGCGAGCTACCTTGCATACTCATCGATCACAACTTGCAGTTTCAAAAATTAAGAGGAGTAAAAGAGTAATGGTCATGATGTAATCAAACTCTCATTTCCTAACTCGTGATCAATCAAGACCTTAATTAAAGAAGGCATTGAAAGCTTGGGAATTACTAGGGTGGTTATGTGTATTAATTTACACTTAAATGTAATTAAAACTATGAAGTTTATTTTTATTTATTGTAAATAGGAGTTACTCATATACTCCTATAAATAGCAAACTAGTTAGAGTAGAAACATAGAGCTTAATTAGATTTTATTTTTACTTGCACTTTCATTTTCAAGCAATTTACAGTTTTAAGTGATTTTAATTCCAATTTTTTTACATAAGTTTATTTGCAGTTTTCAATCTTTTACTTTCAAGCATTTCTACTTATTTTCAATTTCTAATTAAGTTTCCAAACTCAAATCACCTCACCCAAATAATCATCCTCTTAGATAACAACAACCCAATTACAACCCAGTACTCTAATTCTAGTCCTCGTGGGATCCACCAGTCCTTACAAACTGTATTACAAAGATGCGATAGAGTCACTTGCTTTCTAGGAATGACATTGTGTCTTCTGAGCATTACCTAGTAAGGGTAGGCTTCTCGAACACGTATTTGAGAGGATATATATGCGCAATTATGTAGTGGCACAATTAATTTGTCAAAATTCGAAAATACATGAGTTGGTGTGGTTCTCAAATTCTCTTTAGTGTGTGTGAAAAGCTAAATAATTGCCCATCCTCCCACTTAAATATCTTACCCTTCTTGATACGGATCGGATTTGGGGTGATAGTTTTCAATCATAAACTATCAAAGATATTCTCAAGCTAAACTTGAAGGAGTCGTGAAACCCCCAAAATTCACGAGATAAACTCATAGGAATCAAAGATCCACATTGATAAAAAGGATGAACCGTAATACTTCTCAAAAAGAAAATTGTTTTTTTATTGATAAAAATTTATCTCATTACAAGAAATAGATGAATATATATCATCTTCTAACTTAAAGACAAAATTATTACATAAAATCCTTATACGTAAATAATTAAAGAGATATGGTTAACGGGTAAAATGAGATATGCGTAAGGGGTGGCAAGCTTGTAAATAAGCTGAGGGTAGGAGTTGTAAATAAAGGGTGGCAAACTTGTAATTAAGAGAAAGCTGGAGAAAGAGGAAGAGTTGATTTGTATGGCCTTTTTAAAAAAAAGTCCACACGATGTGTAGGCTCTGTTTTTCACATGAATTGTCTTCTTTTCCCCTTGGTGTGTCATCCTTTTGGCTCGGCTTCTCCCACAAATCATTTCCACACATTCGGTCGACTTGACCTCAAGTTACTCGTTGAGTATGGAAGAAACTTATTGATCTTGAGCTGACTAAAAGCTTTCAAATCGAGCAAAAAGTGTTATTCTAAATGAATTCATAAAGCCCATTCCACAAGCTTCTGGATTCACCTTCTTCACATAAGTTTCATCCTATATTTCAACTTGTGACTTACCCTGGTTCCCATCCTTATTGAAATTCGTCTTGCACTTTCTGCCGGCATCAAATGGAATATCTCGGTGAAGCTTGTTGAACCACTCCTCAACAATACTTTGAATGTTCTTCTGGTGCGCGTAGAGAACTATCGGTCTCTTCGCGGCAACTAAGGGATAAGTGTACCCCGTCGTATCAAGTAATAAATCTGGTTAAATCCAGGTATCGAATCCACGGGATTTATACCTATAAGTATTAAACTACTCGGTTCTATACGTTATCTAGACGGTGAATACTTTAGCTTTGGGTTTGGCTGACAACTATAACTACTCCTAAACTATGGGTGAATCGGACTTGTGTAGTTCAAACTCCAATGAAGTGATACAGGTAATGATAAATTACAACATGCAATAAATACTATTTCAGAACATCTACGAGTAATTGTTTACTCTTGCAAACACGACTATGTATAAACTGACCAACCCCATGAAGTGCTTAGATCGTGGCTCCCTCTTAAGGTGACTCTAATTCTTAGGATCAGAAACTAGGGCCCGTAAGTTCATTGTCTTGTCTATGGTTTTTGATTTGTCGATTCCGGTAAGGCAACACCTATATGAATCCTAATGGATTTCGGAGTTCGTAATCAACCTTCACAATAATCAATTGTCAATATCAAAGCAAGTAATAAATAATGACACATATAAAGAAACTGAAATTGCAAATCATATATTATAACTGTGGAATGCGTAAATGCGGAATACAACCAAGCCTAGTACATAGGAAGAGTTCAAGCTAATTAACAAGTAGGAAGGGAAGAATAATCAGCTCTTAAAACTAGCTAATCAGACTTAAAGCCATCTCATAGGACTTGGAGGTGGAACTCTCGAGCTTGGGGAATGCGGATAGAATAGAATTTCGACGGAGCGACGGAAGGATTACACAAAGTCTCAAGGTGATAGAGTTTTATTACACAAAATCTCAATGCCTAAATGAGTGCCAAGTGCTCTTATTTATACACAAATCAAGATGGGGGCATAATCATAATTACAGAAGTCTTCGGAATGATTCACATTTGATGTTGAAATTTCAGGCCACACTCCGCGTGGGGGTGAGCACGCTCCCTGTAGAACAAGTTTTCTTCATTTGTTGTAGAGTTCACATATTCGAAGACTGAATCCCCAAACGTTGACCGGTCCACACTCCACGTGAAGCTGGCCAAGCTCCACGTGGATGAGCTCCTGAAGTTTATCAATAGCTTCTCACTGATCCAAGCTCCGCGTGGATTGAAGTTGACCTGGGGCAAGGATAAAATTGACTGCCGTAATTCATTAGGCACCGTGTGAAGACTTGCCAAGCTCTACGTGGGGTGTGGCACGCTCCACGTGGATGTTAGAATTTCGACCATTTTTCATCATTATTTGTGCCTCGTGTGTTTATCCCGAACCTACAAAACACAACTACAAACATCGAGATTACTTAATTCTTTATTTCTCTAAAATATTATTAAAAAGAAATAAAAATTAACACAAGTACATATTTTACTATTACTTTATTACTTGATTAAAATACACTTATTTTTGCAATTAAACTTAATTATTAACTCAAAGTAAACCGTAAAGCACGCCAAAAAGATAGGAACAAAACGTCTCTATCATCTTCCAAACCCCTGTTGAAACACCTTTCCACAGGATTTTGATTTGACAAAATTAATTAAGTGAAAGTAAATATTCTATAACACACTAAGTTTAAATGCTTTGATTTAGTGTTACTAATGTGTTTGTTCAATGTTGAGTTTATAATTTATCATAAGACATAAAGATCATAAGGCTCAAGCCCTATATGGAAATCAAGGCCCAAGTCAAACAAGCCAAAGATCACTCAGCCCGCGTATCTCCAAAACGTCACCGTTAAAGTGATGAAACGCATGCTGAGTAAAGAAGGATCGAGAAGATCCACGTAGACAACTTCGGTATGAAGCTGCTGAGCTGTCTAGACAAAACGTGCAAGACAGCTACTGACCATAAGACAGCTTCCAGACAAAGTATTTCCTCATTAGGTAAAGGTCAGAAGACACAACAAGCTGTCTGGTTGACATTACCCAAAATGGTGGAACATACTGACTCACTGACCGAAGAACAGAAGACGCTGGAATCTGATTGGCTAACGAGAACTGCTGGCAGACTCAGTGAAAGCGACCTGTAGCCGTTTCTCTCCAACGGTTATTTCGAAATTCGAAATAACCAGAAGCTCTCACAGCTCTCTATAAATAGTCCATTCAGAATCCACATTCTGTAGAGAACTTTGAGCAAGAGCCGCTACGCTGACCAAACGTATACAAAAGTTCTCCATCAAAAGCAAAGCAAAGTTCTTACACTACAAAGTCTATTCATTTGTGTAAAAGTCTAGAGTGATTGTTTTTCAATCATCTAAGGTGTTCTAGCAATTGTTGTTTAGGACAAAATCTTTATCATTTCTAGAAGTAGAAAGGAGAGGCTGGGTACTCGGTTTTAAGTACTCAGCGGAGAGATTAGGATTGAGTAGAAGTATAGAGGAAGGTACTCTTGTCATACTCAATTGCTGATATTGTAAAAGGTTTGAGGCTCTACCTTTAAAGAGCTCAGTAGAGGATTTGAAATCTCGGAGGTGTTCCGGGGACAGGACGTAGGCTTAGAAGAAGCCGAACCTGGATAAATCTGCTGAGTGAAGTATTTCTAAACCTTAACTCCTTATTCATATTGCTTGCTTAAAACAAACTAAAACTGACCAAGTAAAAGAGGTCAAGCTGAGTTGTGCGCTACCAACGAGAAGGTTCAGGAATAGACTCTAAGTGCTATTTCCTGACCTAAGCAACGAAGCTGTCCTAGTCACTAGTTGACTAAGCCAGTGTCTTGCTGAGTGGTAAGCGCCGCTGTTAGATAAACTTTTCTTGAAGAAAAGAAATCTGCCCAACTTATTTTAAAAAAGGTAAAATAGTTCCTAACCCCCCCCTTGGAACTATATTTGCAACCTTACAAGGGACCAACAACCCCCACATCATGTTGAACGGGCCAACCCTGATTCGTTCCGGTCTCCACTTCACTAACTTGAAAAATAGCCACAACCTTCTTCAGGTCATAGCCTACCTCAAATGGTGTTAGAATTTGCCCTAGTCCTGAGACGTTATATTTAATGGGATCATTAACTATGAGGCAATAATATGTTAAGTCATGCTTACTTGTGCAAGATGATTAGCAGAGTATCCAAAATTAGTGATCTGCACACATTTGGCGGGTTAAGGACATGGTCAAGTGAAACCGTGTAGCAATAAGATATTAATTTAAATATCCCTAGTCTGTTATTATCGTGGGAACAAAGATTAACTAAAGACTAGTTTGTGCCTTGGTTGTGATAGTGTTTAACTGCTCACAGACATGAAGTGTCAAACCAAGGGCATTAGGATTTACCCCGCTATGAGAACGCTACATAGTTGTCAAAAGTCACAAGTGGTTGTCATTGTAACGGCATAGATAAATCCTTAGACCCAAATTCACTATGGTACCTGGATGAGACACTGCATACTTATGGTATTGCCTAACGGGCCAATAACTTGGTGCTAAGTATGGGTTAGCGAGGTATGTACTGGATCATGCTAGGGGTCCATAGGTGAAGTGTGGGGATTGCTACTCTGCTCATGGATAGTAGATATCACCGACCACTTGATTAGTGGAACTGAGAAAGTGTGGCCACACCTGAATGAAGCATTAGATATTTTTAAACTTATCAATTCACTAAGAGATCAAGGAATTTCTGAACACTATATGAGGATGATTGTACCACGCCTCATATTCAACATGATATCATTTAGCAAGGGATTACTATGAGGTTACTATTAGGTTCTCGGTCTTTGAACATGAGATTAAATATCTTAGTTGGTGTCATAGAGGTTAGATAAACCTACTAATGATTGGGTTAGCTGAAGTGGAAGTTTGATCTAACAACCACCTCTAAATATACCTATATGGATCGCTCGTGGAATTGAACTGCTAAGGAATCAAGGTTTTGCTTATGAAGGGATAGAACAGAGTTAATATAACATCCCTAAAACCCTACTATATGAGTCTTCACACATTCATATATGTTTTCATTATTGAATACATACATTTTAGATTCATCTCAATTTCATTAGAAGTTTCATATGCATAATGCGATTAATGTGCGATTAGTGCGTCGTTAAGATGTAACGATTGGTTAATGAGAGTTAACTGAGGTAGAACTTAAATGAATGAATAAATATGACATTAATTGATTAAAGTACACTTTTATATGACTGAAATTGAAATTTGTCAGCAAGCACCTCACTAAGTATGAGGTGTCACCCATGGTTAAGACAAATTATACCTCTTTACTTAAATAGGATGTACACTACTCCATTCTTACCATTTTCAGCCAAATTTCGGCCATTCCTATATAAAACCTTCATATTTTCATACCTTAAACCCCTCCAAAGAAAACTCTTCCATTTTCTTCCATTTTTAGGCCAAACAAGTGAAGTTAGGAAGCATAGTAGGTGAAAGACACCAATTCAAGGTTAATATGGCTATTTTAGCATCTTTTCTATGCGTTTGAGATTCTAAAATACCTAAGTATGATGATAGGATTTGTTTTAGATGAGTTAAGATTGGTTTTGTTGAGTTTTGGTGTTGTTGAAATTGGTTTTAGGCTGTCTAAATGGAAGGTATGCATCAAATGTCCTAAACAGAAATATAGGATACTGTTTTGAGTCATCTGGTGACATTGTTAGACGAGGTGCCGCGGCCTAATCTCCCGGGCGGACCAGGGGGTGGACACCTCATGGCGACGTAAGCGGTGATTGGTGCTGAAAGCAACCAATCGTGGAATCAAGCTGCTCAGCAGGACCGGAGCTCGGAGTATGGAAGAGTCGCCACCCACGAATGGGAAAATGAACACCGGGAGACCGGTGAGGGTTCGGGAAACTTAGGTACAAGCCGAGAAGGCTAGCTCCTTTCCGGAGAAAGGGTACTAGGCACCCCGACATCACCCGGTTATGAACCACCGACCTCCTACTCAGCGTGTTAGGCGATAACGGACTAATCGCATATTTCTTTAAGTTTAAAATTCATTTGAAACCTTTTCTTCCTTGCTTTGAAAACCGTTTTGAGCATGTTATTTGAAAGCCATTTTAGTAAAGAATCACCCATTTTGCATAAATTTAAAGTATATAGGAGAGAGAGGGGGAGAAGAAAGAATTGATTTATTCACAGTGTGATTTTATGCTTTAGACTATACACTAACTCTAAGCTAATCTCATTCCCCAAAAACGAGTTTATTTACATGGTTCGTACCTTAATCGTCGTTGGAACGATTTAAGTACGTTTCAAAACCCCGTTAATGATGTTCACTCGAATCGCCGTTGGAACGACTCGAACGTTTGAAAATGTTGAGCAAACAGTTTCTATCTAAAAGCGTGATTAAGCATACAAGTCAATTTGTTTGTACAAAACCGTTTAGTTAGGAAAACAATTCAAAACCTCATTTATTCACAAAAACAATTTTAATTACAAGGTTCGCTTAATCCGTCGTTGGAACGAATTAAGGTTTTAAAACGTGATGTTTAGAAAGTGGTTTGAAATGATAAAAAAGCCTTTTATTTACACTTTAGGGATGTCTAAAAAAACTTTAAGTTTAAATAAGCAAATTAAACTCTCTTTTTGTGATTTTACTTTCCCCTTTTCACTCAATTAACCTTTAACATTATCATAATTACAATAATAAACCAATTAAACCAAAATTCACCAAGTAAAACACCTTTGGAATATATACATATATACAAGAATAAAATAGAAATACATATATACATAGTTTTATCTAAAAATAGGGATATATCTATAGATGAAAATAAGTAAGAAATATTAAATGATATAACAAAGAAAGTGAAAAAGAATACTAAATATAATACCTTTTTATTCTAATTCAAAATATGTAAAAACAATGAACCAAGTTTATAAATGGGAAGAATAACCTTTAATCTCCAAAATAGTTTTACCCAATGATAACTAACATAATTCAAATGAGCCAAAAACCATATATATATACATATATACTACTTTATAATATTAAATCCAAACGAATTAAATTTCAACATGAAATAAATAAATATATAGTACATAATAAATAGTTATAGGATTAAAAAATAATTTTTATAAACATATTACACAATAATATACATATATATATAAGTAGAAATGTCAAAAAGTGGAGAAAGGAGGGTAAAAATGGTGATTTTCGGTTTCCAGCAGATTACCGACGGAAAATCCGTCGCCAATCTGCTATTAGTGACAGAAAAGGTAGAATTACAGCAGCACTCCAAAACTTTCCAGATTCGTTCAAAAGCTTTAAATTAAATCTAATTCAATCGTTTTGGATCTCCGAACTACCAAAAATGGATCATAGTCTATAACGGAGTTTCCTAAAACGACATTTTTATTTTAAAACGTTATTCGAAAATGTCTTTTCAAAACTTATAATTACAACGTTTTTAATACCCGAACTACCTTTTAATCGGATCACGGTTCGTATTGGGATATTAAAACGAGGTTTTTTATTTTAAAATAAAACCGAATTTTTATTTAACACGGGATAAAAATAAATAAATACGAAGAATTAAATAAAACGTGATAAATAAATGAATAACTAAATAAATAAAATTATAACATAAGAATAAATAGAGAAAATAAAATAAATGAAATGAAATAAATAAAACGAGTCTAGTCCTCGGATAATACCTCAAGTTCGGTATTGACGGTTGAAGTCGGTTGATTCCACGAATCGTGCTTTTCCGGTGTTTTTGGTAAAATTTTAACTTTTAGGAAATTTGGAATTTTTAGGAAAAAAAAATGTTTTTTCCCAAAAAAAAAGATTTTCTCTCTCTAAAAATGTTTAGAGTGAGAAGCTCCTCCCCAAAAATCCCCCCAATGCATTGGGATCCGTGCCTTAAATAGGCAACGGATCCCGGAATCTTTTGGGCGACGCCCAACTAAGGTTGGGCGTCGCCCAAAAGAGGTTGGGCTATCACCCAACCTGGTTGGGCGGACGCCCAACCTATGTTGGGCGAACGCCCAACAATTGTTGGGCGTACGCCCAACTGACGTTGGGCGTTCGCCCAACAATCGTTGGGCGTCCGCCCAACGAACGTTGGGTGTTTGCCCGACGATCGTCGGGCGCTCGCCCAACGGGTGTCGGGCGCTCACCCAACGACTGTCGGGGGAGCGTGCCCGACGGCCGTCGGGCGTCCCGCGGACGCTGAGCGCACGCGTTGCGCTACTGGACGTGCGTCCGACTAGGCGTTCGCACCACGTCGCGGAGCGTCCACGAGCCGTCTACTCAACGACTGTGACCCGTTGACTCACCGCTTTGCTATTATACATTTTTCTCTTTTTCTTTCAAAATTTTTCCGGAATCAACCGCTTCGACCGCTTTGTTAAAGGTTTTCGTCACAGGTCCTCCGACTCGGTGTCTACAGTTGCCCCTACTTTCCTATTTTGACAGTGATGTGTGTGTTTTGAAAACGTTTTTTGCTAGCGCAACACATGCAATATAAAACATATGAAAGTAAGAGACACGTAAAGAGTAGGAGGAATAATACATGACCTTTGCGCTGCGCGTTCTGACGTCATTCTCGATTCTTTCCGTCCTTGCCTTTGAATCGGCTGTCGGCGGATGTTCTTCTTACGGAACCTAGCCTAAGTGGACTGCGGGTAAAAGTGGCTCAAAAGCTACCCTAGTCTACGACTGTGGGTAGAATGGCTCAAAAGCGACCCCCGGTCTACTACCGTGGGTCAAATGGCTCAAAAGCAACCCTGGTCCACGACCGCGGGTGAAAGTGGCTCAAAAGCTACCCTAGTCTACGACTGTGGGTAAAATGGCTCAAAAGCGACCCCGGTCTACTACTGTGGGTCAAATGGCTCAAAAGCAACCCTGGTCCACGACTGCGGGTGAAAATGGCTCAAAAGCAACCCCGGCTCACGACCGGGGCGAAAGTGGCTCAAAAGCAACCCTGGTCCACGACCGCGGGTAAAATGGCTCAAGAGAAACCCTGGTCCATGACCGCGGATAAAAAATGACTCAAAAGCAACCCTGGTCCATGACCGCGGGTAAAAAAAGGCTCAAAAGCGACCCCGGTTCACGAACGGGGTAAAATGGCTCAAAAGTAACCCTAGTGACTGCGGGTAAAAATTGCTCAAAAGCGGAGGTTCTTTCTAACGATTTTTAATTCTTTTAAAACACTGTTGTCTGTATTTTCTCTCGGAAGCTAGTATCTTGGAGGTTTGAATGGTTCGATAGGAACGTCTTTTTAGTCCGGAATGATTCCAACTAACAATCATTTTTCTGTTGACTGCCGTCTGTATTTTGACTGGCACCACTGCTCTGTAAAAATTGGCTGTCATCTGGAGTTTCATCTTGATATTATCGGTCACTGTCTGGCAGAAGCGCAGGCTGAAACGGACTGCAAATCGGAGGTCTGTACACCTGGTAAATGATTATTTACTTTTTACCTTTATGTCACATCGTACCTTGTTCACTATCTATGGAAATGTCATTCCCATTTCCTATATGAGGTGGTGGGGTTTCATTTCAACCCCACACATTCTCTCTCTTCTCTCTCTCTCTAACATTCGATTTGGATTGTTCTCGGGATGGATTTGGACCAATATGATGGCACGAAGGGCATGGAAGCGGGTTTCGTGAACCTTACCCTTTTCAGGACCCCGCAACGCATCTGAGCCGGACCCGCTGTAATCAGGTAAGTACTTTCTTACTTCCTCGTCTTTTGACTAAAATTCTAGGCTTTAGTATCCCTATTTAAACATGATTTGCATGCTAACCCCTAGGTTGCCTTAGAAGACCTTAGTTAGAAAACATGAATTTCTTTTCTTGCAAGTAACACTTTATTTGTCTTTTTGGAAGAATGCGAACTATATGCATGTGAATAACAGACATACAAGCAATGCATGCCAAAAGTAAAAACGTGAATAGTGCACGTGAATAGTAAAAACATGAATAATGCACGTGAAGAGTAAAACTTGACTAATGCACGTGAATAGTAAAAACTCGAATAATGCACGTGAATAGTGAAATTTTGACTAATGCACGTAAATAGTGTGCGTGAATAGTAAAAACATGAATAGTGCACGTGAATAGTAGAACTTGACTAATGCACGTGAATAGCGAAAATTTGACTAATGCACGTGAATAGTAAAAACGTGAATAGTGTGCATGAATAGTAAAAATTTGACTAATGCACGTGAATAGTAAAAGCATAAATAATGCACGTGAATAGTGCAAACTTGACTAATGTACGCGAATAGGCCAATGAATAAAGAATTAATCAAATCCTATGCAGACAACCCCAAAGGTAGAGATTTCACACAATGATGGTCTAAATTGACAAGATGTCTCTAGGTTAGATTTGACCGAAAGAATAGCTAGATTAACGTGCTTTCATCAGATGCAAGCCTAGGAACAACATTTAAACTTACCTGTTCCGTTCTTTCCAGTTTATCGGTATTTTTGGGACTACATCGGATATTCACACGTGGTACTCTATGTTAGGCGCCGCAGCGAGAGCCCGTGTGCGAGAGCTAGGCTTTGAGCCCTTTATTTTGGCGCTGCCCCGCGCCAACGGGGTGTGCGACCGCTTTGGCCTACGAGCCTTATGCGAGAGATGGGTAGACTCGACCTACACCTTCCACCTTTCCTTCGGGGAGATGACCATCTCGCCTAGAGATTTCTCTTTATTGACTGGGCTGCGGGGGAGTAGCACTCCGGTTCCCCTTTCCTTTGATACGATGCGCCCGCGGGTTGACCGTGCTAGATTGGCTGCTTTGATTGGGCCGGGAGTTTATCCAGGCGCCAAATCCACCCCGGCGAAGTTCATCACTACATCGGGGCTTTTGAGTCGTATGGACTTTTGCGGGACCGACGACACCGATTTGGCCGTCCGCAGCTTCCTAATATATGCTTTGAGCGAGACGATCTTCCGCACCAAAAGCGGAACGATTCATGCAGGTCTCATTCAGGCTTTTAGCGATATGGATGCGGTGGCGTCCTATGATTGGGCAGGAGCGGGTCTAGCTTTCCTGTACAAGTTTTTGGACTTGACTTGCCGGAAGCGCGAGGATTTCGGCGGCTACACCTTTGCTCTTCTGGTACGTGGTGCGTCCTTGACTTGCCCTTTTTATCTTCTTCGCGTTTTCTGTTCGTAACCTTTATTTTCACGAGCAGGTTTGGGCCTACGAGAGGCGGATTCTTCCTAGCGAGCATCGACGCAGGCCACGGGTGCCAAAGCCCCCACTCATGGCTCGATGGAAAGAGTTCGATTTAGGTATCGAGGAGAGGCCGACGGTGGCGCAGCTCCTGGATTGGATTGATTCGCGGACTTTGGGACAGGTAAATATCTTCTAGTCGTGCTAGATTCTTGTTTGATCAGACCTGACTTTTCTTTGTGTTTTTAGATTAAATTCAGGTGGGACGACCTTGACTTCGATCCCGATTACGCGTATGTTACCCTGATCCAGGAGCAGCAGAGCGTGCTTATCGGCCCTTGCGTGCGGGCCTGGTATTTGGGTGACCGGGGCATCACCGGGATTAGGGCCTCGCACTGGTCTCCAGGCGAGATCCCTGTCTCTATGTTTGCGGTGCGGACCATGCCCTTGTTGGTCATTCGTCAGGATTTGACCCGCCGCTTTGTTGGTAGAGATGTGTGGGTTCATGTCGGGGGCCGTGCTCCTTACCTATCGACCTTGTTGAGTGCGAGGGATGCCCCAGCGGCAGCGATGGAGGTGGACCCTATGGCAGACGTGTTTTCGTGGGAGGCTGTCGCTGCAGTCTTTGGTCGGGAGGAGGTCCCTGTGAGTGGTTCGACCTATTTATCTTTATTTACGAGATAGTTAGTGGTATTTATTGTGTCTCTATTTGCAGGAGGGTTCCTGGAGGAGTGCTCATCTGTCAGACTTCTTCGACGACGCCCGAGCTCAGACATCTGCGAGTGAGCCGCCATATTACGTGGGCGAGTCCTCCAGCGCCGCCCGACCGGAGAGGTCCCCTTTGGGCATACCCGTCCCGGATTTTGGGAGGGATTTCGCGACTATTTGTTATGACGAGTCTGGGGTGGCCTATGCCGGTGTCGAGATGGCTCCTCCGGTCTTTACATCGAGGGTACTGTTTGACCCCTCAGACGCTTCCCAGACCTCGACAGAGACTTGCACCGATTACGTGGGGCTGTCTGGTTACCTCCGAGATCGACTCAGCTTGCGCTGTGCTGACCATCTGGTATGTATTATTACTTTATTTTAGTGTAGTGGGATGTATACATATATGTATGTATGATTTTTATTCCTGCCAGTATTTCTTTTTTTTCATATTTGTTTTTTTTTCAGAGTGATATTCACACACATGAGCGGAGACGGAGCGAGTCGGTGCAGGAGTCCGATGCCAGGGTTGGCCAAGTTTATCGGGAGAGGAATGACCACTGGTCAGAGGTGATGCGGAGAGAGACTGTGGGATGCCTTGCTATTGAGGAGAGGGTGCGGGAGGAGACTACCGGACGCCTTGCTGCTGAGGAGAGGGCGCGCATTGCCGAGGAGAGACTTCGAGCCACCGAGGAGGCCCTATCTGCGGAGCGGGCGTCACATCTGATGGATTTTGAGGCCTACTGGGATATCCCTCCTTATTAGGCTCATCATGTATGGCTTTGTAGTTTTTATTAGGATTACCCCGATGTATAGCTGATGTATAGGGAGTGGGGTGGATAGTATGTAGGCTTTTTATTGTGAAAAGTAAAGTAGGAAATGTATAACTCATGATTCGCATTACCATGCATTCAGTAGATTAGGATGATTCCAATCATTCTCTTCAAATATATTCATGCCTTTATTTATTTACAAACAACAGAAATACTTAGCCTCTTATACATTATTTTTGTAATTGCTCAAGATATAACTACCGTTACTAGAACTTGCCTTTTTTCGGTTTTCAGATCCCGGCGATTTTTCATCTCTCCTTTTACTATCCCGGAATTTTCAAATGAGTGCCCTTTCGGGTTTTCACCCATTGGGATGTCCCTTATTGTTGCATAGGCCGCCCTTTGCGGGTTTTCGACCTATCGGGAATTTTTCTTTCTTTTTTTTTTCTTTTTTTTTACGAAAAGTATTTCTTAAGCCTATCCAGATTGGTAGGTTCGGAGAATTCCATGCCGTCCATAGTAGTTAACTTTACCGCTCCTTTGCTTAGTATCTTCTTCACGAAGAACGGCCCTTCCCAGTTTGGCCTAAACTTGCCCCTCGGGTCGGTGTGCATCACACGGATCTGTTTTAGCACCATCCTTCGCTGATATAACTGCACGTGGTAAAGGGCCTCCATCCTTTTCTCGTCCACCAATGCTAACTGTTCATACCGCTTCTTCACCCATTCCGTCTCGGGAATCTATGCTTCTACTGCGATTCTCAATGATCGCTTTTCAACCACAATCGGGAGAACGGCTTATGCACCGTATACCAAGGAGAACGGCGTTGCCCCAGTTGACGTTCTAACTGTCGTGCGATAAGCCCATAAAGCGAGCGGAAGCTGTTCGTGCCAGTTCCGATGCGATTCTACTGTCTTTACAAGAATCCTTTTAAGGTTCTTATTAGCTGCCTCTACTGCGCCATTAGCTTGCGGACGATACAGAGAAGACCTATGATGTTCAATACCGCACTCTTGGAATAGACTTTTCACTTCTCCTTGAAACTGGACCCCATTATCCGTGATCATATGATGGGGCACCCCGAACCTGGTGATCAAGTGCTTTTCAATGAACTTCCTCATCTGTTTAGACCCCAACTTGCTAAATGATTCTGCCTCCACCTACTTGGTGAAATAATCAATAGCGACTGAAATGAATTTGTGCCCGTTCGAAGCATTAGGCCTCACCTCTCCGATAATATCAATGCCCCAAGCCGCAAACGGCCAAATGGGTGCTAACACGTGCAGTTCCATAGCTGGTAAATGATTATAATCTCCGTGGATTTGACAATCATGGCATTTCTTCGCATATTCGTTACAATCTCTTTCCATGGTGAGCCAATAGAAGCCTTGCCTTATGATTTTCTTTGCCAGTACCGCCCCTCCCATATGGGCTCCACAAATTCCTGAGTGTACTGACTCCATTGCCTCGCGGGCTTCTCCCGCATCCAAACACCTCAGCTGTAAACCATCGGCGTGTCTTTTGTAAAGCAAGTCGTTGTGGATGACGAACTGCTGAGCCAACCTTCTAATCACGGCCTGATCCCTAGGTTCCGATTCTGCCGGGTATGTTCCACTCTTCATAAAGTTTACGATATCGAAATACCACGGCCTTTCATCTGCCCCTAATAGCATTACGTCTTCGTAGCACGGTTTGTGAGACCTCTTCAATACCAAAGGCTTCGAGGCAAGGTTCCGAGGGTTGTCCCAAACTGACACCAAAGTGGCCAAAGCATCCGCTGTCTGGTTCTGTGCTCGAGGAATGTGATAAAAACGACATTCATTGAATCTTTGTGCCAACCCTTCTAGCTGGTCTAGGTATGGACGTAATCTTTCTTCCCTCACTTCCCAGTTTCCTTGTGCCTGCTCGATGATCAGCTTTGAGTCGCCCTAGATTTCCACATACGATGCTCCCAATGTCGTTAGCGACTCTAACCCATAGATGCACGCTTCATATTCGGCCATATTATTGGTGAGAGGGAAGGATAGCTTCTTTGCCATTGGGATCCTTTCTCCTTCTGGTGAGATAAGTAGCACCCCTACTCCGGCCCCATTCGAATTAACTGCTCCATCGAAGAACATTTTCCATGGTATGACTTCTATTGCGTTCGAGTGCTCATCGGGGAAATCATAGTTTATCTCTTCCTCTTCTGCGTTCAGAGGTTGGTTGGCCAGAAATTCTGCTACGGCCCTCCCCTTGATAACCTTCTTCGTTACATATTCAATATCAAACTCGGACAAAAGCAATAACCATCGGGCTAGCTTCCCTGTTAGAGACGGAGTTCGGTACAGATACTTCATAGGATCCATCCGGGAAATAATGATCACTTTATACGATTGAAAATAGTGCCGTAGTTTCTTTGTTAGCCATACTACTGCCACACACGTTTTTTCGATCATGTTATACTTAAGTTCGTACTCCAGGAACTTCTTACTCAGATAATATACCGCGTGCTCCACACCGGTGTCTCCTTCTTGGGCCAACATTGCCCCAATAGATCGCTCCTCGATCGCCACATAGAGGAGAAGCGGTTTTCCCAGTTTAGGCGGTCTCAGAACTGGTGGATTAGACAAATAGTTCCGGACGTTCTCCAAGGCTTGCTGACACTTATCATTCCAAATCGTGGGTTGGTCTTTCCGTAGCAACTTAAAGATTGGCTCGCAGATTGCGGTGAGTCTTGCTATGAATCGACTGATGTACTGAACCTGCCCCAAAAACCCTCTCACTTCTTTCTCATTCTTTGGCACTGGCATTTCTCGTATGGCCTTTACTTTGTCGGGATCTACCTCAATCCCCTTGTTTCCGATCACATAGCCTAAGATCTTCCCCGATGAAACGCCAAAGAAGCACTTCTTCGGGTTCAACCTCAGCTTGAATTCTGCAATTCGGGCCAAAAACTTCTCGAGTGCAGCGAAATGCCCCTCTCTTGTCTCCGACTTGACCATCATGTCATCCACATAAACCTCTACCTCTTTGTGTATCATATCGTGGAACAGTGCCGTAGCCATTCGCTGGTAAGTTGCCCCGGCATTTTTCAAACCAAACGGCATCACCCTATAGCAGTATGTTCCCCATTCAGTTGTGAACGAGGTTTTTGCTTTGTGTTTCTCAGCCATCTGAACTTGCATGTAGCCCATGAAACCGTCCACATTCGTGTGTAAGACGCTTGATGCTGCACTGTCGATCAATACGTCAATATGAGGCAACGCGAATTCATCTTTGGGGCACGCCTTGTTAAGATCTCTATAATCGACGCACATTCTCACTTTGCCATCCTTCTTTGTGATGGGCACTACATTTGCGACCCAAGGGGGATAGTCGATTACTTCGATGAACCCTGCTTTTAACTGCTTTTTCACTTCCTCTCTGATCTTATCTGCCCATTCCGGTCTCATTCGTCGGAGCTTTTGCTTTACGGGCTTCGCGTCGGGGTATGTTGGAATACGGTGAGTTATGATTGATTGATCAATTCCCGGCATGTCTTCGTATGTCCAAGCAAACACTATTTCGTATTTTTTAATTATTCTCTCAAATTCTTTCCTCTCTTCAATAGTTAATTCTTGAGCAATTTGTATAAGTTTAGGATTTTCATTCGTGCCAAGATTAAAAGTTGACATTTCTATTGCATTGATTTCAAATGTAGGCATGTTATATGAATGAGAATGCATGGAATGATCATGATCAACATCAAGCAAGTAAGCAAAATCAGAATTCATTTCATTGATAGTGTTGGCGAGTACATCGTCAGATTCAAATAAAGCAATAATACAATTTTCATCATCGGGGTTCTCAGGTTTCTCATAAGCTTTGGAGGTACTGGGCTCGTCCACCGCTCCCGCAGTTGCTTCAATAGTAACGACCTGCTCCTCGGCATTCAAATCTAACATCATAATCTCCTCGACGAAGCAGCTTGCCTTTCCTTTGCCCCAGTCAGCAACATCATTGAAGATCTCAAAACCTGGCAGAATCTTTCCTTCGGTGCTAGTCCATGACTCGGGAGTCCCTGAATAAGCCTTTCCGTGCCCCTCATTCACAAAATACTTCTTTAGGCCCACTTTTCCTTCACCCCCTGTGTTGGACGGACCTCCCAGCTCATATCCTAAACCCCTCCGGGTTTTCTGGCTCTTGAAATCCGGAAATTCTGGCAACCCTTGATGGTGTGCTCCCAAGCCCATACCGGGGATGAAACCCCCCTTCATCATCTTCACCACATCGGTGGTCATGCTAGGCTCGTAAATCCCAGAAACTTGGAATCCGGAGAAAAGCTGAGGCTCAATTCCCAATGCCGCCACCGAGCTCAATTTTTCTGCTCTGATCGTCACTATCTCCTCCCCGAAGGGGAATTTGATCATTTGGTGGAGCGTGGAGGGCACACCTCCTAACTTGTGGAACCATGGGCATCCCAACAATACAGCAAAGGTTACCGGGATATCCAGCACCGTGAACTCTGTTTCTTCTTCATGCGGCCCCACTTTCAGCTTGGCCTTAAAAACTCCTTCGATGTGCCTACGGCTATCATCATAAGCCCTGATCACAGTTTCCGAGGCCGTCAGGTCTCCTCTTTCTACTCCCAATTTAGACAAGAGTTTCAGCGGGCAAACATTAATGGCCGATCCATCACACAGCTAGTCTTCTTCCCGTTAATCTCAGCTCGGATGTACAAAGGCTTGTTGTGAGCCTTCCCCTCTTTTGGGAGATCCTCGTCCGTAAACGTGATTTCGGTTTTCTTTCGAGCCATAATTGCCCCCACTAACGCTGCCGGCTCAGTATCGGTAGAAATAACCAAATTCTGCAGTTCTTTCATCAGATTTTCACGGTGGTACTTGGAATGGCATAGGACTTCCCACACCGTGGACTTAGCTTGTGTTTTCTTCAACTGCTCGAGGACTTGGTCATCTGGCTTGGGAGCCGATCCTTCTCCTATCTCAGTGTCCACCATAGGTGCCTTTCCCTCGGCCACTCGACCTGATCTTGTCATGACGGCGATTGCCGGCTCATCATCAGATTCATCCCAGATATTGATAGGAATCCTCCGATTAGCATCCTCCTCATCCGAAGAACTTTCCCAAATGACTACAATCATTAGATCCATTACGTGAGGGACATTCGGATTTATGTAGGAAGGATCCGACGATCCATACCGAGCCCAACCTATCAGTTCTTCATAATCCTTGAGGAACACTCCATTCATTCTTCTAGCCTCGAGTGGAATAGCACCCTTCCGGATGCACATGAGTTGCTCCTGATCACTCAAGGTGACCCGACACGAGGCATACTTGAACCTCCATCTTCTAGCATAATCCACGAATGCTTCCTCGGGAAGTTGCTTGATCCTTTCTAAATCTTCCAACGACCCTGTCCATGGAATGTACATCTCATACCTCTGCACGAAGGCCTCCATGAGGGATCCCCAGTCCCCTTTTGTCTTTGCCGAGAGCATTCTGTGCCATATCAAAGCTTCTCCTATGAGTGTCTTTGGAAAATACTGGACTAACTCACTTCGGTAGAGTCCCGCTGTTAGACGAGGTGCCGCGGCCTAATCTCCCGGGCGGACCGGGGGGTGGACAACCTCATGGCGACGTAAGCGGTGATTGGCGCCGAAAGCAACCAATCGTGGAATCAATCTGCTCGGCAGGACCGGAGCTCGGAGATATGGAAGAGTCGCCACCCACGAATGGGAAAATGAACACCGATCCCTTGCGGGAGACCGGTGTGGGTTCGGGAAACTTAGGTACGAGCCGAGAAGGCTAGCTCCTTTCCAGAGAAAGGCTACTAGGCACCCCAACATCGCCCGGTTATGAACCACCGGCCTCCTACTCAGCATGTTAGGCGATAACGGACTAATCGTATACTTCTTTAAGTTTAAAATTCATTTGAAACCTTTTCTTTCTCTTTTTAGAAACCGTTTTGAGCATATATTATTGGAAAGCCATATTAGTAAAGAATCGCCCATTTATATTATACATACACAGAGAAGGGGGAAGAAAGAAGTGATTTATTTACAACTTTATTTAAATGTCATGCCGTGTGTTTATTCTACACTAACTTATTTCCCCAAAACGAGTTTATTTACATGGTTCGCACCTTAATCACCGTTGGAACGATTTGAGTGCGTTTTAAAACCCCGATTAGTGAAGTTTACTCGAGTCGCCGTTGGAACGACTCAAGTGCTTTGGAAACGTTTGAGACAAAAACCTTTAGTTAAGAAAACGTGGTTAAACATACAAGTCAATTTTATTTTGTACAAATCCTTTAAGAAAATAATTCAAAAAACTCTATTATTCACAAAGAAAACGATTTTAATTACAATGTTCGCTTAATCCGCCTTTGGAACGGATTAAGGTTTTAAAACGTGATGTTTTGGAACCAATTTAGAAATATTAACAAAAATAACTCCATTTATTTACATTAGGAACCTCTAAAAATTCATTAGTTTAAATGATTAAGTTGAAAAACTCGCTTTTTGTGATTTTTTTTTTCCTTTTTATTTAATGGACTTTTCACCTATTATAATTACAATAATAAACCCACTTAAACCAAGATTCACACTCAAATAAAGCCCATTTGAAACATGAACCCATAAATGGTCCAAAAGAATAAAGAAAGTATTTTAAGCATATATATATACATCCAAATCAAAAGAGAATATGAAAATAAGAGTTAATAAAAAGAAACTATCCATATATGAAAATACTAGGTACAATATATTTATACTTTAAAAGTGGTGAAAATAGTAAATAAACTTCATAAATAAGAAAATAACATTTATCCCAAAATAATTTCATTTAATAAAATAACTCAAATGTCCCAAAACTACATATATACATGACTATTATAGTTTTAAATATCAAAAATAACATATACTAATATCTACTAATTATTTCCCAAAATGCCCAAGTAAATAACCTTTAAAATAGGATCTAATATAACTCAAATGAATAAAAAGGGAACATATATATACATATACTTATGTTTAAAAATTAAATAAAGAATGATATACCAACATCCTAAATAATTATATACACTAAATATCTAAAATAGTTTGAAAAACATATATTACATAACTATACGTATATATATTAAGAATTAAAAGCTTAAAAGTTAAGAAAAAGGGACTGAAATGGCATTTTTTACGTTTTGTCAGATTTACCGACGGAAAATCCGTCGGTAAACAGCAATTAGTGACAGAAATGGCAAATTACAGCAGCAATCCAATGATTTCCAGATTTATTCAAAAGCTTTAAATTAAATCTAATTCAACCGCTTTGGATTTCCGAACTACCAAAAATGGATCATAGTCAATAACGGAAGTTCCTAAAACGATGTTTTTTATTTTAAAACATTATTTGGAAATTTCTTTTGGATAAAAAAAAAGCTTATAATCTCAACGTTTTTCGATACCCGAACTACCTTTTTATCGGATCATGGTTCGTATTGGGATATCAAAACGAGGTTTTTTATTTTAAAACAAAACCGAATTTTATTCAACACGAAACGAAAATTAAATAAATACGCTAATTAAATAAAACGTGACAAGATAAATGAATAACTAAATAAATAAAAACTATAGCATAAAAATAAATAGAAGGAGAAGATAAATAAAATAAAATAAAAGAGTCTAGTCCTCGGATAATACCTTAAATTCGGTATCTGACAGTCGAAGCCGATTGATTCCACGAGTCGCCTTCTTCCGTTTTTTTATATTTTTTTTAGTAAAAATTTAACTTTAGGAAATTCGGAATTTTTGAGAAAAAAAATATTTTTCTCAAAAAAAATTCACTTTCTCTCTCTAAAAATGTTTAGAGTGAGAAAGGCTCCAAAATTCCCTCCCCCTAAAATGCATGGGGATCCGTGCCTTTTATAGGCAAACGGGTCCCCGGACCAATGGGCGACGCCCGAGTAAAATCGGGCGTCGCCCAAAGGGTTGGGCGGCCGCCCAACCTTGCGTTGGGCTACCGCCCAACATTGTTGGGCGGCCGCCATACCTCGCGTTGGGCTACCGCCCAACATTGTTGGGCGGCCGCCCAATGATGGTTGGGCGATCGCCCAATGATTGTTGGGCGGTCGCCCAACAGCGTTGGGCGAGCGCCCAACGCGAGGTTGGGCGCGCGCGCCCAACTGTCGTTGGGCGTCCGCCCAACTGTCGTTGGGCGTCCGCCCGACGCGGTTGGGCGCTCGTCCAACGGCCGCCGGGGCGCGTCTCGCACCGTCGGGCGTGCATGCCACGCGGCCGTCGAGCGTCCACGTGTCGTGACCGCCGGGCTTGCGTTCCGCGCCGTCGGACGCCCACGCGTTGTGATCGCCGGACGTGTGTTTCGCGCTGCCGGGCGCACACGCCCCGTGGTCGACGAGCGTGCGCCCCGCGTTGCCAAGCTCGTGCATTGCTCCGACGAGCGTCGAGCGCGCGCTTTGCGTCATCGAGCGGGTGTCCGACTGTCGTCGAACGCGCGTCGGCTGCCGCTAAGCACTCGCACTACGCATATCACAACAGCGACCCACTGTAACTTATTTATTTTATTTTTTTCGAAACTTCCGGAATCAATCGCTTCAACCGTCTTGTTTTCAGGTTTTCGTCACAGGTCCTCCGACTCGGTGTCTACAGTTGCCCCTACTTTTCTATTTTGACAGTGATGTGTGTGTTTTGAAAACATTTTTTGCTAACATAACACATGCAATGTAAAACATATAAAAGTAAAAGACACGTAAAGAGTAGGAGGGAGCATACCTGACCTTCGCGCTGCGCGTTCCGTTGTCGTTCTCCGATTCTTTCCATCCTCGCCTCTGAATCAGCCGTCGGTGGATGTTTTTCTCTCGGAATCTAGCGTACGTTGACTATGGGTAAGAATGGCTCAAAAGCAACCTCGGTCGTGGACCGTAGGTAAGATGGCTAAAAAGCTACCTCGGTCGTGAACCGTAGGTAAGATGGCTAAAAAGCTACCTCGGTCGTGAACCGTAGGTAAGATGGCTAAAAAGCTACCTCGGTCGTGAACCGTAGGTAAGATGGCTAAGAAGCTACCTCGGTCGTGAACCGTAGGTAAGATGGCTAAAAAGCTACCTCGGTCGTGAACCGTAGGTAAGATGGCTAAAAGGCTACCTCGGTCGTGAACCGTAGGTAAGATGGCTAAAAAGCTACCTCGGTCGTGAACCGTAGGTAAGATGGCTCAAGGGCAGAAAAGTTCTTTCTAGATCTGACTTGCCGGAAGTGCAAGGACTTCGGTGGTTACATCTTTGCCCTACTGGTACGTGACGCGCCCTTGACTCGCCCATTTTATCTTCTTCGCGCTTTCCACACTTATAATCTTTGTTTTTACCGCAGGTCTGGGCGTATGAGAGGTGGATTCTTCCCAGCCAGTCTCGGCCTCGAGTACCGAGGCTCCCTCTCAGGACCTGATGGAGAGATTTTGACCTAGGCACCGAGAGGAGACGGACGGTGGCGCGGCTCCTAGATTGGATTGACTCGCGGATCTTGGGACAGGTAGATGTCGTCTAGTCGTGCTAGATTTTTGTTTGAACCGTTCTGACTTTCTCTTTGTTTTTTTTTTGTTTTTTTTTTTTAGATTAAGTTCAGGTGGGACGACCTCGACTTCGGTCCGGATTACATGTATGTATCTGTGATCCAGGAGCAGCAATGTGTGCTCACCAGCCCCTGCGTACGGGCATGGTATTTGGGGGACCGAGGCATCACTGGGGTTAGTGACGCACACTGGACACCGGGCGAGATTCCCGTTTCCATGTTCGCGGTGCGGACCATGCCCCTGTCGGTCATTCGCCAGGACTTGACCCGTCGGTTTGTCGGTAGAGAGGTGTGGGTTCATGCCGGGGGCCGTGATCCCTACCTGTCGACTCTGCTGAGCGCGAGGGATGCCCCGGCGGCAGCGATGGAGGTGGATCCGGTGGCAGATGTATTTTCGAGGGAGGCTGTTGCGGCAGTCTTTGGTCAGGAGGAGGTCCCGGTGAGTGGTTCCGCCCCCTTTCTCCTTTTACCATTTCATTCATGAGATGTTTAGAGGTTTTTATTGTGTGTTTTTTGCAGGAGGGATCCTGGAGGAGTGCCCATTTATCCGATTTCTTTGACGGCACTCGAGCTCAGACGCCTGTGTGTGAGCAGCCCTACTATGTTGGCGAGTCCTCCAGCGCTGCCCGACTAGAGAGCTCATCCCTAGGCGTGCCCCTACCAGACTACGAGCGAGATTTTGCCACGATTTGTTATGACGAGTCCGGGGCAGCTTATGCGGGATTTGAGACAGCTCCTCCTATCTTCACCTCAAGGGTCCCCTTTGATCCCTCAGATGCTTCTCTGACTACGAGGGAGACCTGCACGGATTACGTGGGGCTGTCTGGTTATCTCCGAGATCGCCTCAACTTGCGCTGCACCGATCACCTGGTATGTATCATTATTTTACTTTAGTGTAGTGGAATGTATGCATGTATGTATGATTTATGTTCGTGCCTACACTGCTTCTTATTTTTATCTGTTTTTCCTTTCTTTTGCTTTAGAGCGATCTGCATGCCCACGAGCGGAGGCAGAGCGAGTTGGTGCGGAAGGCCGACGCCCGGGTCGGTCAGGTGTATCAGGAGAGAAATGACCACTGGTTAGGGATGATGCGACGGGAGACTGAGGGTTGCCTTGCCACCGAGGAGAGGGCGCGCGATGAGTCGATCGGATGCCTCGCTGCCGAGGAGAGAGCACGGGTCGCCGATGAGAGAGCACGAGTTGCTGATGAGCGAGCGTGAGCTGCCGAGGAGGCACTATCTGCGGAGCGGGCATCACACTTGAGAGATTTTGAGGACTATTGGGATTTCCCTCCGTATTAGGCTCTGTATGTATTGCTTTGTAGCTTTCATTATTGCTTTGTAACTTTTATTGGAGTTTCCCCGCTGTATAGCTGATGTATAGGGAGTGGGGTGGATAGTAGGTAGGATTTTTGTGAAAAGTAGGATAGGAAATGTATAACTCGTGATTCATATTACCATGCATTCAGTAGATTATGATGATTCCAATCATTCTCGTCAAATATATTCATGCCTTTATTTATTTACAAACAACAGAAATATTTAGTCTCTTATACATTGTTTTTGTAATTGCTCAAGTCATAACTATTGTTACCAGGACCCGCCTTTCGGTTTTTGGATCCCAGCGATTTTTCTCCTCTCTTTTTACTATCCCGGAATTTTTAAATGAGTGCCCTTTCGGGTTTTCACCCATTGGGATTTCCCTTATTGTTGCATAGGTCGCCCTTTGCGGGTTTTCAACCTATCGGGAATTTTTCTTTCTTTTTCTTCTTTTTTTTTTTTTTACGAAAAGTATTTCTTAAGCCTATCCAGGTTGGTAGGTTCGGAGAATTCCATGCCGTCCATTGTAGTTAACTTCACCGCTCCTTTGCTTAGTATCTTCTTCACGACGAATGGCCCTTCCCAGTTAGGCCTAAACTTCCCCCTTGGGTCGGTGTGCGTCACACAGATCTGTTTCAGCACTAAATCTCCTTCTTTGATAGGGCTGGTCTTGACTTTTTTATTGAAAGCCCGAGCCATTTTTCTCTGGTATAACTGTACATGGTAAAGCGCTTCCATCCTTTTTTCGTCAACTAGAGCCAACTGCTCACATCGCCTCTTCACCTATTCCGTCTCGGGAATTTCTGCCTCCACTGCGATTCTCAATGATCGCTTTTCGATCTCAATCGGCAAGACTGCTTCTGTGCCATACACCAAAGAGAATGGCGTTGCCCCAGTTGAGGTTCTAATTGTCGTGCGATAAGTCCACAACGCGAGTGGGAGGTGCTCATGCCAATTCCGATGTGATTCCACCATTTTTATGAGAATCCTCTTAAGGTTCTTATTAGCTGCTTCTACTGCTCCATTAGCCTGTGGACGGTACGGAGAAGACCTGTGATGTTCAATGCCATATTCTCGGAAAATATTTCTTACTTCCCCCTGAAACTGGACCCTGTTATCTGTAATCATGTGATGAGGCACTCCAAACCTGGTGATCAAGTGTTTTTCAATGAACTTTCTCATCTGCTTGGATCCCAGTTTGCTAAACGACTCTGCTTCTACCCACTTGGTGAAATAATCGATGGCGACAGCAATAAACTTATGTCCATTTGAAGCGTTAGGCCTTACTTCGCCGATGATGTCAATGCCCCAAGCAGCGAATGGCCAAATAGGTGCTAGCACATGTAGTTCTATGGCCGGAAGATGACTGCAATCGCTGTGGATTTGACAATCATGGCATTTCTTTGCATACTCGTTACAACCTCTTTCCATGGTGAGCCAATAGAAGCCTTGCCTAATAATTTTCTTAGCTAGTACTGCTCCTCCCATATGGGCTCCACAAATTCCTGAATCTACTGATTCCATTGCCTCGCGGGCTTCTCCTGCATCCAAGTATCTTAGTTGTAACCCATCAATGTGCCTTTTGTAAAGCAAGTCGTTATGGATGACGAACTGACGAGCTAGCCTTCTAATCACAGCTTGATCCCTAGGTTCTGACTCTGCCGGATATGTTCCATCTTTCATGAAGTTCACGATATCGAAATACCACAGTTTTTCATCTGCCCCTAACAGCATTACGTCTTCGTAGCACGGTTTGTAGGATCTTCTCAATACCAACGGTTTCGAAGCAAGGTTCCGGGGATTGTCCCAAACTGACACCAAAGTGGCCAAGGCATCCGCCGCCTGGTTCTGTGCTCGAGGAATATGATAGAAACGGCATTCTTTGAATCTTTGTGCCAACCCTTCTAGCTGATCGAGGTACGGACGTAGTCTTTCTTCTCTTACCTCCCAGTTTCCTTGTGCCTGTTCGATGATCAACTTTGAGTCACCCCAAATTTCGATATATGACGCTCCCAGTGCCGCTAATGACTCTAAACCATAAATGCACGCTTCATACTCGGCCATATTATTGGTGAGAGGGAAGGATAACTTCTTGGCCATCGGGATCCTTTCTCCTTCCGGTGAGGTAAGTAGTACTCCTACTCCGGCTCCATTCGAATTAACTGCTCCGTCGAAGAACATTTTCCACGGTATAACTTCGATTGCGTTCAAGTGCTCATCGGGGAAATCATAGCTTATCTCTTCTTCCTCTGCATTCAGGGGTTGGTTGGCCAGAAATTCTGCCACGGCCCTCCCTTTGATAACCTTCTTCGTCACATATTCAATGTCAAACTCGGACAAAAGCAACAACCATCTGGCTAACTTCCCCGTCAAGGAGGGAGTTCGGTATAGGTACTTCACGGGGTCCATCCGAGAAATAATGATCACTTTATACGATTGGAAATAGTGCCGCAGTTTCTTTGTCAACCATACTACTGCCACACATGTCTTTTCGATCATGTTGTACTTGAGCTCGTACTCCAGGAATTTCTTACTCAAATAATACACCGCGTGCTCCACACCGGTGTCTCCCTCTTGAGCCAACATTGCCCCAATAGATCGCTCCTCAATTGCTACATAGAGGAGAAGCGGCTTTCCCAGTTTAGGCGGTCTCAGCACTGGCGGATTAGACAAATAGTTCCGGACGCTCTCTAGAGCTTGCTGACACATATCATTCCAAGTAGCGGGTTGGTCTTTCCTTAGCAACTTAAAGATTGGCTCGCAGATTGCGGTGAGTCTCGCTATGAACCGACTGATATACTGAACCTGCCCCAGAAATCCTCTCACTTCCTTCTCATTTCTCGACGCCGGCATCTCCTGTATTGCCTTCACTTTATCAGGAACCACCTCGATTCCCTTATTTCCGATCACATAGCCTAAGATTTTCCCCGACGAAACGCCGAAAAAGCACTTCTTCGGGTTTAACCTTAGCTTGAATTCTGCAATTCGGGCCAAAAATTTCTCGAGCGCGGCAAAATGCCCTTCTCTTGTCTCTGATTTGACCATCATATCGTCCACGTAGACTTCTACCTCCTTGTGCATCATATCATGGAACAGTGCTGTAGCCATTCGCTGGTAAGTTGCCCCGACATTCTTCAAACCAAACGGCATTACCCTGTAGCAGTATGTTCCCCACTCAGTTGTGAACGAGGTTTTCGCTTTGTGCTTTTCGGCCATCTGAACTTGCATGTAGCCCATGAAACCATCCACATTCGTGTGTAAGACGCTTGACGCTGCACTGTCGATCAATATGTCGATATGAGGCAATGCGAACTCATCCTTGGGGCATGCCTTGTTAAGATCTCTGTAATCAACGCACATTCTTACTTTGCCGTCCTTTTTTGCGATTGGCACCACATTTGCGACCCAAGCGGGATAGTCGATCACTTCGATGAATCCTGCTTCTAACTGCTTCTTCACCTCCTCCCTGATCTGATCTGCCCATTCGGGTCTCATACGTCGGAGCTTCTGCTTTACGGGCTTTGCTTCGGGATAAGTTGGAATGCGGTGAGTTACGATAGATTGATCAATTCCAGGCATGTCTTCGTATGTCCAAGCGAATACAATTTCGTATTTTTTAATTATTCTCTCAAATTCTTTTCTCTCTTCAATAGTTAATTCTTGAGCAATTTGTATAAGTTTAGGATTTTCATCCGTACCAAGATTGAAAGTTGACATTTCTATTGCATTGATTTCAAATGTAGGCATGTTATATGAATGAGAATGCATGGAATGATCATGATCAACATCAAGCAAGTAAGCAAAATCAGAATTCATTTCATTGATAGCATGGGTGATTACATCATCTGATTCAAACAAAGCAGTAATACAATTTTCATCATCAGGGTCTTCGGATTTCTCATGAATTTTGGAGGTACTAGGCTCATCTCCCGCTCCTGCAGTTGCTTCAATGGTGATGACCTGTTCCTCGGCATTCAAATCCAGCATCATAATCTCCTCAACAAAGCAGCTCGCTTTTCCTTTGCCCCAGTCGGCAACATCATTGAAGATTTCGAACCCTGGCAGGATCTTCCCTTCGGTGCTAATCCATGCCTCGGGGATCCCTGAATACGCCTTTCCATGCCCCTCGTTCACGAAGTACTTCCTTAGGCCCACTTTTCCTTCACCACTTACGTTGGACGGACCTCCGTGCTCATATCCCAAACCCCTCCGGGTTTTCTGACTCTTAAAGTCCGGAAATTCTGGCAACCCCTGATGGTGTGCTCCTAAGCCCATTCCTGGGATGAAACCTCCCTTCATCATCTTCACCACATCGGTGGTCATGCTGGACTCATAAATCCCGGAGACTTGGAATCCGGAGAAAAGTTGAGGCTTAATTCCCAATGCCGCCACCGAGCTCAATTTCTCAGCTCTGATTGTCACTATCTCCTCCCCGAAGGGGAATTTAATCATTTGGTGGAGCGTGGAGGGCACACCTCCCAACTTATGGAACCAAGGGCGTCCCAACAGTACAGCAAAGGTTACTGGTATATCCAGCACTGTGAACTCAGTTTCTTCCTCATGCGGCCCCACTTTCAACTTGGCCTTGAAGACTCCTTCAATGTGCCTTCGGCTGTCGTCATATGCTCTAATCACAGTTTCAGAGGCTGTCAAATCTCCTCTCTCCACTCCCAACTTCGACAAGAGTTTCAACGGGCAAACATTAATGGCCGATCCATCATCGACCATCACACAGCTAGTCTTCTTTCTGTTGATTTCCGCACGGATATACAAAGGCTTATTGTGAGCCTTCCCCTCTTCCGGGAGATCCTCATCAGTAAATGTGATTTCAGTCTTCTTTCGGGCCATAATTGCTCCCACTAGCGCCACTGGCTCAGTATCGGTGGAAATAACCAGATTCTGCAATTCTTTCATCAGATTTTCACGATGGTACTTAGAATGGCACAAAACTTCCCAGACCGTAGACTTAGCTTGCGTCTTCTTCAACTGCTCAAGAACTTGGTCATCAGGCTTAGGAGCCGACCCTTCTCCAATCTCAGCCTCTATCATAGGTGCCTTCCCCTCGGCCACACGACCTGATCTCGTCATTACCGCAATTTCCGGCTCATCATCCGATTCATCCCAAATGTTAATAGGAACCCTCTGATTGGCATCTTCCTCGTCCGAAGAACTCTCCCAAATGTCCACGACCATTAAATCCATGACGTGAGGAACATTCGGATTCAAGTAGAAGGGATCCGCCGATCCATACAAAGCCCAACCTATCAACTCATCATAGTCACGGAGGGACACTCTGCTCATCCTTCTTGCGGCCAACGGAATAGCACCTCGTTGTATGCACATAAGCTGCACCTTATCACTCATTGTTTCATTACACTACTCATAACGGTGTCTCCACCTTCTAGCATAATCCACAAATGGTTCCTCGGGGAATTGCCTAATCCTATCCAGATCGTCCAGGGATCCCGTCCACGGAATGTACATCTCATATCTTGCCACAAAGGCCTCCATGAGGGATCCCCAGTCCCCTTTTGTCTTTGCCGTGAGCATTCGGTGCCACATCAGAGCTTCTCCTATGAGTGTCTCTGGAAAATGCTGGACTAACTCACTTCGGTAGAGTCCCGCGTCAAACATGTAGGCACGGAAACGGTTTATGTGATCAATGGGGTTCTCATCTCCCTTATACTTAGACATGGTTGTTACTACTTTAGGTGTCTCCTCTTCGGATAATGCAGGCATTTCCTCTGGACATTCCCGTGCGGCGTATTTCTTGATGAATCTCTTAGTCATTTTTGCCCAATCTGCTTTAACGTGCATTGGAAGAGACATGTACCACACTAGTGACTCTCCTGCCAGTGAGTTGCAAAACAAGCTCGTGATCTCCCCCTCTTTGAAACCTAGAGGACCCATAGCCGACAGATAAAAATGCAAGTGCTCCATGGGGTCCTTCCCTTCATTATACTTGCTGACAGTCGGAAACGGACGTTTGATAGGCCCGATTTGCATTGCGCTATATTCCTCTGCCCGTATTTTGTCTCTTCGATACTTCATCAAAAACAAGCTTGACACTAGTGACCAATCATGCTTAGTCGCTTCAGGTAGCGATTGAAACCACTTCAAAGGTTCGCCCACCAGCGAAAGATGGAACCATGGAGCGACTTCTTCCACTTTGTATGGCTCTCCAAACATAGCACACACGTATCCATACAAATGGGCTTCGGGGTCTTCTACCCCACTAAACAATTTCAACACAGGCATGATCCTCCGAGATGAGACTTCCTCGGTCTCCTCAGTTTCAGTTCTATCATCCATCACTTCTTCCGTTGGCTCCTCTTCCAAAGCCGACACATACAAACCATTTCCCACATTATTCTTCTCATCGGATTCCAACAACTCCTCTACGTTCTCCTCGAAGGATTCCATCACTACACATTCTGTCAAACCAACTCCGATCATGCTCACCCTATGATTAGGCAATGGATTATGCCTAGTGGAAGGGTTTGCTGACGAAGGATCAGCTATCTTTTTCTCCTCGATTAAATCCTGGATTTCGTGTTTCAGCCTCTCACAATTCTCAATTGTATGCCCATAACTGCTATGGAATTCACAATACCCTCTAGCCTGTATCTGTGGAGTAGGTTGAGCTTTGTTATACGGGGTAAGGGCTTTCAACAATCCCTTTTTCTACTGACGCTCGAAAACTTTCGCGTAGGTCTGATCGAACTTGGCGAACCGCCTCTTTTCAATAGCATTAAGATCAACCACTTTCACTGCTGCGGATTCCGTACTCGCGCTAGGCCCTCCGGCACTATATCCAGACTTCGCCCACTTGGTATAAGCTTTCTTCGGCTCTCCATCCCCCTCAACGGTCAACGCACAGCTATACATCTGATTGAAATCGGTAAAAGGCATATACCGCAACTCATTCTTAATATATGGCAATGTGTTGCCCACTACCATTCGGATCTGATCCTACTCGAGCGGCTTTTGTTTCATCACTGCGGCCTTAGCCCTCTATCTTTTCACAAAATTGGAAAAGGATTCCCCAGCCTGTTGCTTAGTGCTCTCTAACTTTTTCAAAGTGACCTCCAGCATGGTGTTAAAGCTATACTGAGCGATGAATGACTTCGCTAATTCCATCCAATCCTTCTTTGTCACCATTGGTAACGCATGAAACCATGTGAGGGCAGCCCCCTCTAAGTAGGTGTTAAACAGCCCTAGGACCTGATCCTCCATCAGGATCGTGTGCTTCATCACCGCAACATACTGATTCATGTGAGCGGTGGGATCTCCCATTCCATCGAACTTTTTCATGTCAGGGAGCCGAAATTTCAGAGGCAAAGCTGTTGCCGACAAACAATTCTTCAAGTTATAAAAGTCCTGACTTTCGGAACTTCCTCCGCGCAAGTCCTGCACTTCCTGCGTGATGTGTTGCTTCCACTCCTCTTCCTTAGCTTTCTCTTTTTCCAGCTGTTTTTGGATATAATCCTGATAATCCTCCTCATTCCCAAAGCGAGGGCCATCGTTCACCTCATTCTCAGCACGCTTACTACCACTCTTGTTGTCCTTCAGTGCTAGCTCAGCCAGCTGGGCCAAGATTGCGGCCAGCTGATCATTGATATTGTTCACAGAATTTTCCAATTCAGCCACTTTCTCGTCGGTCGCAGACATATTGACGGAAGACTGAGTATACCCGGATGAAGATGATTCAGAAGCCACAACTACTGATTCAGAACTGTCTACTCGTAGCTGATCAAACTGTCTGACAAGCCGATTACTCTCGCGGAACCACAACCGCTTAATGATGACGTCTGCGCGAACGGTATCCATTAGTATGTATGCATGATTTTATATGCATGATTCGTGGTGTGTGCGTTTATTTATTTACGGATATATAAGATAAGAAGAACAAACGTTAGTTCTATTTACACGTATCACAACATCTCTCTTCCACCCTTATTCCTCCACACACTCGTCGGTCCAGGTCTCTTTCCTAGGATTTTGGTTTTTGGCTCACATTGCGGTCCAGGGGACGCGTGATGCTGTCGATTATTGTGGAAAAATAAATCATCCATCAGACAATACAGTTCGTTTTTGACGCATCAGCGTTCAGTGACTAAGAAATCGACCAAGTTGGATTGTCCTTTCGGAATAACTCGTCTTTCGTCCTTTCGTGAGACGCATTAGTTTGGGTTTTGACTCCCTTTGAGCACATCTCAGTTTTTAGACGTGGTACGAGTTATTCTTCTAGTCCAATCGTTCGTTATTGTCAATGACTCGTTCCCTTTTGTTTGCGCGGGTTCGTGTCTCGATTTTTGGATTACAACGGGATCTTTTTGGATCTATCGAGAGACGTAACCATGCGTTTATTTAGTGATGGAATCACTTTTTGGATTTTATTTTAGGGAACGGACTCATCGTGTAACGTGTTTGTTCTTAGCGTCGAGGATTCGTTTGCTCATTTTGCTACACGAAAAGACGGTGAGTCTTATTTGAGCGCACGGTAATCTTTCGGCTAACAACAATCTCTTATTCTTTCCGATCTACGGGATATATCACCTTAGTGTGGTTATAGAAAATCAACGTTTCGTTGAATCGCATGTTTATTCGAGGCGAGGATATCACCGTTCTCTTTCCTTTAGGCGTGAATTAAGCAAACACGTATATCGGGCCATATTTCTTGCAGTTTTGGTAACGGTTGAAATGATCGAGTCGTTAGTCAAAACCCGCAGTCTCGTCCATATGGCACAATTATATGGTTTGGCTTAATTCGGCTTTAAAGTTTTAAACGGGGTATATACTTGTTCGAGACACGTATTCAACGGCATTGGTTTATTTTCTTTAACTACTCTCGGGATTGAAATATATCGTAGACTCGGAATGATTTTGGTCGTTTAGTTTTTCTTTTCTTTTATTTTCTTAATCACCTTTGCGGACACATCCATTTCTCTTAAGAACGACACAAGGCATAACGTAAAAAAGCTCGTCTTTTATTCGGAAGGGACGGGCTACTTGTGCGAAACTTTTCACGTTACGACAGGGTTATTCAAGACAGAAATGTTCTGCGTTTTCGTTTCGTCATGATCTCGTTTTATCCCAACTTATTTAAAGAATGTGAATCACGGCTACTGTTAATATAGTCTTTTGTATCGAGATGTAACTCTCCTTAACACCGAACCGATTCATACTAATACGTGCATACGTCATAACACATTTCCTGAACATATGCTTTCGTCGGGACACCGAAAGGGACAAGGCGGGTCGCACATGTTCATTCATATGAGATGACTAAGTCGTCTTTAGTTCAAATTGTTTCGATGTTTTAGGGTAATTAGTATGTCGATTCACGAGTATATATTAACACATCGTCTCATTTTCTTTACCTACTTTAGGATTAGACACGTATCGTGGCGGTTTGAAAACACGAATTGATTCATTTATCACATCAAAAATAGTAACGGGTAATCCTATGGAAACTTCTAAGGCTACTATATGCTGACACGGCTGACCGCGGGACCTCACAGGACCGCACAAATTCGCCCCTAAGGAATGGATGGGGACCCTTTGGCGCCTTACTGTAAGGGGGAACTTACACTAGCCTCTTTCGAGCGACGAATGGACTCTCGCTAGAGGTTTCGCGGAAATTACCCAAAGGGTTTGCAATAATGCACATGAATGCATACGAAAAGAAGTAAAACGATCCGTCCCCGTTAAGGGCTTAATACACGCCTTCCGGAATCAAATTTCTCGCTTCCCCAGCAGAGTCGCCACTTGTTAGACGAGGTGCTGCGGCCTAATCTCCCGGGCGGACCGGGGGGTGGACAACCTCATGGCGACGTAAGCGGTGATTGGCGCCGAAAGCAACCAATCGTGGAATCAAGCTGCTCGGCAGGACCGGAGCTCGGAGATATGGAAGAGTCGCCACCCACGAATGGGAAAATGAACACCGATCCCTTGCGGGAGACCGGTGTGGGTTCGGGAAACTTAGGTACGAGCCGAGAAGGCTAGCTCCTTTCCGGAGAAAGGCTACTAGGCACCCCGACATCGCCCGGTTATGAACCATCGGCCTCCTACTCAGCATGTTAGGCGATAACGGACTAATCGTATACTTCTTTAAGTTTAAAATTCATTTGAAACCTTTTCTTTCTCTTTTTAGAAACCGTTTTGAGCATATATTATTGGAAAGCCATATTAGTAAAGAATCACTCATTTATATTATACATACACAGAGAAGGGGGAAGAAAGAAGTGATTTATTTACAACTTTATTTAAATGTCATGCCGTGTGTTTATTCTACACTAACTTATTTCCCCAAAACGAGTTTATTTACATGGTTCGCACCTTAATCACCGTTGGAACGATTTGAGTGCGTTTTAAAACCCCGATTAGTGAAGTTTACTCGAGTCGCCGTTGGAACGACTCAAGTGCTTTGGAAACATTTGAGACAAAAACCTTTAGTTAAGAAAACGTGGTTAAACATACAAGTCAATTTTATTTTGTACAAATCCTTTAAGAAAATAATTCAAAAAACTCTATTATTCACAAAGAAAACGATTTTAATTACAATGTTCGCTTAATCCGCCTTTGGAACGGATTAAGGTTTTAAAACGTGATGTTTTGGAACCAATTTAGAAATATTAACAAAAATAACTCTATTTAGGAACCTCTAAAAATTCATTAGTTTAAATGATTAAGTTGAAAAACTCTCTTTTTGTGATTTTTTTTCCTTTTTATTTAATGGACTTTTCACCTATTATAATTACAATAATAAACCCACTTAAACCAAGATTCACACTCAAATAAAGCCCATTTGAAACATGAACCCATAAATGGTCCAAAAGAATAAAGAAAGTATTTTAAGCATATATATATACATCCAAATCAAAAGAGAATATGAAAATAAGAGTTAATAAAAAGAAACTATACATATATGAAAATACTATGTACAATATATTTATACTTTAAAAGAGGTGAAAATAGTAAATAAACTTCATAAATAAGAAAATAACATTTATCCCAAAATAATTTCATTTAATAAAATAACCCAAATGTCCCAAAACTACATATATACATGACTATTATAGTTTTAAATATCAAAAATAACATATACTAATATCTACTAATTATTTCCCAAAATGCCCAAGTAAATAACCTTTAAAATAGGATCTAATATAACTCAAATGAATAAAAAGGGAACATATATATACATATACTTATGTTTAAAAATTAAATAAAGAATGATATACCAACATCCTAAATAATTATATACACTAAATATCTAAAATAGTTTGAAAAACATATATTACATAACTATACGTATATATATTAAGAATTAAAAGCTTAAAAGTTAAGAAAAAGGGACTGAAATGGTATTTTTTACGTTTTGGCAGATTTACCGACGGAAAATCAAACAGCAATTAGTGACAGAAATGACAAATTACAGCAGCACTCCAATGATTTCCAGATTTATTCAAAAGCTTTAAATTAAATCTAATTCAACCGCTTTGGATTTCCGAACTACCAAAAATGGATCATAGTCAATAACGGAAGTTCCTAAAACGATGTTTTTTATTTTAAAACATTATTTGGAAATTTCTTTTGGATAAAAAAAAAGCTTATAATCTCAACGTTTTTCGATACCCGAACTACCTTTTTATCGGATCATGGTTCGTATTGGGATATCAAAACGAGGTTTTTTATTTTAAAACAAAACCGAATTTTATTCAACACGAAACGAAAATTAAATAAATACGCTAATTAAATAAAACGTGACAAGATAAATGAATAACTAAATAAATAAAAACTATAGCATAAAAATAAATAGAAGGAGAAGATAAATAAAATAAAATAAAAGAGTCTAGTCCTCGGATAATACCTTAAATTCGGTATCTGACAGTCGAAGCCGATTGATTCCACGAGTCGCCTTCTTCCGTTTTTTTATAATTTTTTTAGTAAAAATTTAACTTTAGGAAATTCGGAATTTTTGAGAAAAAAAATTCACTTTCTCTCTCTAAAAATGTTTAGAGTGAGAAAGGCTCCAAAATTCCCTCCCCCTAAAATGCATGGGGATCCGTGCCTTTTATAGGCAAACGGGTCCCCGGACCAATGGGCGACGCCCGAATAAAATCGGGCGTCGCCCAAAGGGTTGGGCGGCCGCCCAAAGCATGTTGGGCGGCCGCCCAACCTCGCGTTGGGCTTCCGCCCAACATTGTTGGGCGGCCACCCAACGATCGTTGGGCAGTCGCCCAACAGCGTTGGGCGAGCGCCCAACGCGAGGTTGGGCGCGCGCGCCCAACTGTCGTTGGGCGTCCGCCCGACGCGGTTGGGCGCTCGCCCAACGGCCACCGGGGCGCGTCTCGCACCGTCGGGCGTGCATGCCCCGCGGCCGTCGAGCTCATGTTCCGCGCCGTCGGGCGTCCACATGTCGTGACCGCCGGGCTTGCGTTCCGCGTCGTCGGGCGCCCACGCATTGTGACCGCTGAACGTGTGTTTCGCGCTGTCGGGCGCACACGCCCCGTGGTCGACGAGCGCGCGCCCCGCGTTGCCAAGCTCGTGCATTGCTCGGACGTCAAGTGCGTGCTATTCGTGGTTGGACGCGTGCGTCCGACGAGCGTCGAGCGCGCGCTTTGCGTCGTCGAGCGGGTGTCCGACTGTCATCGAACGCGCGTCGGTTGCCGCTAAGCACTCGCACTACGCATATCACAACAGCGACCCACTGTAACTTATTTATTTTATTTTTTTCGAAACTTCCGGAATCAATCGCTTCAACCGTCTTGTTTTCAGGTTTTCGTCACAGGTCCTCCGACTCGGTGTCTACACCCGCGTCAAACATGTAGGTACGGAAACGGTTTATGTGATCAATGGGGTTCTCATCTCCCTTATACTTAGACATGGCTGTTACTGCTTTAGGTGTCTCCTCTTCGGGTAATGCAGGCATTTCCTCTGGACATTCCCGTGTGGCGTATTTCTTGATGAATCTCTTAGTCATTTTTGCCCAATCTGCTTTAACGTGCATTGGAAGAGACATGTACCACACTAGTGAGTCTCCTGCCAATGAGTTGCAAAACAAGCTCGTGATCTCCTCCTCTTTGAAACCTAGAGGACCCATAGCCGACAGATAACAATGCAAGTGCTCCATGGGGTCCTTCCCTTCATTATACTTGCTGACAGTCGGAAACGGACGTTTGATAGGCCCAATTTGCATCGCACTATATTCCCCTGCCTGTATTTTGTCTCTTCGATACTTCATCAAAAACAAGCTTGACATCAGTGACCAATCATGCTTAGTCGCGTCAGGTAGCGATTGAAACCACTTCAAAGGTTCGCCCACCAGCGAAAGATGGAACCATGGAGCGACTTCTTCCACATTGTATGGCTCTCCAAACATAGCACACACATATCCATACAAATGAGCTTCGGGGTCTTCTACCCCACTAAACAATTTCAACACAGGCATGATCCTCCGAGATGAGACTTCCTCGGTCTCCTCAGTTTTAGTTCTATCATCCATCACTTCTTCCGTTGGCTCTTCTTCCAAAGCCGACACATACAAACCATTTCCCACATTATCCTTCTCATCGGAGTCCAACAACTCCTCATTGTCCTCCCCGAAGGGTTCCATCACTACACTTTCTTTCAGACCGACTCCGATCACGCTCACCCTATGATTAGGCAATAGATTATGCCTAGTGGAAGGGTTTGCTGATGAAGGATCAGCTATCTTCTTCTCCTCAATCAAATCTTGGATCTCGTGCTTCAACCTCTCAGAGTTCTCAATAGTATGCCCGTAACTGCTGTGGAATTCGCAGTATCCCCTAGCTTGTATCTGTTGAGAAGGTGGAGCTTTGTTATAAGGAGTAAGAGCTTTCAGCAACCCATTTTTCTGCAATCGTTCGAAGACTTTTGCGTAGGTCTGATCAAATTTGGCGAACTGCCTCTTTTCGTTAGCATTAAGATCAAGCACTTTCACTGCTGCAGATTCTGCACTCGCACTCGGCCCTCCGGCACTATATCCCAACTTCGTCCACTTGGTATACGCCTTTTTTGGTTCTCCATCCCCCTCAACTGTCAAGGCGCAACTATACATTTGGTTGAAATCGGTAAAAGGCATGTACCGCAGCTCATTCTTAATATACGGCAATGTGTTACCGACTACCATTCGGATCTGATCCTGCTCAAGCGGCTTCTGCTTCATAACCACGGCCTTGGCTCTCCATCTTTTTACAAAATCGGAAAAAGATTCCCCAGTCTGTTGCTTAGTGCTCTCAAGTTCCTTCAAAGTGACCTCAAGCATGGTGTTGAAGCTATACTGAGCGATGAATGACTTCGCTAACTCTTTCCAATCCCTCTTCGTCACCATTGGCAATGCATGAAACCATGTGAGGGCAGCCCCCTCCAGATAAGTGTTAAACAGCCCCAGGACTTGATCCTCAGTCAGGATCGTGTGCTTCATCACAGCAACATACTGATTCATGTGGGCAGTGGGATCTCCAGTTCCATCGAACTTTTTCATGTCAGGGAGCCGGAATTTCAAAGGCAAAGCCGTTGCCGATAAACAATTCTTCAAGTTATAAAAGTCTTGACTCCCGGAACTTCCCCCACGTAGATCCTGCACCTCCTGAGTGATGTGTTGCTTCCACTCCTCCTCCTTAGCTTTCTCTTTCTCCAGCTGCTTTCGGATATAATCCTGATAGTCATCCTCATTCCCAAAGCGAGGACCATCGTTCACCTCATTCTCAGCGTGCTTACTGCCACTTTTGTCATCTTTCATGGCCAACTTAGCTATCTGGGCCACTATCGCGGCTAACTGCTCATTAATATTGTTCACAGAGTTTTCCAATCCGGCCACCTTTTCGTCGGTCGCAGACATGCTGACGGAAGAATGAGTATACCCGGATGAAGACGAATCAGAAGCCACAATTGCCGATTCAGAACTGTCAATCTGTAGCTGATCAAACTGCCTGACTAGCCGACTGCTCTTTCGGTACCACAACCGCTTAATGATGATGTTTGCGTGAACGGTATCCATTAGTATGTATGCATGATTTTATATGCATGATTCGTGGTGTGTGCGTTTATTATTTACGGATATATAAGATAAGAAGAACAAACGTTAGTCTAATTACACGTATCACATCATCTCTCTTCCACCCTTATTCCTCCACCCACTCGATGGTCCAAGTCTCTTTCCTAGGATTTTGGTTTGGGGCTCACATTGCGGTCCAGGGGACGCGTGATGCCGTCGATTATTGCGGAAAAGTAAATCATTCATCAGACAATACAGTTCGTTTTAACGTATCAGCATTTGGTGACTAAGATATCGACCAAATGGATTGTCCTGTCGGAATAACCCGTCTTTTGTCATTTTGCGAGACACATTAGCTCGGGTTTTGACTCCCTTTGAGCGCATCTCGGTTTTTAGACGTGGTATTCTTTTAGTCCAATCGTTCGTTATTGACAATGATTCGTTCCCTTTTATTCGCGTGGGTTCGTGTCTCGATTTTTGGATTACGACGGGATCTTTTGGGATCTATCGAGAGACGTAACCGCATGTTTATTCAGTGATGAAAGCACTTTTTATTTTAAGGAACAGACTCATCGCATAACGTGTTTGTTTCTAGCGTTAAGAATCCGTTTGCTCGTTTTGGCTACGTGAAAAGACGGTGAGTCTTATTCGAGCGCACGATAATCTTTCGGCTATTAACAACTCTTTTATTTCTTCCAATTTACGGGATATACCGTCCTAGCGTGGTTATAGAAAATCAACGTTTCGTTGAATCGCATGCTTATTCGAAGCAGGGATATTACCGTTCTTTTTCAGTTAGGCACGAGTCAAGCAAAACACGTAGATCGGGCCATACTTCTTGTAGTTTTGGTAACGGTCGAAATGATCGAGCCATTAGTCAAACCCACAGTCTCGTCCATATGGCGCAATTATACGGTTTAGCTTAATTCGGCTTCGTGATTTTAAACGGCGTATATACCAGTTCGAGGCACGTATTTAACGGCATTGGTTCATTTTCTTTAACTACCTTCGGGATGGATATATAACGTAGATACAGAATGACTTTGGTCGTTAATTTATTTTTGCTTTTCTTTTATTTTCTTAGTCACTTTTGCGGACACGTCCATTTCTCTTAAGAACGACACGAGGCATAACGTAAGAGCTCGTCTTTTATTCAGAAGGGACGGGCCACGTTTGCGAAACTCTTTACGTTACAACGAGGTCATTCGAAACAGAAATGTTCTTCGTTTTCGTTTTGTCATAATCTCGCTTTATCCCAACCTATTTAAAGAATGTGAATAACGGCTACTGTTAATATAATCTTTTGAATCGAGATATAACTATCCTTAATACCAAACCGATTCATACTAATACGTGCTTACATCATAACGCATTTCCTGAACATGTGCCTTCTTCGGGACACGGAAAGGGACCAGGCAGGTCGCACAAGTTCATTCGTACGAGATGACTAAGTCGTCTTTAGTTCGAATCGTTTCGATGTTTTGGGGTAGTTTGTATATCGTTTAAGAGTATATATTAACGCATCGTTTCTTTTTCTTTACATATTTTAGGATTAGACACGTATCATGACAATTTGAAAACACGAACTGATTCATTCATCATATCAAAAATGGTAACGGGTAATCCTATGGCAACTTCTAAGGCTACTATATGCTGACACGGCTGATCGCGGGACCTCACAGGACCGCACAAATTCGCCCCTAACGAATGGATGGGGACCCTTTGGCGCCTTACTGTAAGGGGGAACTTACACTAGCCTCTTTCGAGCGACGAATGGACTCTCGCTAGAGGTTTCACGAAAATTACCCAAAAGGTTTGCAATAATGCACATGAATGCATACGAAAAGAAATAATACGATCCGTCCCCGTTAAGGGCTTAATACACGCCTTCCGGAATCAAATTTCTCGCTTCCCCAGCAGAGTCGCCACTTGTTAGACGAGGTGTCGCGGCCTAATCTCCCGGGCGGACCGGGGGGTGGACACCTCATGGCGACGTAAGCGGTGATTGGCACCGAAAGCAACCAATCGTGGAATCAAGCTGCTCGGCAGGACCGGAGCTCGGAGTATGGAAGAGTCGCCACCCACGAATGGGAAAATGAACACCGATCCCTTGCGGGAGACCGGTGAGGGTTCGGGAAACTTAGGTACGAGCCGAGAAGGCTAGCTCCTTTCCGGAGAAAGGCTACTAGGCACCCCGACATCGCCCGGTTATGAACCACCGGCCTCCTACTCAGCGTGTTAGGCGATAACGGACTAATCGCATATTTCTTTAAGTTTAAAATTCATTTGAAACCTTTTCTTCCTTGCTTTGAAAACCGTTTTGAGCATGTTATTTGAAAGCCATTTTAGTAAAGAATCACCCATTTTGTATAAATTTAAAGTATATAGGAGAGAGAGGGGGAGAAGAAAGAATTGATTTATTCACAGTGTGATTTTATGCTTTAGACTATACACTAACTCTAAGCTAATCTCATTCCCCAAAAACGAGTTTATTTACATGGGTCGTACCTTAATCGTCGTTGGAACGATTTAAGTACATTTCAAAACCCCGTTAATGATGTTCACTCGAATCGCCGTTGGAACGACTCGAACGTTTGAAAACGTTGAGCAAACAGTTTCTATCTAAAAGCGTGATTAAGCATACAAGTCAATTTGTTTTGTACAAAACCGTTTAGTTAGGAAAACAATTCAAAACCTCATTTATTCACAAAAACAATTTTAATTACAAGGTTCGCTTAATCCGTCGTTGGAACGAATTAAGGTTTTAAAACGTGATGTTTAGAAAGTGATTTGAAATGATAAAAAAGCCTTTTATTTACACTTTAGGGATGTCTAAAAAAACTTTAAGTTTAAATAAGCAAATTAAACTCTCTTTTTGTGATTTTACTTTCCCCCTTTCACTCAATTAACCTTTAACATTATCATAATTACAACAATAAACCAATTAAACCAAAATTCACCAAGTAAAACACCTTTGGAATATATACATATATACAAGAATAAAATAGAAATACATATATACATAGTTTTATCTAAAAATAGGGATATATCTATAGATGAAAATAAGTAAGAAATATTATATGATATAACAAAGAAAGTGAAAAAGAATACTAAATATAATACCTTTTTATTCTAATTCAAAATATGTAAAAACAATGAACCAAGTTTATAAATGGGAAGAATAACCTTTAATCTCCAAAATAGTTTTACCCAATGATAACTAACATAATTCAAATGAGCCAAAAACCATATATATATACATATATACTACTTTATAATATTAAATCCAAACGAATTAAATTTCAACATGAAATCAATAAATATATAGTACATAATAAATAGTTATAGGATTAAAAAATAATTTTTATAAACATATTACACAATAATATACATATATATATATAAGTAGAAATGTCAAAAAGTGGAGAAAGGAGGGTAAAAATGGTGATTTTCGGTTTCCAGCAGATTACCGACGGAATATCCGTCGCCAATCTGCTATTAGTGACAGAAAAGGTAGAATTACAGCAGCACTCCAAAACTTTCCAGATTCGTTCAAAAGCTTTAAATTAAATCTAATTCAATCGTTTTGGATCTCCGAACTACCAAAAATGGATCATAGTCTATAACGGAGTTTCCTAAAACGAAATTTTTATTTTAAAACGGTATTCGGAAATGTCTTTTCAAAACTTATAATTACAACGTTTTTAATACCCGAACTACCTTTGAATCTGATCAAGGTTCGTATTGGGATATTAAAACGAGGTTTTTTATTTTAAAACAAAACCGAATTTTTATTTAACACGGGATAAAAATAAATAAATACGAAGAATTAAATAAAACGTGATAAATAAATGAATAACTAAATAAATAAAATTATAACATAAGAATAAATAAAAAAAATAAAATAAATGAAATAAATAAAACGAGTCTAGTCCTCGGATAATACCTCAAGTTCGGTATTGACGGTTGAAGTCGGTTGATTCCACGAATCGTGCTTTTCCGGTGTTTTTGTGTTTTTGGTAAAATTTTAACTTTTAGAAAATTTGGAATTTTTAGGAAAAAAAATGTTTTTCCCCAAAAAAAAAAGATTTTCTCTCTCTAAAAATGTTTAGAGTGAGAAGCTCCTCCCCAAAAATCCCCCCCCCAATGCATTAGGATCCGTGCCTTAAATAGGCAACGGATCCCGGAATCTTTTGGGCGACGCCCAACTAAGGTTGGGCGTCGCCCAAAAGAGGTTGGGCTATCACCCAACCTATGTTGGGCGAACGCCCAACTTTTGTTGGGCGAACGCCCAACAATCGTTGGGCGTCCGCTAAACGTCGTTGGGCGTGCGCCCAACGAACATTGGGTGTTTGCCCGACGATCGTCGGGCGCTCGCCCAACGGCTGTCGGGCGCTCGCCCAACGACTGTTGGGGGAGCGTGCCCGACGGCCGTCGGGCGTCCCGCGGACGCTGAGCGTCCACGAGCCGTCTACTCGACGACTGCGACCCGTTGACTCACCGCTTTGCTATTATACATTTTTCTCTTTTTCTTTCAAAAATTTTCCGGAATCAACCGCTTCGACCGCTTTGTTAAAGGTTTTCGTCACAGGTCCTCCGACTCGGTGTCTACATACATGTTTTTCATATTGATATTTTTCGAATTTGGAGATACATAAAGAAGAAATTATTTTTATATATATGTTAAGAAACTAATTGTAGAATATGTGACTTTACTTCAATATATAGATGGATATAACCTTGATGGAGCATGACTGCCTCGAAATTGAATGTCATGTGAGACAGCCATGTTGATGTAGCATTTTGAGGACCTTATGATCAGAATTTGGAACGCTTATTTGTACAATATTGTTCCTAACTACTTGAAGTTTATTTCTGTAAAAGGACTTGGCAATCTATTTTGTTTGTTGTGAGTTAGGTTGAGTGCATTATGGTAGATGCAAATTTGTGTAGTCTGCTTCTTGGCTGGAAACAGGACAAAATCATTTTTGCATGCCACATATTTTGTAGAAGTGTTTTTAATGTGAATTTTGGATATGTTATACCCATATATGTCTAGTTTCAGTAGGTTCAAAAAACAACGCATTTGGATTCATACAAAGAGATTTATGGTAGAATGTGTGCAAGAAGGTCATGTGAGGATCTAAGACAAAAGAATTAGATTGCATGAATATTGTGGGGTTAGTGTCTTGTAAAATCATATACATGAATTAGTTTACATTTTCATTAAGTTTACATTGAGAGTAATTGTATAAATGTTATGTGACATTAGGAGGACAAGGTGCAATTGAACACACACCGATCGTGTAGAATAGATCAAATCGAGTGCGACACGTAAGCATATTGCGTATATATGTGTATGAATATATTGTGGGTTGTGACTTGTTGAGTGTGGGATGTGGTTGAATATGATGTGAATAATGTTTGAGTGTTTGTGATATGATGTGATAAATACGAAAGTTATATGATTGAGTAACTTGCAATGTTATGAATACAAATGTGGCATGTTGAGCCTTGTGTACATACTTGAACTGAATAATGGTTGAATAAGAAAAGAATATGAGCTTGCTTAGATGGATATGTGAAATGGTCCTAGTTGAGAGTGCTATTCGAATATTATGAGCTGGAAGCACATGTGTTGAGTTATATCCGTAGCGGACTACGTGAGTTGAGTTCAACTTCTCCGTATTATAGATGATTTTATTCCGAATTTAGTGAGTTGGGATATAGATTGGGCCCGAGGATCATTTTACATATATGATCTAAGTATAGCAGGGCCCATACTTACTAAAATAAGCATTGCTATAATAAGTGAAACAAGTGACTATCTTTCTACTGAATATGCTAACTTGGTAATGATGATATATTTTGATCTAAGTTCTTCTTGTTTAAAGTCGCACCGGCAGTGTCAGTCCATTCTCACCTAGGCATTTTGAATTATTTTGATGTATTTTGTTTTGTGAATCCTCCATGTAGGATAATGATTTAAACATGTATTGTAAATTGCATATATTTAGTGAGTAAATGTTGATATGTTATTGATGTTAACATAGAATGAGATTAACTTAAGAGTAAAATGGAAACTAAGTGATATAGTTTTATGAATGAATATGATTGAGATTTTAAAGCATGTCTATAACCGATGTTGTGTGAGATATCATGTGATCCTAGTGAGGGGGTTACGGTTAATAGGCCCAAATGAAAAGGGGAATTCTATTGGATTGAAATCAGTTTCAGTCTCGCCTAAATGGGATATATATATATATATTATTGGATAATTTATGAGAGAGAATTAATATTATTGTTAGAACTTTATAATATAACATTAGATGTTATATGTACGAATTCTAATATAACATTTTAGTTTAATGTTAAATAATAATTTGGATATTATTATTTGTAACCAAGTATATATTTAATCAAATCCAATTTGATTAAAGGTATTTAAATTAAAGGCCCACATAATCTATTCGATATATTAATTTGCATGAATTAAATTAATACATAGGTTATGTATGTAATTTTAATTTAGATTATGTTATGATTTTTATTAATTAAATTAATAAGATAATTAGATTATCTAAATTAATTAAATAAATTAACAAAATTTCAAATTAAAAGAAAATGGGATATGAGAGAGATGTTTTTAGGAAAAATAACTTCTCACTCCTATCCCATTTCTTGAACAATTTGGCCCCTATTGACAGACGGTTGAGTTTTATGTTTTACATGGAAGAAAAGAAAAGCTCTCTTTTGTTCTTCTTCTATTCTTCATTCACAGAGGCAAAATCAGTTCATGTACCTGTAGATTTCAACTAGAAGGCTGAATTAAGTACGAGGATTTGAATCTTGTGATTAGCAAGCATTGTCCATGTTCCGCTTATGACGACGTACAGAAAGTTTGCCTATCATCTCCTTAATCTCGTTTCAAATGGACATTCTTGCTATATCTTTTAGTGAAAGGTATTATTTTCTTAACCTTAATTAAAATTGCAGTAGATCCTTGAAAGATTAGTATTTGCTTGCTTTATGTTTTTGAAGCCTGTTAAAAGCATGCTAAAATCCATCAGTGCTATCAGACTCGATCATATGCTAATTTTAATTAGGTTTAAATTGGTTTTACGCTACAAGAAATAAGACTTTTTATGACGTTTTCTTTAGTTATGCTCGTTAGTTTGTCACTAATAGTTAGTTAATAGTGACAAAAAAAATTATAAATCGCCATTATTTTGATTTTCTCATGATAGCATTTACTTATGTCTTCACTTATATACTATTTCGTCACTATTTAATATGTTTCGTGACGATAAAAAGGTATCGTGACTTATAAAATTAGAGGTAAAATTTAGTATTAGAATTTTGGAGGTAAAATATTTTCTTGACAAAATAATATTAATTGATGACGAATTTATTGTCATTATAGAAAAAGAAATTTACAACATATTTTGTTTGCAATAAATAAATTGAGAAGAATTGTGACAACTTGAACTTCATCATCTATGTTTATCTTATAGTGACAATTTTATTTATTGCCATGTACTTTATATTATTGTAAGAACTATTTAATAATTGTCACTGTTATACTAATTGATGACCATATGGTCATAGTATGTAATATTTTTTTTATAACAATTATTTTTTCATTATAAAATAATCGATATTAATCGTGACAAATTAAATTATATCATTTTATATATTTTGTAGTGACGATATTAAAATAATGTCATCAGTTAATTTTTTATCTGACTATATAAAAACAGTCATCAAATAATGTAAATTGATGACAATTTTATATGGTTATATTACCGTATACTTATTTTAATGACGATTCATGTTCATTATAAAATAATTGAGAAATTCCATAACAATTTAGATTTTATTATTAATTTGTAATTTTCTAAATATTCATATATATATATATATATATATATATATATAACAAGGCGGTATGAAGTTTTGTGGAGATCCCAAAATTATAAACAAAATTATATATATTATTTAAATATTTATAATTTTGATTAAAGAATGAATAAAAAATTTCAACATATTATATGTATTTAATTATAATATTAAATCATTATAATTATCTTTCATTAATCTTACATTTTATTTTATATAAGCCTAATTTGTAATTAATATTCAAGACTGATGCATACATTTTAATAGAAAAATGTTGAATTATTATAATTATTTTTAATGCAATTTTTATTTTAAACATTTATCATCTAGAAAAAAATTCTTTACAAATAGAGAAAACATAAAATATGCGTTTATAAACTTTTTAACCAAAAAATATCTTTACATATAGATAACATTTAATTTTTGTTTTTATTTTTGGATAAAAAGCATTCAAACTATGTTGGATTCCAAAGAAATGAATGTCTTTACAAATAATATTTTTTTTATATAAAAGTGAGAAATGCATATCCAAATGGTAGACCTAAGCCAGGCACTTGCTTGGTTTGAGATGCACCTTTGAAACGCAACGTTTCACCTTCCTCTCTCTCGACGTTTCTCAATACCAACAATCTTCAAAACTCCCTCCTTATCACGACACTACTGAATTTTCCTTCTCCGTAAAAACCCTAATCCCCTACTCTCATTTTTCTCTCTGTCATTCTGAAGCTAACTTTTTACCATCATTAGTAAATTAGATTCAGTTCTTGCTCTAGAGCTTGGGTGAAGCCAACATTGACGTCGACTCCATTTTTTTGGGAACTTTGTCAGGTATCCTCTTCATGTTACTTTCTGACTACTTTCCTACCTTTCATTCACCAATTGATCACCCACCTATGTTAATTAGTGGCGAATCCAAGATTTGAGGTAAAGGGGGGCAAAACTCTATGTAAAATTTTTTTAGACAAAATAACATTAATTGAAAAAAATATACTTTAGTACATAATTGCTATTCGATACAAAATGTCTTAAAATTAAAAAAAAAACTTCTAATGCTAAGTAAATCGACGATTACAAGGTGGCAATTGACATCTACGATCTGTCATAGCTTGAAAACGATCCAAAATATCTTCATTATCAATGTTGATGAAGATATCCTTAGAGCTAAATACTACCAAACAGTCATTCAGCCAATCATCTGACATTCGATTTCTCAAATCGGTTTTTACAATATTCATTGTTGAAAATGCTCTTTCAACCGAAGCTGTTGCAACTGGTAAAAGCAATGCCAATTCAATTAGGCGATACACAAATGTAAAAGTTTGAGCTTTTGAAACCATCTTTTTTGAAAGACATCCTAAATCTTCAATTCAATAATGCCAAATCAATTCAATTAATAATATCAAATCAATTCAATCAATAATGCCAAATCAATTCAATTCAATTCAATAAATACCAAATCAATTCAATCAATAATGCCAAATCAATTCAACCAATTCAATCCATTAACCTAAAAGTAAGAATAACCTAAGGGGATGTTTGGTTTAAACTTCGGAATCCGAATCGGAATCGGAACAATAGTATTTTTAGAGTTTTAATTCATCTATCTAAGTAATATAAACTTATTCGTCTTGATATGCTGTGACCTTTGTTTTCTCAATTCATCATATATATATATAGATGATACAACATTATATTCTCAATAATAGTCTAATCCTCCATAATGAACAATAAAAGCACTAATGGATCCACATAAAATACAATAAAAGAAAAACTCAAATTTGAAGTTTTTCAAAAAAAGAAAAAACTAGATAGCCTTTTCTTCTGTGTCGCACACTTCTCCAGTTCATAGAATTTTTTTTCACAGGTTTGTGATAAGCTATTTAAATACTTGTTTTTTTTTATGTTGAATACCTAAGGGCAGCAGATGAATTTTGTTGTAATTAAAATCCATTAACCTAAAATTTAAATTAAAGGACAAAAAGATGTTAAACTAACCTGGCAGTGGTAGGGGCGAATTGGAGATAGTGGCCGCCGGCCGGCCGGAGAGGCAGGGGCGGAGACGCGTCGGAGGAGGAGAGGAGGAGGGGTGGGTTTGCTGTGGAGTGGAGGAGGAGAGGAGGAGGGGTTCGATTTGTCGTGCTGTGCGTTTGCTGTATATCCCTGCGTGCGTCTGTTTCTTTTGGTTTTTGTAAATGAAAACCATAAACCAAAACGACGTCGTTTTGGTAAAAAAAAATTCCCGGATGAAGGGGGGGCAAATGCCCCCTTTGACCCCCCCTAAATCTGTCCTTGATGTTAATTTCAGTGAAACCTTAACTTTTCTTTCTTTTACAACATAAATTGTTTGATCCCTATTTGATTTTGGATAACATGATCTCCATTTAACTTCTAGGTTTTCCAATAGTTTGTTGGTTCATTTACTCTCTTTTTTATGTTCTTTTTTGTATCTTTTATTGCTCTTTTGGTTTGGATGTTAGAGGAGAACAGTACAAAAAAATGGATAACTTAGTAGCCAAATTCTTCTCCAACTTAAAATGTAGATTATACGCAGGTAGTAAAATCGAGGAATATAATAATGCTCAATCTTGAATATTATACACGATTATCACTTAAAGATTTTGTTAGTCCCTTAGTAATATACGAATTAGTTCTAAGGGGTTAATGGAACTATTGAGGATTTAAAAAAAAAACTTTTTTACTATTAAGCATTTCTCACAGCACAAAACACAACTTTAAGTGCAAAGATTGAGGTTCAGAGGCAATGTTAGTTGATTTCCAACTAAGATTGCTTCAGTCTTTGATTCGGAAGACAACTCTTAGGGGACTTCCGAATTTTGCACGTTCAATATATTACTCTGATTAGTTTAATAGTTCCGAATTAATAAGCAAACAAACATATACGGAGTGAGAGTTAGAAGATGATACTCAGCAGATTTATCCTGGTTTGGCCTCTTGCCTACATCCAGTCTCCGGAATTCGTCTTCCAAGCTTTAATCCACTATTGAGCTCTTTCTGGTAGAGCACAAACCCTTACACTAAATATTGAGATATTACAGAGTACTTCCCTCTATAACCTACACTCAACTATCTAACTCTGTTTGATAAATACCGAACAAACAGAGCTTCCGAACTAATCTATAAGATTGATAGTTTTTGTTCTAAACGAAGAACACTTTAAAAGAGCTTAAAGAAAAGATTACACAGAGAAATATGAAAGTTTGTGTAACAGTTCTCGCTTTGCTTTGCTTTGCTTTTTGATTTGCTTGGAACTTCAAGAAAGTGATTCACTCAGAGTTTTGGTTTGTTGAAGATCAGTTCCAATGATGCAAATGAGAGGCCTTTTACAGTTGACTATTGAGGCAGAGATCATTTTGAAATTCAAAATAACCGTTGAGAGGGAAATGTTCATCTGTCATTTTCACTCTCAAGAGACCAGTGCCAGCAGCCAATTATCTTCTATCTTTTATCCGTTGGTTTGTCTATTGCGCTATTGTCCATAGTTGGTCAGAGTCAGTCTTGTTGGTCTAACCAAATCAGGCAAAGGTTTCGGGTTGACCAGGAGACAAGTCGTCTGTGGTTCTGAAACTTTCCTTATCTGATATGGCCAATGTCAGTTGTGAGCAGGTCAACTCTGTCTCTGTCCATCATCTAATGATCTTGTCCAACATGGCTTGATTCTTGTCTTATGGTTAGAGACATGGAAAGCTTCTAAATCATTCTATAGGCTGGGCTTAATGCTTTGAATCACAAGCCTTCTTGAATTGGGCTATCTTAAGGCCCAATTTAATTTCTTTGAACTATGGCTTATATTAATCAAACACTTCAATAAAAAAAATTAGTATAAATAAATAAATATTTTATTTTAATGTGTTATTAATTATAGAGATATTAATTTAATTTAATATTTTTGTCATAATCAAAATCAATGTGGAAATTGTGTTTCAACAGATTTATGTCAGGTGTTTGATTATATAAACTGAGTTTGGAAATTATCCATCTAGAAGTTTTTACCTATAATTCTATTTACAAGTATGAGCTCTATTGTATATTATAGGAGTTGTATATGTTTTAAGAGCTTTGGTTATGCCATCTTTCTGCCTTTCCATTATTGTGACATTTTGTACTATGAAAAGAAACATAGTTAATCAAATGGCTCACATACTTGCTTATTTTCTCTTCTAATAATGTTCTAATTGTAATGATACTATGTGAATATTTTCTCACAATCATGCTTTTTCTTGAAGCTCTTAAATTGTCAATATAAGGTCATCATGGTCATGTTTGTAGTTTAACTCTCCTTATTACTTTTTTTTTCATGTACATTGCGCTTTGTCAATGTCAATGAAGTCTTGTAAAGAGCATATGAAACTAAAAATTATTCATGGCCACAATCTACATGTATCTAAACATGAATATTTTAAATATGGCATTTTTTGTATTGAGCTTCAGTTTGTAGTTTCTCTAGGATTTTATCTATTTATTGTATTCTTCCTGTCAGTTTATTAAAAGAAGTTGAGGGAATACTCAGTACCTTCTCGAAAAACATACACCATGTTCTTGGAACAAAAGCATTCTGGTTAAGTATTTCAAGTGATTGGTGTTATTGTTGGTGTGAAATTCGATGAAAGTTTACCTTCGATTTTGACGGTGCTTGAAATGTTGGATAACTTAATTCTTTGGTGCTGAAAGTGGCTCAACATTTAGGTGAAAATATGGTGAGTACTATTTCTATGGATGGGACTAAAAGGCTTATCAAAGGATATATGATTTTGAATATTGCTTCTCATATGACTGTAAGTTGCAAGCTCTGAGTTTTTTTTCCTTATTATTTATTATTTTGTTTCATTTGGGTATTGAATGTTTCTTTATGTCAATTTATATAATGGAGATATTTGCAATGTTTTAAAACCGGACCGAAGATCGAACTGGTGTGATTATTGGATCAATGGTTTATTGATTCAATCGGTTGAACCGGATGATGTCATAAATATTATATATATTAATAAATAAAACTAACTATGATAAAAAAAATCAATACATAATTTTCCTATTTAATTTCCTTTCTAATCGAGTCAACTCAATTTACAATTTATTTTGAGAGTGTAGGCTTGATATTAGAAAACCAAATATAAAGGATCAATGATAAGTTATATAGTTGTTTTTAAAGGTAAGTCATATAGTTTTATTAAATTATTTAATTGTGGTTTAGAAAGCCCTACTCATTTTTGTTTTTACCTAATATAGCTTTACAGCATTCAGTCAAACTTCTTTTGCTGCAGCCATCTCTTTCACTTCACCTCCTCCATCTCCTCCATGGCAGCCATCTCTTCCGAATTCAATTAATCTCACTCTCCTATCCTCATTTTCAAGAGTTGCTTCTATTATCCAGAAGAATAAAAAAGGAAAACAAAACGTTATTAGGAATTGGTCGGCCGGAAGAATTAGATTTGTGAAAATTGATCACTGAAATTGGCACCATACAGCTCCCCTGCCGTCTTTGCTTCGCCATTGTCCATTTTCCTTGACCGCCGTTCTTCTCTGATCTACTATCAGGCCACCACCACCTCTCTTCACCGTCTACTTTGTTTTTCATCGGAATAATATTTTCATTCTTTAGAACCGGGGTCAATCCGGTTCATCAGTTTAATACCTGTTCACCGGTTTATCTCGGTTCTGAACGGGCTAACAACATCGAACCTTCTACCCTATAATTAGACCGGATAGATGGTCACGGTTGCACCAGTCGAATCGGCCGGTGCGATCCAGTTTTTAAAACACTTGATATTTGCAAGCTATAAGGTTTCCTTGTATATTCTATTCATGTTAATTCTTTTTTATCAATTTATTTGAAGCTAGTTTGAGAGTCTAGTTAGTTCTGGCATTCTTTTTTAATGAATTTTTGCTAGTGGCAGCGACGTCCTTTTAAAATGGACTCTCTATGCTCTTTTGTTTGCTATTTGTTGTTTCTTTATGATGGTCCTTCATTTTCAATATTGTTCTATTCTCATCATGATCATGATTTTCCAAACATGAACTCAATATTGTTTTTTGATTCTGCATAAGGAATGCAACATGACACTACTAAACCGAAATCCTAGCTTTCTAGAGCAAACAAGGAGGCAACAAAGAAATAGGTGCCTCTCGTACTTGAAGGCGATGTATATAATATACTAGAAAATAAAATAAGTGCACAATGGAATTAATATCTAAGGTAAAATATTTTTTTGTAAGCAATACATTTTAAATTGCATGTATTTTTCTAATTCACATCTAACCTAATGATCAGGGGAACATGACAACCCCTTCTTATTTTGCTTTCACTGATATCGAACGTTTGATAGGTGTTGCTTCTAAAAATCAAGTTGCTACGAAATCAACACTATTCTTGGTATGTTTTATGTTCTTAAGTTTAACAATGTTTTATTTTTCTCTTATTTATTGTCATGTTCAAAATTTGGGTGTAAATCATAATTTTGATTCTACTAGTTCCTGTTCTATGGTGGTTTGCTAGGACTCTATGTTGTTGTTTGATATTGCTTATGCAATTATTCATTTACTAATGCTTCAAGTTGGTTCTTTTTCTAGAAACTACATTAAAATATTGGTAATGAAACAATTTTATACTACGAAGCGGACATTTTTGGTATCTTGAAGCTCATATTGGCATTGGACGTAATTACATATTAGAAACATAATCTATATTCAATTGAATCCTATTTTCATTTAGTCTCCTGTTTGGAAAGCAATGAAAGCTAAACCTCTAATCCCCACAAGAGAAACCTCCCTCCCTACTTAGTAGAGCCACTACTGAAGCAGCCAACAATAATAAAAAATAATTCATCCCTTCTTTTCCAATAACCCTCCTTTAAATACTAATAACTCCTACCCTAAATACATGTACTAATATCTTATACTTGAAATGCACATATCCCCTACACCACCCTTTTCAAAATATTCCTACTAATGGACTAGACTATTCTGTATCAGCTAATTTGAGGACATTTTAATCATATAGTTATTAAATTGAATGTATTCTTTTAATTAATTTATTCCAAACACCCCTTTAGTGGACCTAGGAGCAGGGGATTTAATTTATTATTAGAAATCAAATGGCTGCTAATAAATTATCTTCTTAACCTTGTGTCAAATTATAATGTCGAATGCAATTCATTTTCTATTATACTTGTTCTAATTGTTGACATTATAGATAATATTTTCATTTTTTTTACACTAATGATCTATTTATACTTGTACATGACTTTACAGAACCAAAACGATTTATTGGTATGAGATACTATGTTGCCTCTGCATAGAGTGATATGAAGCATTGGCCATTTAAGGTAGTTGTTGGTCATGTTGATAAGCCTATTGATGACTATTGGAGTATTTCTGATAGATTACCGTCTCTGTGGGGGCGTCGTTGGGTTCGACGGGGGGAAGTTCCGATGCCAAAGTCAGTATAGAAGAACAAGAGAACAAATTGAATTGACAAAGGGTAAGTGAATGTGTACCTTGATAGCTCGAGATACTAGCTATATATAGTCATGAAGTTGTAACCTTTAGTAACTTAGAAAGTCTCCATTAATGCTCCATTAATGGTGGTTACTGATTCCCTTTAAGCATGTCCGTTTAGGAAATTGATTGCTTATTAATGGTCTTTAGTGCGAGATAGGCTCAGCTGTTTCAATAGCGAATTGGGCGGTTATGGTGATTCGACTTTTAGGTTCGCCCGCGAATCTCTTGTGGTGAGATATTGGTGATCCGCCTGTCGGATCCCTCTGCTCAATACGCTATGATACGCCAGTATCAGGTGATCAACATGTGGCCGTTTTAGGCGAATATCCTTTTTGATCATTGGGATAATATCACAATGTTATCACCTATAATTGTTGTTACACACATGGGTGAGGAGAAATACATCTTTGTTGTGGAGATTTCATTTATGGGTCTTACTAAAATGTGTGAAATAGTTAAGGGATATCTTGGATCAACTCTAAAAAATGTGATTGTAACTGTCTCTACTTATTTCTCTGTTTCTTAGCGCCAGGCAACCGACTGGTCTTAATGTTATGCGCATAATCAGTGAACCCTACAGCTGCAACCATTGCATATGGTCTTGACAAAAAGTCAATAATCATTTGGATAATAACATTTTGATCCTTAATTTGGGGGTCGGAACTTTTGATGTCTCACTTTTTAGGGTTGAAAATGGTATATCTAAAGTGAAGTACACTAAAGGTGACATCCAGCTCGGAGGTGAGGACTATGAACTAGTTCAAGAGTTTAAGAGGAAGCATAATAAGCATATCTATGGAAATCATAGAGCTCTTAGAAGGTTGAAGATTGCCTGTGAGAGGGATACGAGACTCTCTCATCCACTATGCAGCCAACTATTGAGATCAACTCTTTGTGTGAGGGTATTGATTTCTACACAACCGCAACTCAGTGCCATATTCGAGTCGATTTCTATGAATAAATTGCATGTGTTTAGTAATGTTTTACCTTATATATATGCACTAGTAATGGTACTTTTTCCATGTAGGAATTTCTTTTCTCACAAGCGGGAGGTTGGTTTAAGCAAGAAGAATTATTTTGTAGATTGAACTTCGAAGATTTTTGTAGTTTCTAAAGAATACAATGTTTACTATGTTAAATATTTTTCTCGCAAACATGTTATTTTAATAATGGAATATTTTCTCATTTATATAAACTTTTTGTGTTTTCTTTTTAAATTTTAGTGAATATTGTAATTTCACAATGTCTATTAATTAAATGACAATAAGTATTTTATTATTATTGTCAATAGAAGTGTACTTTTAATGATAACATGATTGTCACTAATTAATACGCTTAGCTGATAGACTAATGTTAATGTGACAAAAATGATATTAAACATAATGTCATTAAATTAAATTATATGAATATTTTTCAATTTAACTATTTTTTATGATAGAAAATGCTTTTTTGTCACTTAAATATTTAGTTTTTATGACGATGTTAAATTTAAAGTGACAAAAAATATGATAGTTATAATGTCAACATGGTTCTATATTTTCAGTCCTGTATTAAAACTTTGTCACTTTAACTATATAATTAGATGATAAAAAATGAATTATGTCATTTAAATATTAACTATTCATGACGAAATGTATTCTAACATGACGAAATATTTATAATAATAATGACAAAATAAGCGTTACTATAACAAAATAGGTAACACATGTTCTTTTCGTCAATAGAAAACTAAATCAATTATGACAAAACAAAATTTGTCATATATACATAAAATGATGCTTCTACTGTGACGATCATTTTGACGTAGATTTTTCATCACCTAACATGTATTTTCATATCCTAATTAAAATCCAATTTTAATTAATTAATCCATTAACTCTATGTTGTTTTCTTTTCATTCTTATTTTGGTATTTTAATTTTGTTTCTTTTCTCATTTTCTTTTATATTGTTTGTTTCCTAATCCTCTAATTTCGGACCTTCAATTTTTGTCCTCTTCTTTATAGTTATCTTTTAAATTAGTTTTATTTAGATCATCGTTACCATTTTAATTACTATTAGCTATTAATTAGTATTCAAATTAATATATTATACGCCTTTATTAGTTTATTTAGGTTATTATTATTATTATTATCATAATAAAAATAAAGAGGAAGAAGACAGAGAAAAATAGAAAAGAAAAAATAGAGCTAATTAATAGAGAGCTAAATCCAGCCTAAGAGCAGGGGGGGTCTTGGTATAAGGCAAGCTAAGGACAATAATAAAGTCCTGTTAATGAAGCTTCTTTGGAGAATGTGGCAATCCCCCTCCTCCCTTTGGGTTCGTCTTCTGTGCGGCAAGTATAGGAAAGATAGAATCTTTGGTGGCCCGAAGGAGAGGGTTGTCAGCTGTTCCTTCCTCTGGAAATGGCTTAGTGCTGTTTTTGCTGAGTTCTGTACGGGGATTGGCTTGGAGGTGGGTAATGGGAGATCCATTAGTTTCTGGTATGACACCTGGATTGGTGACAAACCGTTGATTGAGGTGTGCATCGCCCCTCCACCGAATGATCTCCTCTCCTGGAGAATTGCTGATGTGGTGGACTCGGAGGGAGACTGGATCTGGTCTAAGTTCGACTCCTTTCTTAGCCTGGAGACCCTCCTTAATATTAGAGGTGTGAAGATTAGTAATCAGGAGGAGGATAAGGACAAACACTGCTGGGCCTTGACTAATAATGGTTCTTATTCTTGCAAATCGGCCTATGAAGCTTTTACCCCTAATAGGGCTGATCCTCCTTTGGAAATTTGGAAGTCCATTTGGGCCCTCAAAGTCCCCTACCGCATTAGGAGTTTCCTATGGCTGGGAGTCAAAGACAGGCTCCTCACGAATGCAGATAGACACAGAAGGCACTTGGCTGTATCTGGTGCCTGTAGCAGATGCAGCGGCCATGTGGAAACCTTGTGCCATGCTTTGAGGGATTGCCCGAATAGTAGAAAGGTTTGGGAAGGGGTCCTTCCTCACCACATCCTTCCTTCCTTTATGGGGTTCTCTGATATTGACTGGTTCTCTGAAGGCGTTAATGGGAATTTGTTGGCCAGTATGGAGCACGGGGCTATTCTCTTCGCTATTATTTGTCACCAAATGTGGAAATGGAGGAATGAAGAGTTATTTGCTGAGAAGACTGTCTTTATTCCTGACCTCCGGTTTTACTTCTCGAAAAAACTCTCTGTTATTACAAAGAGTTTTGAAGGAGAGCCCCTGGTTCACCCCTCCCCGGTTAAAGAGGTCCAGTTAGTTGGTTGGAGGAAGCCCAGGGAAGGGGTTGTCAAGTTGAATACGGATGGCTCCTGCCTTAGTAATGGCAGAATTGCTGCTGGTGGAGTTCTTCGGGATGCTGGTGGCGCCTGGCTGGCTGGGTTTACCCATAACTTAGGTACGGGCTCCTCCTTTACTGCAGAGCTCTGGGGGATCTTGTCTGGCATTAAACTGGCCATTCGCATGGGTGTTAAAAGACTTTCGGTGGAGTCTGACAATTTGGAGGCTATCAACAGGATTTCGGATAGACAGGCTGTTTGTCTTAAGAGTCAGAATCTCATTAAAGCCATCTTGAGGCTTCGTCCTGCCTTCGATTCTCTTACCTTCTCCCATATTTATAGGGAGCAAAACCGCGTGGCGGATCGCTTGGCAGCTGCTGGGCATGGAGGGATGTTAGGTGTTTCTACCCTTTCCGTTCCTCCTTCTTTTCTGTTACCTTCTCTTCTTGAGGATAGGATTGGGGTCAGTCTTCCTAGACTGATCCCGGGTTAGGTTTTTGTTTGTTTGTTTTTTTTTTCTTCCCTTCTTACCAAAAAAAATAGAGAGCTAAATCAGCCTTCCTAGACTGATCCCGGTGTAGGTTTTTTGTTGGTTTTGTTTTTTTCCTTTCCTTTCTTACCAAAAAAAAAAATAGAGAGCTAAATTATACAAAAATAAAATAAATGAGATGAAGACGAGGCTTCATTGTTTTGATGATGATGGCTATTTTAAGACGAGGCTTCATTACTTGGAGATGAAGACGAGGCTTCATTATTTTGATGATGAACCCTTTGCTTTCCAGAACTATTTTTACTAATGCATTATATCTTTTAGCAAGTAATTTTCTAGAATCTGGTTTAGGATTTCTCTGATTGTTTAGGGTAGGTGGCCAACCGTACCCCAATGTGTGAACCTTTGTGAAGGTTAGAAGCTTTTATTCCTGGTGAGGAAGTTAAGCTGCCTTAGGCGATCGATTTGCTTCCTATCTTTGAGGTGAATCGATCCGGCGCCAGGTCTTGAGACTCTTCTTTGGGAAGAGTATTTGAGAGTGTAAAGTTCTCACGTCTGAGAAATGTTTTAACTCTGTCTCTGACGGCAATCAATTGTTTCTTATCTTTGAGGTAGATCGATCCGCCGCTGAGATTATTGTCCGATTGTTTGTAAAACTTAAGTACAATTGTTTTAATCCTTATGGTCGCCATTTACTTTTACGTTTGCGTAAGTAAATATATAAGTTTGTAGGATTTAATATGGAGTAGGTGGCCAGCCATACTCCGTTGTGCGAACCTTTGTGAAGGTTTGAAGCTGTTCTATTCCTTCTAGAGGAAGTAAAGCTGCCTAGGGGATCAACTTGCTACCTATCTTTGAGGTGAAGCAATCCGCCCGTAGGACTTGTGAACCCTTCTTTGGGAAGGGAGTGAGAGAGTGTAAAGTCCTTGCGTCCAAGGAATGTTTTAACTCTTTCTCGAATGGTGATCATCTAAAGATGGATCCGCCCATGAGAGTGTTCTCCTATCTTTGAGGAGAAAGTTGAGGGTGTAATGATCTCATGTTTGAGACGATTTTAACCCGCTTTTGATGGTGGTCAATCCTTTTCCTGTCTTTGAGGAGAGAGTTGAGCTCATTTGAAAGCTCCTGAGGGTCTGTGCTTCTTATCTTTATGGAAAAAGGATCCGCCCGTGATGGGATCAATTGTCCTATCTTTGAGGTAATTGATCCACCTGTGGAACTTTTCATTCGCCAGCCACTGGGCTTATATCAGCACTAAAAGCTAGGCAAATGAATATAAGAAGTATGGCGAGAAAGAATAAATTATAAAATATAGGATACTATAACAGTTTAATGCACATATAAGAATATGTAAAATACTGATTTTTAGGCCCATGGTTCCATCTTTTCTGAGCAACTAGAACCGCATCCTCAATGATGTTTAACTTATGAGTAATCACATCTGGGCTTACTCCTGTGGGGATCTCATTCTCCTATGTAAATACGCTTTCAGACTCAATGAGAACTTTTTTAACATCCTCTTTGATCTCAAGTTTTAATCCTTTGGCGATCCGCACCCGCTTTCCATCAGCAATAAGGAGTGTTTCTGTGTCGCCCAAAGCTGTAGTGACAAGTTAATATTTCTCACCTTCGTCCTCTTTGGATTGTGGGCGGATTGATAGTGACGCAGAGTATAAGTCTCTTTAGCCACCTTTTGGTTCCCGCTAATCATTACTCCTCCTTTGCTGGTGGGAATGTACATTGTCAGACGACGGATGGAAATTAGGGCTGCAACATCTGGCCCTTGGTCTGGATAGTGTGACCCGTCACTCCAATGATGTCAACAATGGTTGTTTCTATTTGGATCGGATCAACCTTTAGTTTGGCGAATGCACCTTTGGTGATGACATTGCGAGAACTGCCCGTGTCTTTACTCGCTTTATTTTATCTCCCATCCTTGAATTGCCATTGTTACTACCAATGCATCTGCATATGGAGAGATTACTGGACCTGTTTCTGCAAAAGGAGCAATGGAGGGATGTTTTATCCAGAGAGGATATTTTTGCTTTTTCCACGGGTGGCTGATACACTGGTCCATCTGCTATGACATTAATGACACTTTTGAATTTATTTTTGGGATCTGTCTTCTGCTTGTCATCTTGTTATTTGTTATTCTGGACAAAGCTATCTAGTTTGTCATCTTGTAGTACGCTTTGGCGTTTCTTCCAACGGTTACATGCTCCCCTCCTTTGGGTTCGGGATATGTAATGTCCCGCTTATATTGAATCTTTTCTTTTATATTGTGGCAAGTTGGAAGCTTTAAACATTCTGTCCGCTTCGTACCCCAGGATCCGTGCTGTGAATGGAGAATTCATGTTAACTTGATGGCGTACCTTTCTGCATTGTTCTCTTGTCTATATAGAGCGGTATGCCCTCATCTTTCAATCTCATCATCCGTGTTTTCAATGTTGAATCGTGATGGTAAATCCGGCTCTTGATCTTGATATCGATCATGTTGAGGTTATGCTTGGAGCTATGGTTTAACGCGGATGGATGTTGTCACAACCGTGGGAGCCATTTTATCTAGCTTCGAATATCTTGTCTCCGCATCCTTCAACATTTTGCTAAAATAATAGATGGAGAACTGCTGACCTTCTTCTTCTTGAATAACCACGGTGCATATAGCTTTATCCATGACAGATTGATACAAATGCAGGTCTCCCCTTCAGATTGGTCTGCTCATCAAGGGTGGTTCTGCTAGGAATTGTTTTATACCTTGATATGCTTGTTGACAATCTTTCTAGTATGATGATCCGCCCGTTCAACCTCTGGATCTTTCTCACCCATTGTAGGGTTTTCATTTAGGCGCTCTTTTCACATTTTTCCTCGCATGGCTTTTATTTAGGCACTCTTTTCACCTTTTTCCTCGCAAGGCTTTTATTTTATCTGGATTTGCTCTAACTCCTTTTTGGCCAATGACATAGTCAAGGAATTTTTCTGAAGTGACTCTGCATATACACTTTTTTGGATTGAGCTTTATTTTTCATATCAGTGTTTGCACTGGTTGTAGTATTAGCAACTCCCTTGTACCTGTGGGTTAGCACTGAAAGAACTCCAGAAGTGGGGCATACTCTTTCCATTATTAAAAGATTGTGGTAAGTCATAAAAGCTATATTCACTTACATTGAGGATCAATGGCTTGATCCATGGAACATACTTCATAGCAAAAGAATGTTTGCATTTGCCTTGTTGGCAAATATCATGTATGATGCAATTCTCTTTATGGAATTTTTAATTCATCTTGGAATCAACTTAATAATTCCTTCGCGTTGGTCCCTGACTCTAGAATGAACTTAGTCAAATGATAAAACCGAGTAAATATTATATGTCAAACAAATTCATAATAGAATTTTAATCGTGCTTGTTTTAATAATAATATCACGTATAACGGTCATAACCATAAAGATTGCTACTGCACATGAATATCATAATGAATTCTTAATAAATAACCATAATGAGAATGGTTTAAGAATAATGTCCTTTTGTATTTCAATGCACATTAATATCCAAGATAGCATATTTATTTTAAACGTCATAAAAGTTATGACATTCTATATTAGGTAAGATATCTTACATAGTTGCTATTTACTTGCAATTAATATTGTGCATCCATACATTAATGGCATTCAGAGATCATTAAAGCCTCATTTGAATGAGGTGTAATTAAAGAAATGTAAGTGATGATTTAATAATATAGTTATATATAAAATTACTCTTATATCATTTCATTTGTACGAATAAAATAAAAGAGAAAGGGTAATTTTGGAAGAAAAATACATGTACCATGATTCTCCTCCAATTTGGAGTGTAAGGAAAATTACTCAAAATCCACTATCACCTACCTTCACATACAATCCTCCAATCTTTAAGAAATTCTCATGTATATCCTAAGAATTTCGCATAAATTAATGTTCTGATCCGAAACCGACACTTGCACTATTTTGTAGTTAGCTCAGGATATGAAAGTTTTGTTTATCCAATTTGGTAATTCATCAGTCCATAATGGCTTTAATAGTTAGGGACAATTACATGATAATTACAAATAGACTCAATATTTTCAAGTCTCTTGTGTTGGTAACAGAAATTCTAACAATGTCAAATAAACAGTTTTTATATGAATAGACACATCCTTGTAAAAAAAGGAATGAAATAACTGTTTGACAAAACAATATTCAAAAATATGAATTTTTGATATTAAAAGTACTATATAGGAGAAAAGCTATATATAGATGGTGAATTCTACAAGGAAAAACCAAATATGATTTTTTTTTGTACTTTTTTCTAATAGTTATATGCATGTTCATCCAAAAGACCGACCAGATGTAAATAATTTATAATTACATGGGCCCTTTTATGATATTTTAATATCAAATGACAAAATCACATTGAATGGATGATTTTTTTTTGTAAATCCCAAGATTACGGGTCTTATACATGCGTTTGTACTAATTCAATGATAATATCATATTACACTTGTCATGCATAAAAATATGAGGGCATAGTAAGCATGCAAGATTTAATGAAAGATTTGTGTCTATGACTTCATCTTTCACAGTTTATTAGATTTATCATTATAACATGTAATGATATTCATAGCACTTTATAAGAGTGAGGGATCTCAATTTTCTTTAATTAAAAATGGAATAAGAAATGGGAGGAAACTTATCTTTTTCATCATAAAGTTCCAGATTTAATGTAGAAAACTCTTTCCCACCAATATATGGAGAACTGTATCTTTGGATAGATTTGTTGTACTGATTGAGCCAAGGTTTGAGATTGTGATTTCTATTCCGTTGACTCCATTGTTTTGTTCTTTGTGAAACTCTATACAATCAAGATTTTGTGATCTTCTGTTTGTTAGAGGTCCACGCTCACCGCACCAATTGATAACTTGTGGAAAAATCCTTGATCGGAGCACTTCCCTGTGAGGTGCCGTTGGGATCGGCCGGGGACACTCCGATGCCAAAGTCAGTAATATTTCTGAGAATAAACTGTAAGCACAAAAGTAGAGAATCAGTAAGTGTACCTTTGATCCTAGGAAGCTGGGGGTATTTATATAGGTTTCTGTAACCTTCAACATTAATGAGGAAGCAGGTGAAGAGTTGTGTCATTACTCATCTTTAATTGCTATCAATTCTCCATTAATCCCAACATTTAGCATTGAAACCCTCAGAGTTGAGGTATTCGAACAGTCAAGTCTTTATTCCCCTTTAATGGCTATTAATTGCCATTTAATTGTATTTATTCCCATTCATGGATGGTAATAAAGGCGCCTTTTGGTATTCTTAGATCTGTCAAGGCGTATGTACGCTCTCCTTGAGAGCTATGGCGGGTCTCCACTACTCGCTCTCATCGGGCGTATCTCGTTATGGCGTATCTCGCCATGGTCAACGTGGTGTGGCATAATGCTAGAGACTCCTTCCTTTTCCTTATTATTTGCATATTCGCCCCTGCATTAATCCTGCATTAATTATCATTAAATATCTCTTTTAGAATGAATAATGGTTTGCCATTATTTATATTAATTTTCCCTTATTCCTTATTCAAAGAATAATTTGGGTTGTTATCATACACCACCACCTCCGCCCTCGGCTTCCACCTCTTTGATTGTCTATCGTCTCTTTGCCAAGCCGTTCACTCTTCGTTTGGATGTCTACACTAACTAGATAGCCCTAGCTGTTAACTTAACAAAAAATGAATGGATAAATATGAAGGTTGTTGACAATGGTTCAGGGACGGCAAAAAAAGGTTGGAAAAATATGTGAGTGCTTATTGGTAAAAACTCACTGTGGAAAAGAATTAGGAGAAATGGACGGAGAAGATGGGTTGTTGTTGGGATTCAGAGAGATGAAATAATTTTTCTAATTATTGGAATTTTTTTTATTAAATGTCATGTGTCTAAAATCAATTGGTTATGGCATACCACATCACAATATGATGTGGTATGCCCGACATACTATATAATTTCTTGTCATGACCTAAACTAGGTCATGACCGATGCATAAATTAAGATAACATTAACTTATGCTAGCCTTAATTCTGAACTATAGAAACTCCAAAATTAACTAACAAAGTATCAAAATCAATTCAATTACATCGTAAATTCTTAAAGGGACCATATAGCACTCCATTAATGCGCTTTCAATTTGGATGGAATCAAGCGCTCGAAGAAGTCCTGTTTTAAGTTATGATCAAGGCTTTGATAAAATTGTGAAAGTTTTAACCTTAAACCAACAAAGAATTCTCAAGGTAAATTTGGAAGAATTGAAAAAATCTCTAAATCTTAGAACTTTAACTCTCAATGAGAAAGATTATGAAATTTTGATTTGATAAAGATGAAAAAAGTTTCATACAACTTTGTAAAAGGAGAATTTACACCCTTTTAACCCTAAGGGGTAAAATTACCTCAACGCCTAACTAATTAAAAGATAACGAAATACAGATAGAAAGGTTAAAAACGTCAAACATACAAAGAAACAATATTTATACCTGTAAGTCCCCTATTTTAACAGATGACTCACCATGCAACTTGATTTTGAGCATGTTTAATTTCGAATATGGAAATATGCACACAAAAAAAAGAAGAAGAAGTTGAAACTTTATATCTTAGCTTTGGATAGCAATCTGAATCACATCAATCCAAATTCATACGAAAACGTTATACCCAAAATACAAACTAGTGTTGAATCTGGAAAGTGTTTGAAAATATTATACTTTGCTTCTTTGGTGTAATTTAGGGATTAAAGTACCTGACTCGACGAGTTAGAGTGTATTTTAATTCATTCAGATTGTTTTCGACTCCAATGCTTTGTTTCGCATCCCTTTTAGTTTAATGGTTTCCCATAGTCTGTTTTGCTCATTTTCATCAACTTGGTGCTATGATTAGTGATGACTCATTTTTGGATCAAAATTACTTTCACTGAAAGTATAAAAAAAATGCTTTTAAAAAATAGCAAATTAACAAAGTGAATAGATTGATGAACAAGAACACTTTGATTATTGAATTGAGAAGGATTCCAATCACAGAAAAACCAGCAAGTCGGAGAAGAAGATCTCAGTTTTAGAGAGGAAAAGAAAAAGATCAAAAGTTACCCAACTGACTCTAACAGTCAGTATAAATACAAGGCTATATTAGCCAAATACCTAAACTACCCATATGAATAATAATAATTACAATTTAATCCTTTAACAACTAAACTAAACCTTATTACCACCCCTCAAGCTGGACTACATATAGTTAACAGACCCAACTTGTTGATGAAAAAGGAAAACTGCTTTGTTGGTAAGGCTTTTGTTAAAATGTCAGCCAACTGATGAACAGTAGGAACTGCTAATGGATGAATAAGCCCTGCTTTGTGCTTTTCTCTGACAAAATGACAGTCCAATTCAATGTGTTTAGTGCGCTCATGGAAAGTTGAGTTGCTTGTCAAGTAGATAGCTGAGTGGTTATCACAAAATAATGGAATTGGCAGTTTATTCTTTACTCCCATAAATTGTAGAAGATATGTTAACCATTGAACTTCAGCAGCAACAGAGGTCGTTGCCCTGTATTCAGCCTCTGTTGAAGATCTTGATATTGTGACTTGTTTTTTACTTTTCCAGCTCACCAAAGAATTACCCAAAAATACACAAAAACCTGTTACAGATCTTCTTGTGTCAACAAATGTTGCCCAGTCAGCATCAGAAAATGCTTTCAGAGCCAATTCTGACTTGTTAGAGTAAAACAATCCCTGTGCATGAGATTTCTTCAGATATAAAAGCACTCTTTTTGCAGCTGCAAGATGAATATCAGTTGGTTTTGATAAAAACTGGCTCAGATTGTTGACTGAGAAAGTAATATCAGGTCTTGTGTTTGTAAGGTAGATCAATCTCCCAATTAATCTTCTGTACACAAAAGCATCCTTCAATAAGACTCTTTGATCCTTTGACAACCTTAAAGATGGATCCATTGGTGAATCTTCCGGTTTAGCTGCTAACAAACCTGCATCATGCAAAAGTTCTAAAGTATACTTTCTCTGTGAAATATGAATTCCTGAAGAGTTTCTTGCAATTTCTAAACCAAGGAAAAACTTCAAGTTACCCAAATCCTTGATTTTAAACTCATCATTTAAAGTTTTCTTAACATTACTAATTTCCAACAGATCACTGCCAGTCATTATTATATCATCAACATAAACTAAAAGAATAGTAATTAAACCAGAATTAATCTTAATAAACATAGAATGTTCAGATTCACATTGATTATAACCATGTAACTGTAGAAAACTAGTTAATCTAAAATTCCATTGCCTACTGGCTTGTTTTAAACCATACAAAGATTTCTGTAGTTTACATACTAATCCTGGTTTTGGCAAAATTAAACCTTCTGGAGGTTCCATATAAACCTTTTCATCTAATTCACCATGTAAGAACGCATTATTAACATCACATTGGTATAAAGGCCAATTTTGAATAGAAGCAAGAGCTAAAAGAAGTCTTACCATGCTCAACTTAACCACATGAGAGAAAGTTTCCCTATAATCTATACCTTCTATTTGGGTATACCCTTTTGAAACTAAACGAGCCTTGTGTCTCTCTATAGTGCCATCACTTTTTAACTTTGTTTTAAACACCCACATTCTTCCCACTGTCTTCTTCCCTGGAGGCAATTCAACTAAAGTCCATGTCTTAGTTAAAGCTAAAGCATGTAATTCAGCATCCATAGCTTTTCTCCAACATTCATGTTGAACTGCTTCTTTATAAGTTTTAGGATCAGGAACACTAGTGAGGTTAAGAACATAATTATGATGTGCAGGGGATAAATGACTATAACCTATAACATCAGATAGAGGATATTTCACAGAATTTATGTCACTTAGCAATTGGTTACAATGGTAATCACTTAGATAATTAGGTGTATTCCTAACCCTACCAGATTTCCTAACAGGCAAAGATGTGTCTAAAACTGTCTCATTGTTAATATCACTAACAGGATTTAAATCATGAACAAGCTCATGTAATAAACTATCATCACCAGTTTCAGCCTCTATATTAACATTTAAAGTTTCCCTTGTAGCATGCATAGTATCATTATTACTAATACTTTGACTATGAGCAGAGCTTGAGGGTTGAACAACAATCTGAGCATCCACCTATTGAACAGGTATTTGCATAGAAGGACTTTGTTCCTCAAAAACAGGTGCCAAGCTTTCCAACAAATCAATACTTATATGTGAATCAGCTACATCAGAAATAACAAAAGATTGGCCACCATGCTTATAAGGAAAAACATGTTCCACAAATTTCACATCCCTTGAAACTGTGTAAGAATGAGTAACTAGATTAAAAACTTTATAACCCTTAACATTAGGTTTAAATCCAACAAAAACACAAGGAATTGACCTAGCATCAAATTTTGATTTTCATGTGTTTAAATTGACAATATAAACTAAACTACCAAAAACTTTCAAATTATCATAAACTGGTTCTTTACCAAACAACTTTTCAAAAGGAGTTTTGTTCTTTAAAACAGGTGTAGGAAATATGTTAATTAAAAATGCTGCATGTAAGATACAATCTGACCAAAAAATCAATGGCAAAGATGATTGAAATCGTAATGATCTAGCTACATTTAGTAAATGTTGATGCTTCCTTTCAACAATGCTATTTTGTTGAGGTGTATAGGGATAAGAAAACTGATGCACAATTCCTTTTTCTATACACAAACTTTCTATTTTCAACTCAGGAGCATTATCACTTCTAATAGTTTTGATCTCTTTGTCAAAATGAATTTTGACATAGGCATAAAACCCCTGTATGCAATTAGGTGCCTGCGATTTATTCTTAAGAAGATAAATCCACGTATACCTACTAAAATCATCTATAATGGTAAGAAAATATTTATAACCAGCATGAGTTTCAGTATTAAAAGGACCTTATACATCCACATGAACTAATTCAAAAACAGAAATAGTTACAGTCTCACTTAAAGGAAAAGACAATCTTTTCATTTTGGCTAAAGGGCATATATTGCAATCAAAATGTACATCTTTATTACAATCAGCAGAAATAGGCAATCCACCTATCATTCCTAGCTTTGAAAAAGGAAAATGTCCCAACCTATGATGCCATAATTCCTTGGCAGAAAAAGGTGGTGGTTTATTTGCAAGAAATTGAGCAGTAACCGCAGAAACAATACTACTAGTTGAAGTACATTCTTGAGACAGAATGTACAGGCCATTGCACATTCTAGCTGAACCAATCATCAGCTGAAGATGTGTGTCCTGTATAACACATTTTCCATCAGCAAATACACAAGCAATCTGAGAATGCTCATTTAATCTACTAACAGAAATAATGTTAAACTTAAAACTAGAAATGTAGAACACATCATGCAATACAATATGAGAATTAATTCTAACATCCCTTATCTGCTGTACTGCTATTTGCTGATTGTTAGGCAATCTAACAATAACATGGGTCACTGTACGCAAGTTGATAAAACAACTTAAATTATTGCTTATATGGTCTGTAGCACCAGCAAGTCACACTTTGATTATTGAATTGAGAAGGATTCCAATCACAGAAAAACCAACAAGTCAGAGAAGAAGATCTCAGTTTTAGAGAGGAAAAGAAAAGATCAAAAGTTACCCAACTGACTCTAACAGTCAGTATAAATACAAGGCTATATTAGCCAAATACCTAAACTACCCATATGAATAATAATAATTACAATTTAATCCTTTAACAACTAAACTAAACCTTATTACAAATATTCAATAATTTCTTAGTTTTTTAATAAGAAAACATTTGAATGATTTTTTTTTTTTAAATTTCTTCCTTTAGATGAAGGTTGTGACAACACCTTATATATAGTTTGTTTCGTTAGACAATCACTCAATATTGAGTAAAAAATAAAAAATAAAAAATATTCAATAAAAAATAACACAGTTTGTTTAATTTGATAGTTACAATTTTTGTTGTACAATCCAATAATCGATTTTTCGCATTTGTTTATTCACATAAACTCACAACACCAGTATATATTTTAAAACATAAGTGCATATATAAAAGCAACATTTTTTTTCTCTCTAGAGTAGCTTTTAGAATTGATTTATATCTCAATTTCTCACGTAAATTTTATCACTTTATACAACATTCGTACCATTTCACATTTTAGTATATAATTTTTATTTTATCTCACTAATATATACGATTTTATGAGTAATTTTCTAATACAGTGTACAATATATAAAAATGACCGGTTAATGCAAAGTCAACATATGCCACAAGCAGTTTGACCGGTCAAAAATTCAAAAATTAAACTACCACATACGCAATTACTAAAATACCCTCATTTGGATTTTCTTCCTAAAAAACGTTTCTCTCTTTTAAATCCCTTTCATAAATCCACAATTTCTCTCATAAATTACCTTTGATGACAGTAGGGCGTGGATTTTAGGAAGAAAACCCAAATGAGTGTATTTTAATAATTGCATATGTGGTGGGTCAATTTTTTACTTTTTGATCAGTCAAACTGCTGATGTGACACGTTGACTACCGATCATTTTTACCTAATGTACACCATATTGGGAGGTCACCTATAGTTGTATATATTAGTGAGACAAAACGAAAGTTGTACACCAAAATGTGAAATGGTACAAAGGTTGTAAACCATTGATGAAACTTACCCCAAATTCTAAAACCTTATTCCAGAGTAAATGATGCGGACATCTCTAGCAACCATGCGACAAAGGGGGTCGATACCGTGATTGGGGTAGAAGCAGAGTGGCACGCTGAGCCACATACCATACGACGTGCCACAAATGAAGCGAAGGTGAAAATATCCTAGACCAGCCTGGCACGTCATGCGATACTTCACATGGCGTGCCACTCGACGTGTTGGCCCGCTTGTCGTGCGATAGAGAAGTGCAGAATTTGGAGATCCAAGGCCTTGCTCACACGCTGTGTAATGTTATGTGGCACGGCATGCCACTCAGTTAAGTTGCCTTCTTCGCCAAGTTCATCAGGGAGGAGACATGATATACAACCATTTAATTACTGTGTTACCACCCACCTTATTACTATTCTACCATTCTACTTATTTACACCCCTACCCTTTTATTTATCTTTCCTATTTTATCCTTTGTATTAGCACATGTGCTTGTAGCCCTAATGAGGCTTTTGGGTCTTTTTGCTTGATTTAAGGAGAGGTTTTACTCATTAATTTGCAAGGAATAACAACTTTTTGATGAATTAAACAAATAACCTCATTTGAGAGCTTGGATTTCTATTATTGGGATTACTCATCCTTCTATTTTAGCTAGAAAAGTTTGTACTCTTTGTTAGTTTAAGAATAAAACCTTCACGTCGATATTAATCCGTAACAGAAAATTAGTAGACTATGCAAAAATCTCAATCTTTATCTTTTCATAAACTTTTTCATAAACTGCTTCCACTTCTTCAATCATTTTTACTGTTTCAAAAATTGAAGTGAGCAATTTTTTAGTGTACGTGATAGATCAATTTTGAATTGTTCAATTTAAAAACGTATTTCTTCTATGATTTGACAGTTTTATTATGTATTTCTTACTGCTTGCATAATACAGAAATAGAGTTACAAACGTCTTAAAAAAATCGACCTCGTCTGCAATTTATCTTATATACTTGTAAACACAGTTATGGAGATGGATATGTATGATATATACAATTAAGCAAAGATTAATTACTAATCATTCGCAGGATTATAATTTTAATTAATTAATTAATTAATTAATTATATAAAATGATATAAGAATAGTGATAATTAATAAGTGATGGTTGAGGAAAATGCCAAAAATGCAATGTATAAGAAAATGGAAAGGTGTGTGAGGTCAAGTCTTCCCACTTGGGCTAGCAAGACAATAGTGTTCAATCAATTAGTTGTCTAACTCTACCTATCCAATCATTTCATACAATAATAACATAATAATACAATAAATTACTATTATTATAATTATAATCCATGATAAGAATATGGAATAATAATCTTATCTAAGACCTCAAATTAACTCCCACTCTATACAATATATTCTCTTATAGTAATATCTCTATAGTATTTGATTATATGTTATAATAATAATTTTTTTTTTGATAAAATATGTTATAATAATTAAGCTTAGCTAAAATGTACCATCTGAGCTTCTTTAGTATCTGTTAGATATTTTGGTTTTTCTTCTCTTAATATTATATAGGGAATACACCATTAATCGAGTATCAGTCTTGTCATATAATAAGTTTGGTTTGTCTTATTTATAAATATATATATATATATATATTTTAAAATTCTTATGTAAAAAGCTTTTGTTTTTTCCTTATCAAGTAATTTTGAATCATTTTGAAAATAAGAAAAATGATGAAATTACTATGTCACAGAAAGATCTCAATATTAATCATTTTGATCTCCATAAATTCTTTATAGGTAAGATTTTGTCGGATAAGTCTTAGATTTTAAGGGTATGAATGCTTTTATGGTTGCTCTTTGGAAACCAATGAATATTGTTTATATCCATGTTTCTATTTCAATTGTTTCATGAAATTGATGTTAGAAAAATTATTGAATGTGGTCCTTGCCATTTTGACAATAAGATCTTGCTTGTCAAACGTTTGGAGACTAACGATGTCCCTAAGGAAATCCCTTTGTTTTATGCTGATATTTGGGTTCAAGCATATAATCATGGGAACGTTTGTCTCATCAGGCTCTAATAATTTCAAGTTTTTTTTTTTTTTTTGAAAGAGTTCATGTGGATTCGTATTTCTATTGATACAAGGAAATCTTTAATGAGGCGTATAAAGATGAAGAAATCATCAGGTGATTGGTTTTGGGTTGAATTCAAATATGAACGAGTTAAACCTTTTTGTTTCGTGTATGAGCAGAGCAGTTCAGTTTCTGATGTAGTCTGTGGTACAAGGTATAAACTGTGTCATTCCTCTCCTCATATAAAAATTTATGTTGACACGCCGATTGTTGAGGGATCTGACTTATTAGGCATGAGAATTGTGATCCAGGACAACAAAGGCGTTTCGATGGTGCTTTCTCTAAAGTTTTTCTGGTATTTATAATCCTAAAGGAGGGGATGTTATAGGCATCAGGGAGGTTCTCAGTTGGGGAAAAAAAATCAATAGAATGATTATATAATTGGATCCGATTATAGTTATCAGTCATATTCATCACCCTTTCTTTTATTTCTGTTTACAATTTGATTATTAATGACGGTAAAAAATTATTAAAAAATTTTAATGACGTATTTTACTAGAATAACTTACTATTCTTTATCATAGAGTGATATTTAAACACTTCCAATTTTATTGTTGCTGTTTTATAAACTCGTTGTCTTTAATGAAATTTTTTTGGTTTGAAAGAACATTAGGATTGAATTTTGAAATTTAATAGCACTATTATGCATAAAATAAAGCAATTGAAAATTGAGGTTGAAAGGCGCGTGGAAAGAAGGAGAGTGAGAGATGAGGAAGAGTAGATAGGAAAGGTCCAAAAGAAGTCCACGCGCATGAAAAGGAGAATACATATCCAGCGGGATTCTATTGACTTGGCGTTTAATGATTGGATGATGACGTTATCTCTGACTCCAGTGTTGACTTTCAAGCCACTCTGCCGCCACGTGAGACGGTTACTACTTCGTAGTAATAAATAAGACATTATCTGTTCTTCTCTTTACATTATTTTTACTTCATTTTGAACTTTTACACTTCAATTATATTTTAACGTCGTTAGTTATTTAAATTTTAAAAAGAAACTAAATAAGAGTCAATTTTACTTTGGAAGCCAAAAGCAATTTTTCCCCTTAACATTATAAATTTGATCAATTTGAAAAATAATTTAACAAACTGTTTTCTCGATCATGATTTTGATCACCTATACTTCACACGTGCGTCATTTTATCAGTAACAAATTTCAAAACAAACATATGTTAAAACGTCTTTTGTACGAATTGGACAAAAAGAAATAAAAAAATCACCGAATTTATAAATATTAATCTTCAATTCTATTATTAAATTATAAAAAATATGAAAAAAAATTAGAACTAACTGATATGTAATTAGTGCAGAATAAGGAACGAAATATTTATGTTTCATAATAGTGTCTGAAATTGATCCAAATTATCAATATTAGGGGTAAAAATGCTATTAGCTACCAATTTTAGGGGTAAAATTGCACTATTTTAGACGTTATGGGTAAAATTTCTAATGACCCAAAATATTAGGAGTATTTTTACACCTTAATCCAAAAAAGAGCCAATTTGATCCGAACATATTCAACTATATTACGTTAAAATTTGAGGAGGGAGAGTTAAAAATTAACTTTAACAGTCTTACAAATCACCACAAGCATCTTCATTCTTTTTATTATTGAGAAGCTTTTAGTACCTCTTTATTTCATTTTTTATTAATAATTTATTGAGATAAGGTGCAAAACTACCCTAACGTTTACAACTATGAGCAATTTTATTCCTAACGTCTAAAATAATGTAATTTTACCTATAATGTTGACAGTCATGACCAATTTTACCCTAATATTACCAAGTTTGATCAATTTGAGAAATAATTCATCAAAATATCTTATCGATCATGAATCATGTCATTTATACTTCACATGTGAGTCACTTTGTTACTCATTAGTAACAAATCATAAATTAGACTAGAAAAAACAAAAATAAAATAAAAAAGATAAGTTGCACACAAAAAACTCAAAAAATTTCGCCGTATATTTAATCTCCAATTCTATTATTAAATCACATAAAATATGAATTTTTTTTTAACAAACTGATATACAATTGGTGCATAATAAGGAATAAAATATTGGTGTTTTATAATGATGTCTGAAATTAACTCAAATTGTAGTAAAATTGCTCTTGACAGTCAATATTAAGGGTAAAATTGCATCATTTTAAATATTAGAGGTAAATTACTCTTGACTGTAAATATTAGGGGCATTTTTTCACCGTATCCCTTATTTATTATTGATTATTTTCTCCTCTTACTATTAATAAGTAGGGTTAAGATGCAAAAATACCCCCTAACGTTTACAGTCAGGAGCAATTTTATCCCTAACGTCTAAAATGGTGCAATTTTACCCCTAGTGTTGGAAGCCAAAATCAATTTTACCCCCTAACGTTGATAAATTGAGTCAATTTCAAACAATATTATAAAACACAGATATATTTGTTCTTTATTCTGCACCAATTGCATAACAATTCATTCTAAAAAAAGATTTCATGTTTTTTATAATTTAATAATAGAATTGGAGATTAATATTTATACATTTGGTGAATTTTTTTATTTTTTTGTCTAATTCGTACAAAAAGACTGTATATTTTTTTTTGTCCACATCCCAACATATGTTTGTGATTTCTTATTGATAAAATGACGCACATGTGGAGTGTAGATGACAATATTCATGACCGAAAAACAGTTTGATGAATTATTTCTCAAATTGACCCAATTTATCAACGTTAGGGGTAAAATTGCTCTTGGATTCCAATGTTATGTGTAAAATTGCAACATTTTAGACGTTAGGGATAAAATTGCTCCTAACCCAAAACGTCAGGGGTATTTTTGCACCTTAACCCTAATAAATATAACAATATTTACTAATTTTAATAATAAAATAATAAATAAGGAGTGAATAAGAAATATATGTATTAGCCACTCCTCAAATCACTAAGAGTCAATTATTTAAATTATTTTTTAAAAATGGACTAAAAGTCTCTTGAAGATGCTCTAACTGTCACATGAGACATTTCAAACATCAATTAATTCTAAGATATTTAATATGTTACTATCACAGTTAAAAAAAAAAATATTAAAATACTAACAACTAAGTGCAGTGAGTTAATCATAATTTTTTTTTATCAAAGCATCTAAAATATTTATGGTGTTATTAACAAACTTGACAATAAAAAATATATCAAACTATTTCAATTTATCAACAAACTTGTTTGCACTGTGACATTTAGATAATAGTGAAACCAACCTTTTCAAATTTTTAGTGATATAAGACTAAAATTAATCTTGTTTGAAAAAGTTAAAGTTAAGTTTTCACAATTTTATACATTAAGACTAAATTTAAAAGTATATAATAGAATTGATAGCTTAACATACATAGTAATTCTAATTATTTCATGAGCCATATCATTCACAAGACAACCAATAAACTTGACACTAACATCATTAAAATAAGAAAGTAAAGATTTAGAATCCTCTAAAATAAGGTATGTTGACTGAAAAAAGCTTATCTAAGATATTCAACCACTATTGTTATATCAGTCTTAACCAAACAATTATGCAAACCATAATTTTTTAGCCAACTGAACCTTTCTAATCTTCACAATCTCTCCATCTCTAGTCAAATAATTATCCAACAACAATTTCGAAAAAGCCTTATAGAAAGCACCATTGATATCACACAGCACAACCTCCAAACCAAGTAAACTTGAACCCGTATAATCAATGCGTCAATGTTAACCTTCAGGAACATCGTAGGAGGTTTAGCCCAACACAAAACGGAATTAGAACTGTAATCAGCCCCATGTTGACATCAATTATGAGATTTGAGTTGAGTATCTTGCCACTCCTTCATACCCTAACAAATAAGATGGAACACAATAGCTGATGAATTTTTAAGCCCTTTCCAAACAAAACTATTTCTTGACGACTAGATGCCCCACACAACCATGGCGTAGACACAAGATTGATCAAAACTTAAGAAAGAAAATTTATAACACATCCAATAAAAAAAATTAAGTGCATTCTTATCCAACACCCATCCCAAAGTCACAGTCTACCAAACACTAATAAAATGTATACATGCACAAACTATATGCAAGAGACTTTCAACTTCCACACCACATAAAGCACACAGAGGATTAATATTGACATACCTCACTGCTGGCCCTCCAAATCAAATTTCAAACCTTAGGAGGAACTTTCAGCGCCCATAACTACCTCCAAATCCAGCTACTTGCATCATGTTGTAAGTTGCAAATCCATCTATACACACTACGTACTGAATAATTATCGTCATGCTCAAACCTCCAAAACCAACCATCTTAATCAATTAAAGAAGATAAACGAATGCTAAAAATATTAGCTTGATCCTCAAAATTAAACACATCTTTAATAACATCTACATCCCACCTTATTTCTCCTACAGTGAAAAACGAAGAAACACTAGCCATAGGAATTGAAAAGGGAATTTCGGTGGTTGGTTTTCTGTTCGGTGCCCCCAACAACCAAAGATTTATCCCGATCTGTGAATTGTTACTGCTGCCAATACGCCTTCTAGCCCTAAAGGAGATTTTTTTCTATTAAACTGCTCCAAGCAAAACTAGAATTATGACCTCTAGAGGCATTCATAAAACTACAATCCTTGAAATATCTAGCTTTAAATATACAAGAGACTAGCGAATTAGATATGTAATGAATCTTGAGTACTGTTTCCCTAACATAGTAAGGCTAAACTCTCTAATCTTCTTAAAACTCAAGCACCCAGGGAATTTAGCTAAAGATAACTTCTGCCACCTCAGGCAATGAATGCCCCAGCCACCAATACACCACCAGAATATGTTTTTTTTTTTTGCAATAAGTATATATTCAGCTCAAGTTCCTTTTTCAAGCGGTTTTCTATCATTTAAGGCATAACCCATAAGGAGGTAATTCAATCTTACTTACATTATTTAGTAAACCTTCATTGGGTATCCAACTTATTCCATCATGCCCAATATGGGCATACCACAATTTAACATTTTTTTATCATTCATAGAAGAAGAATAAGTATAATGGGAAAAGAACTATTATTGTAATTACTTAATTCAACATACAAAACAGTTAAACCATTCGAAACCAAATCAGAATGGGTCTAGCATGTGATCCACATATAGAACAACACGTTAAAGAGTGGGTCTAGAATGCGACATGTGTCGCAACATGTCAGACTCGAGGGTGATGCGTGCTAAAATCTCCAAGAAATCTCAAAATTTGGTAAGGCCTAGGGTTTTGTGGTCTTCGATCATGTTGGTGTTGGTTTGTTTGTCCATATGACGAATAGATGCGAGTGTTTGTGAATCACAAACCCTCTGGACACAGTCTCAAAAACAGTACTTGAAAGGTTAAAATGAAGAATACAGTCTCTCAACACAATTCTAATGCCATTTCACGCCAAAATCAGATCTGAAACAGTCTTGAAAATTTATTTTGAGGCTGAGAAAAAATCAAAAACAGTTTTCTAATTATTATCATACATAAAAAAAAATAGTTTTCTCCTTCAAAACATATAAAAAATGACAAAGTACAATATTTAAGACTCTAATACCAATATATGGGATTATGTAATACATAATCCGAATATGTAAATGAGTGTATAGGTTAACTCTTATAACGTGGAATCTGTTGATATGAGTTACATTGGAAGAACGAACCTTGATTATGTATTATCGGCCACAAATAAACTACACTGACACACAACGGAAGGAGATACGATGATCTACCACGAGCGAACGTGGTAGAGAGGGAGAGGGGGAGCGGTGACGGCTACATAAGGAGAGAGTGAACTTTTATAGTTCAGAGTAATTAGGTTTATTTTATTATGTTATGTTATATTAAGGTTAATTAAGAGGTTTATTTTATTATGATATGTTAAGATTAAGGGTTAATGTTTCTTAAGTATGCTTAAATATTTAAGCAAATGAGTTAACCGAACCTATTTATCCTTTCAATAACCGTCATGAGCGGACTATTTAGATTATGCTAAATTTCCTAGAGGAACAATTTTCTCCTAATAGTGAAATTAAAAATAAATTGAACATGTTGTCACATTTTATTTTTGAAGTTACAATATACATATTCACTATTTATCTAATTACATTACTATTTAATTATAAATAGATGCATTGAATTTAAAATATTACCTTATATATAATTATTGAGTCATACTATTAACCTACCCATATGTAACATTGCCCATAATATAAGATTTGAAGTTGAAAATATTTGTATGTATATCTTATCCTTTCTCAGTCAACTTGGCTCCATGCATCCATTTTTGGTCTTTGCAATTCTGTTAGTTTCAACTTGAATCTATCTTATCTTTCTCTATTTATAGCATTTTCATATTTCTTAATACTCTCAATTTTGTTTTTTTGTTTTTTGTAAAAAAATTAGTTAAAAAAAAGTCAATCCAGTGAGGAATCACAATTTCATCGGTTTTTATTTGCTATTAGGTACATTGTTTAGATGTTTTTTTTTTTTTGTATTGCATGTATATATTTCTATTATGTTTTCTCTTTTCTCTTTTTTTTTTCATTTTCAATTTTCTTTGATGTTATTGTGTAAGTTTTTTAGTATTTGAAAGTTAAGTTAGATGTTGATTTTTCATTTTGTGTTTTTTATTTGTTATATTTCAAATGATTAAGAAAGTTTAGTTTTAGATTTCTCTAAGGGAGGATGACTCCTTATAAATCTATAGTGATGGTAGTTTGAAGTTCCTCTTTTTTAATGTTTTTTAATGATAAAATCTATTGTTAAGGGAGCAACCGGTGAAGTCTTCTTTGAAAAAATAAAGAAGCATGTTGGCGTTATACATTGAAATATGAAGGTGTGTTTTTTTAAGGAGTTTCACTAGGTTTCATCAAGTTTTCAATAGGCTTCACCGAGATTTTACCAAATTGTACCTTGGTGAAACTCTATGAAACATTGGTAAAACGTGTGTGAAACCTTAGTGAAACCCATATGAAAGTTTTACCTTGATGAAACTATGTGAAACATGGTGAAACTATAAGAAAACTGTTATAATCAATGTTTCACCAAGTTTTCACTATGCTTTAGAATAGCTTGACTATCGTTTCGCCATGTTTAACATGAGTTTCATCTTGTGAAACCTTGGTGAAACCGATGTGAAACATTTATCAAACTTTAGTGAAACTCCATTTAAACATTCATAATAGTTTTAACATTAGTTACGCATGAGTTTCACCAAGCTTCTATTTTGTTTTTGTTTTTTTTTTGAGTTTTACTGATTTTTTTGTTGTTGCTTTTGGATGTTACTTCTTGCATCTTGTGTATAAAGTTGTTACTAGTTTCCCACTATAGCATTTGAGGAACATAAGATCAACAACAACAACTAGGTTTACCGAAGCATGCAATGTGACGAATAGGTAGAGAAACTGGTTATCATGTGCATGCAACTTGGTGATTATTCTTGGACTTGATATGGTCAATATTGCAAGTATGAGTAAGGAAGAATATGATTCAAACGACAAGCCTCGAATGAGAGTTAATGCCTTTTCTTTTGATTTTCAGGCCTTCCGCTAGTTGATCTCTACTCCTAGTTCTTCTATCATGTCATGTATTATATCTTTTGTTGAGCAGAATATTTTGAGTCTGCAATATTTTTGCTTAAATATTTTTGCTATTACTTTTCTTGTGGCTTGTCTTTTGTCATTGTGTCTAATGTCTACGTTGAATGTGTGTTGTTCATTGTATAACGAATCTGCCAATTTTCCTCATACTAGAAGCTTTGAATTTCCAAGCACATGTATCGTTAAGCATTTATTTTTCTTATTTCTTTTACTTTCTCTTAGCATTTTCACCAAGATTGTCGAGTTTCACTAATGTGAAATTTGGTGAAACCGAGAGAGTGTTAGCTTGGAGAAACATAATGAAACCTTTATGTTGATTGATCATAGTTTCATCGAGTTTCAAATGAGTTTCACCAATTTAACTATATTTTCACCAAGATCAATATGAGTTCACGAAGGTTCATATGAGGTTTACCAAACTCTAATAAAACATTGATGAAAGGTTGGTGTAACTCTATCAAAGCATGCTAAAAAAATCACTTAATTTAAAGAGTGCTCAAGGGATTGCACCGAATTGGGTTGATATATGTCGTCGGGACATTCTATTTAAGGCCGCTATGAGCGAAGAAAATCAGTGGCTAGTCTTTAAGCTAATAAAGTGGAGACTAAGAAGGTTCGGGGCTGGTCTGTTGTTGTCCTAAAAGTAGACTTTAGCAAGTGCACTAGATACAAGTAATATTTCAGTAAGTAGAGTATCGTCTCCTCAGGGATTGATGAATAACTTTAACAGAAAAACTTTATAAAATAGAGTGTTTGCAGTAACGTAGCTTCTTTCTTTGGTTGAAAAATGATTTTTTATGGTTTGACTGGAAATGACTAAACGCGAACGACTTACTACTTGTTTGCTCAGAAAATGTTGGTTTGTGACAATAGAATGGAGGAACAGGCTGAGCCAAGGTAGGAACAGGTTGCTTAGAATATAACTTTAACCTATTTATTCATGAATGTAATATAGTGAAGTCAAGGTCTCTGCTTTGGACTCACTTAAGTCAACTTCTGTGTGTTCTTAAGATCCTAAGTCTTACTACAACTTTAAGCGTCCCTAAAGTTGGTTCTTTCTTGCATTACATATGAAGCATCATTTCTATCTAGAAAACCCTTGATACAATCCCCTTATATTCCTATTTCGGGTCTTGTAAGTCTGATGAGAGATACATGATAATGAAAGCAGTTCCCCATCATTCATTAATCACTAAGATAAATGTAATCAACATGCATTCAAGAACATCATCAAACACATCATCAGATAATAACATTCATTCATAAAAAAGGCTAAGTATACTTACAGCACCAGCCCACAGCTGGCCTAGCCCATTCAAATGACTACTCACTCATAGTGACGAGTGAACAGCCTGAGATTGAGCAATGATACTCCATCAATGGAGTTCTTCAAGTTCTTAGAGAGCTTTTTTGGCTCTCTCCAAAATTATCCGAAGAAGAAGAAGTAGTTCCTTCCCTCCACTACTGTTCTCAATTTAAAGGTGGGAGGCCCCAAAATAAAATTAAACTAAAATATTACAAAAAGGATCGTTCTTTTCAAAAGGTCGAAATGTTCTTTCACTGAAATGGGTGATTACTTGTTGACACTTGAACACTCAAGGTCAGAAACTTCATGTCATCATGTTGCTTTAGGCCGCCTACTCCTACTTCCACTACCTGTCGTCGTCGTCGTTGTCCTTGCTAGTTCGCAGCTTTATCCGTTGGTCCGAAGGTTGCTTTCACCTTTTTACTGCAAAACAGGCTGCACGACAGCAGTTTTGACTTCTCTATTCAAGATCTGCATAAAACCCTTTTTAGTCCTTAATTTATGCAATCCTAAGCCTTAATTAGCCCCATTTATATCATATAAGGTATGTTTTATTAGGATCAATTATATGCCTATCATTTGTTCGACATGTCGTGGGAATTTGGAAGAGAATGGAAGATCTTGTTGAGGAGTGGTTTCAACAAGCTTCGTCGAGATATCCCATTTGATGTCGATAGAAAGTGGAAGATGAATGTCATGGAGGATGAGAACTTAGGCAAGTCACAAGTTGAAATATGAGATGAAGTTCGTGTGAAAAAGGTGAATCCGGAAGCTTGTGGAATGGGCTTCATGAATTCAATTTGAACAACACCTTGATTCGCTTTGAAAGCTTTGAGTCCATTCAAGATCAACGAGTTTCTTCCATACTCAACAAGTAACTTGAGGCCAAGTTTTTTTTCAAGAGAGAACTAGTCAACTAAACAAGAGGAGAAGAGTGGTGGAAGAAGTCAGATCAAAGAGAAAGTTGTTGAAACACCTTTCCACATGATTTTGATTTGACAAAATTATTTAAGTTAATCCATGATTAAGACAATTAAATTTAAGTGCTTTGATTTAATTGTACTAATGTGGTTGTTCAATGTTGAGTATAATTATAAATGAGAACAGAAATAAAAAGTAAGACAGGACGAAGTCATCATGAGACATAGCAACAAGCTGAGTAGAACACAACTCAGCATCATAAGGGAAAAGTCTTCTTCAGAACAAAACGCTTGAAGACGAAGCTGACCGAAGAAGCTGAGTAGAACGTGACTTAGCCTTGCCAGAGACAACGATCGAAGGCAATGTCTATTACTGAGTGTTCATCAGGACAGCGTCAATGATCCGTTTACTAAAAGACAAGATCTGACAGTGATCTGCGCCAATTCAGAAGCTTTGGAATTACCCAGGGAGACAGTTTCGAGATGCATGGGTCAACTGGCATTTGGCTAAAAGACGAAACTAGCGCTAGAAGACGAACCTGGAGGAAGAAGATAAGCCTGGCGCCTGCTAATTTCAGACGACAGGATTGCCCTGCAAAATCTGTATGCTGACCAGTGAATGACGCAAGAAGACCGTTTGAATTCAACGGATACATCCAGATTCAAATGATTGAAGCATCAGATTTCACTATAAAAGGACAAGTTCATCTCTTGGATCCTTAGCCGAAATACAAAAGAGAAAAGCATACATACAAAGCACATAAAAACAAGAAAAGCAAATTCTTACACCCAAATCTTATTTCTGTGTAAAAGTCTAGATTGAATTTGTATTCATCTAAAGTTTTCTTTATCTAGAAAGAACAAATCTGTATCAATTGTAAAGATTGAGAGAGTGGTGATGAGTACTCGGTTTTAGTACTCAGCGGTAGAGAAAATCTAAGTGTTTGGTTATAGCGCTCAGTAGGGGTAGAGTAGACGAATAGAGGAAGGTACTCTTGCATACTCAATTGATTGTAAACGGTTTGTGCTCTACCTTTAAAGAGCTTAGTATTGGATTGAAAAAGCCCGAAAGGATTCTGGGGACTGGACGTAGGTGGTGAGGCCGAACCAGGATAAGTCTGCTGAGTAATTTCTAACTCTTTCTCTCAATATATATATGTATGTGTTGCTTGCTTAAATTACTCAGAATATAAGTTGTATAAGCTGACATTGAGTAATCAGAGTGCTGAGTTGGAAGATGACCTTAAGTGTCAATTCCCAACTCACAAGTAAAACGGTTCTAGTCAGCCTCTGACTAAAGCTGTCTTACATGTTGCTTGGCCCTGCTGACCAAAACTGAGTAAAGTAATTTAAAGAATTAAATTAAGTCAGCGTAATTAAGCGAAAAAGTTACATTAGTTCCTAACCCCCCCTTGGAACTAATTACACGAGACCAACAAGTGGTATTAGAGCTCAGTAGCTCACTACTCAAAGATAAAACTATCTTGAGCTGATCCCTGTAAATGGCTGAGAACAGCACTCGTTTCCTTCCTGGAAATCAAACAACACAGATACTCCCTGAGGGATTATCTATTAGTCGGCCTCCCTTGTTCTTCGGATCGAACTATACATTTTGGAAGAACAGGATGAAAAATTCAAGCCACAAACATGAGTGCGTGGCTTGCAATAGTTCAAGGCCCGTTTGTGCCTTACAAAATGGTCAACAACGAGAAAGTTGTTAAGAGTGAAACTGAGTGGTCAGAAGATGACCTTAGAAAACTACAAAATAATGCTTCGGCTATCAATATGCTTCACTGTGCGTTAGATGCTGCAGAGTACAACAAAATTCCAGGTTGTGAGTCAGCACAGGAAATATGAAAGAAGCTGGAAGTGACCTATGAAGGCACCAGCAAGGTCAAGGAATCAAAGGTGAACCAACATATGAGACTATATGAGTTGTTCAAGATGAATGACAATGAAGACATCTCTGAAATGAACGCTAGATTCACCAACATCATAAATGAGCTGAAAAGACTCGGCAAGAACTTCACAAAAGAAGAGCAGGTGAAGAAAATCTTGAGGAGTCTACCCAAGAGCTGGCAAGCTAAAAAGACAGCTGTGGAAGAAGCTCAGGACCTGACCATATACAAGTATGATGAGCTCATAGGATCTCTGCTGACCCACGAGATCTCCATGAAAACCTTTGAAGCTAAAGAAAAGTCAGAAGACAAGAAGCAAAAATCACTTGTCATGAAAGCTGACTCAATAAAAGCTGACTCATCAGATGATGAGGAGATGGCCATGTTTACCAGGAAAATGAAGAAGCTGTTCAGAAAGAATGACAAGAAAAGCAAAAGGCCATTCAGACGAAGCGATAAATACAAAGCTGAGTCCAGTGATAGCAGACACAAAAAGGACAGCTCAAAGCCTGTCACCTGTTTCGAATGCCATCAAACTAGGCACATTAAATCAAGCTGTCCCACACTAAAGAAAGATAAGAAAGGTAGCAGAAAAGCTATGGTGGCGACATGGAGCGATAGTGATGAGTCAACCTCATCAGAAGCTGATGCCACTGAGTCAGCAAACATATGTTTCATGGCTGACGAATCTGCTGACCACTGCTGATCTGAGCAAGCTGACCTTTCAGATGGTTCTGACCAAGAGGAACGCTCCAATGAGGTAACATCCCTTCTCTTGCTTAGAAATGAAATGGTTAACGCCCTGAGTGATCTATATACACTGACCAAAAAGTGTAACAAGAAAATAAATGCACTCAGCAGGCGATGTGATGAGATTGAAGAGGTCAAACTGAGTGACCTCCGACATCTGCTTCAGGACAACACTAGGCAAGATGAAAATTTAAAAATAATGCATGGATTTGTCTCTGAAGTCCAATCAGACTCCAAGAAGCTGAGAAAGGACATCACAACTATACAGAACCAGCTGAGTACATCGGCTAAGAAAATGTTCTATCCTAATGCTGAGTATCAAGGTACTGGTCAGCATAGACAGTACACTCAGCAGTACACAAAGTGTGACTGTTGTGGAAAGAGAGGACACACCATAGATGTGTGTTGGTATACTCGACGGAATGTCCAATGTGACTTCTGCGGAAAGAAATGCCATACCACTAAGGTATGCTGGCATGCTCAGCACAATCGTGCTGACCAAAAACAAAATCACCCTAAAAGGGTAACTTATTGTGAGTTATGTGGTAAAGATGGCCACACCATAAATGTATGTCGTCATAAAATAAAATATGATGCTTCACCTGTTCATGCTAACCAACGGGGACCCAATAAGAATTGGGTACCTAAAGATGAATAGTTTAAAATGCAGGTGAGCCTGAGGTGCGCGAAGAAGTCAAAGCTTTGGTATATTGACAGCGCATGCTCGAGGCATATGAATGGTGATGAAACTCAGTTCATCACACTTAAGCGTAAACGAGGTGGAAGTGTAAGCTTCGAAGACAATAAAAAGGGTAAGATAGTAGGATCAGGTACTATCGGAGGCAACCCTACTATTGAGTCAGTCTCCTTAGTCAGGGGTCTCAAATATAACCTATTGAGCATAGCTCAGCTGTGTGACAGCGGTAGAAAGGTTGTATTTGATGCAATTGAGTGTCGGATACTCGAGGGAAAAACAAACGATTTGATTTTAACTGCCCCTCGTGTTGACAATGTTTACATGTTGAGTTTAGAAAAGAATGTTTCGAAAAACATATGCTTAGTGTCAAAGGAAGATAACTCCTGGCTATGACATATGAGACTTGGTCATGTAAATATGGACCTCCTTGCCAAATTAGCAAGAAAGCAATTAGTTGAGGGCTTGCCCAAACTTAGATTTGAGAAAGATCAATTATGCAATGCTTGTCAGCAAGGTAAACAAACCAAAAATTCTTTTCAAAGTAAAAACATTGTCTCAACCAAGCGTCCATTGGAATTACTACACTTGGATCTTTTCGGACCTGTCCAGCCACTCAGCTTGGGCGGTAAGAGATTTTCATTGGTCATTGTGGATGATTTCTCTCGGTACACTTGGGTCATCTTGCTGAGTAGCAAGGATGAAGCTTTTGAGATGTTTTCAACACTGATCAGAAAACTTGAAAATGACAAAGATTTAAAATTAGCTCACATCCGTAGTGATAATGGCGGAGAATTAAAAAATCAACAATTTGATAAATTCTGTGAAGTCAGCAGCATTGACCACAATTTTTCTGCTCCTAGAACTCCTCAACAAAATGGGGTAGTTGAGAGGAAGAACAGAACATTAGTTGAAATAGCTAGGACAATGCTGAGTGAGAATAGGCTTCCAAAGTACTTCTGGGGTGAAGTTGTCAAGACAGCATGCTATATACTCAATAGGGCTTTAGTTAGACCTATTCTTAAGAAAAACCCCTATGAACTTTAGAAAGGACGAAAGCCCAACATTGGATACTTTCGTGCTTTTGGTTGTAAATGTTTTATACTCATTACGAAAGACAACCTTGCCAAATTTGATTCTAAAGCTGACGAAGCGATCTTTCTAGGGTACTCAACTAACAGTAAAGCATATAGGGTGTTCAATAAACGAACTCAAGTCGCAGAAGAGTCTATCCATATCGAGTTCGATGAAACTGACCCTGTAGGAAAGTCAAGTCAGTCTGCCGAAGATGACCCAGGCTCAGCTTCCGCTGACCAAAATGGAGCCGCTGAGTCATTACCGCACGGGCTGACCAAAGGTAAAAATGAACCTGAAATTACCTTTGCTGACCAATCTAAAACTGCAGAGATTGTTGAAACACCTGCTCCTGACAACTCAACATTACCCAAAGAGATCAAAATTCCAAGAGGACAATCGGAGACGTCCATTCTTGATGCTGCTGAGAACAACCCGATGACAAGAAACCAACTCAGGAGATATCTTAGCAATGTAGCATTCGTCTCAGTCCATGAACCAAAGAACTTCACCGAAGCTGAGCACGATGAATTCTGGATCAACGCTATGCAAGAAGAGCTTGATCAGTTCAAGAGAAATGAGGTATGGGATTTAGTACCAAGACCTAGGAATCAAAAGACCATAGGAACTAAGTGGGTCTTCCGAAATAAACTAAATGAGAAAGGCAATGTAGTCAGGAACAAAGCCCAACTTGTAGCTCAAGGCTATAGTCAGCAAGAAGGCATTGACTACGGTGAGACCTTTGCTCCCGTTGCTAGGTTAGAGGCTATACGAATATTATATGCATATGCTAGTTTCATGAACTTCAAACTATATCAAATGGATGTCAAAAGTGCATTTCTTAATGGATTTATAAACGAATAGGTATATGTTAGTCAGCCTCCAGGGTTTGAAGATCCAAAATTTTCAAACCATGTTTATAAACTCAAGAAGGCCTTGTACGGCTTGAAACAAGCACCACGTGCTTGGTACGAAAGGTTGACCAGTTTCCTGCTGACCAGGAACTACGTCAGAGGTAAAGCTGACACAACCTTATTCATTAAGAAAAAGGGTAAAGATACCCTGCTGGCACAAATCTACGTAGATGATATTATCTTTGGTGCTACTAATGAATCTATGTGTAAAGAATTTAGTAGACAGATGCAAACTGAGTTCGAGATGTCAATGATGGGCGAACTCAACTTCTTCCTTGGACTTCAAATCAAGCAAGGGAAGAACGGCATCTTCATTAGTCAGTCTAACTATGCCAAAGAAATGTTAAAGAAATTCGATATGGAAGAATGTAAGCCCATATCTACCCCAATGGGTACTGACACTATCCTCTGTGCTGACGAGAAAGGTAAGTCAGTAGACAGCAAGTTATATCGAGGTATGATTGGCTCTCTACTTTATCTAACTGCTAGTAGGCCTGACATTCAGTACTCAGTATGTTATTATGCAAGATATCAAGCTGACCCCAGGGAATCTCATCTTATAGCTGTAAAAAGAATTTTTAGATATTTACGGAGCTCAGTTAATGCAGGTTTATGGTATCCAAATACAAATGACTTCACACTCATTGGATACACTGACGCTGACTATGGACGAGATAAGCTAGAGCGTAAGAGTACTTCAGGAGGTTGTCACTTCCTTGGAAGCTGTCTAGTATCTTGGTTTAGCAAGAAGCAATCATCAGTAGCCCTATCAACAACTGAAGCTGAGTACATTACTACTGGAAGCTATGTGGCCCAGGTCCTATGGATTAAGCAATAGCTAGAGGATTATGGAGTACAAACAGAAACAATTGAAGTCAAATGCGACAGCAAAAGTGCCATTGACTTATCCAAAAATCCAATCCAACACAGCAGGATGAAGCATGTCAGCATAAGGCATCACTTCATAAGGGATCATGTACTCAAGGGTGAGATCAAGCTGACCTATGTTCCAACAGATGAACAGCTTGTAGATATCTTTACGAAGCCCTTGGCTCGTGAGCAATTTAACATACTAAGGGAAGCTATCGGTATGTCTAATCCTCTTCAATAAAATTCTATGTCTAATTAAATGTTGAGTGATTATCATGCTGAGTGATTTGTGCTTAACTAGTAACTATTGCATGCTGAGCTAATATGAAATATATAAAATCATCGCATGCTGAGTAGACATACATACTAAGTAATTATCATAAGCTGAGTTACTTAGCATACGAATACTCCTTCTACGTAAAACTGAGCACTCGGAAAGTAAAAAACGTTTAATATCCTAGATGCTGAGTGAAACCAGTTGCACAATAAATGCTAGCACGCGCATTAAGTAGCCACCTAGGATGACGTAAGCGCAATAATTAGGAAACACATGCGCCGAATGTGTCATAAATGCCAGGGATAACTGTCGATTGATCATCTCGAGGTCAAACCGCCATTCCGACCTATGAGATCAACTCGGCATCTTTATAAATAGTGGGCGATTTCCCACTAAACTCTTTTTACACTTGAAATCTTTGGCATTCAATCTCTCTCTCTCTCTCAAATCCCAAAATCCTCTCAAACTCTTTCAAAGAATCATGTCTGGCGATTCTCAGAATAACTCCGGCCGCGATTACGATGAGAATAACTCCGATCTAAACCCTCCATCTCCTGCTCAGCAGGATTATGAAGAAACTTCAACTGAGTCTCAAGGACATGGTCAGCTTGACCAATTTAAGGTCAGCACCTCCGGCAAAAACCCTCAAGCTGACCAAGCAACTCCGTCAAAGAAACAGAAGAAGAAGAAGCAGCCTAAGGAGAAGGTATTCCTCCCTGTATACAACAGCGTTAAGGGTTATGAGGTACTTCACTGTCGTTGGTTCTCTAAAGGGTTCGTAGAGGCTGAGAAACCCTTCTGTGAGTGGATCTCTAAAAACGGCTGGACCCAACTCTTCTCTCTCCCCAGTAACACCTATCCACAGTTGGTAAGGGAGTTTTACACAAACCTCAGAGTTAACGAGGACAATGTTGACCACTTAGTGACCAGGGTCAAAGACAAGAACATCACGATCACTCCATCCTATCTCACAACTCTGCTAAAGCTGCCGGCCAAAGGTACAGAATTCGGGACCATGAATGACCACGCCAAAATTGACTATCCTGTTGAGTTTTGTAAGCCAAAGACCCACAAAGGAGAAATAGCCAGCATGTGCATGGGTCAGTCTCAGAAAATGGCTCATTACATCCTGACCAACTTCCTATTCCCAAAGGCCAACTCCTCCTCATCGGCCTCAAACTTTGAGCAGTGCTTCATTTGGCACATGCTGACCTACCAACCGCGCAACATGCCCGTCTTTCTTGTCGGCGCATTCCAACGAAGTACCGAGAAATTGAGGATGGGCTCCCTCATCACAAAAATTCTTCAGGACCACCAGGTGAGCACAGTTGGGAAAATAGAAGTTTGGGGAACGGAAATAACAGCGGCACTGCTGTTCGGATTAGCATACGATCAACCCATCAAGTCCAAGAAGGGAAAAGCGGCTGAAGAAAATGTTGACGGGGATAATATGGTTGAAGAAGCACAGGATGTGCCAACCAAGAAAGGAAAGAAAGTAATGGTAAAACCCACTGACCGCACTAGGCAAGACAAGAAGCGGAAAGCTGACCAATCCGCACGAGATATTAACACAGCTCTGAGAAAGATTCGGATAATCTCCAGTGTGAAGAAAGCTGCTGATGAGCAAACACAAGGGGAACCTAAGTCAGCGGAGAAACAGAAAAGGCAAGTTGAGCCTGAGGAAGAAAGTGAAGAAACCCCTGAGCAACCTTTGAAAAAGAAGAAGAAAAATTCTGGGTTGAAGCCGATTGATGCACCTCCTCTTGACTTTGTAATCTCCGAAGACTCACACTTTGTGAGAAATCAAGAGATTGACCTTGAAAAGACCCCTACTGACCAGGAGGAAGAAATGGATAATACTGAAGGTCAGCTTCATGCTGACAAGACAGGCTCTACTGAGCCATGTGAGAAAGTTGCTGCTGAGCAAAATAAAACAGTTGATGCTGAGCAGACTGAGAATCAAACTGAGAAACAAGTAAAGGACAAAGTTGTGGAAGGCCTTGATGCCGACCTTGGTCCTATCTCTGCCTCTGAGTCACTTGACTTTATTGCTGCTAACCCCCCTTCTTAAACCAACAAGGACAGCACAGGCAAACGACTCAAACGAAAGGCTCAAAAATCTACAGTCATCGACCTTCTGGATGATTCTCCACTAAGGGAACCAATCACTGACCTCACCAAACTCCAGTTTCAATTCTTCTCCACTGTCACTAAGCCAACTCCAGACCAACTCAAGGAAAAGCAAGCCTCTGTTTCTCAAGCTGAGGAACAAGCCGATCCCAAAGCTCCTCAAGGTCCAATTTCTGCCGAGCAAGTGCTCGAAGTCCATGCTGCTCAAAACAACGAGCTAACAAAGGAAACTCCTGCTCAAGTCAGCTCTGAATTGCCTCAACCTCCACAATCTACTCCAACTCAGAATGACGCTGAGCAGATCAATATCTCTGCTGATCCATCTCTTCCTACTCCTTTAACGCAGAATGATAACCAGTCAGTTCCTGCTGCTGACCTGAATAAAAGCCCAGCTACTGACCATGCTGGCACATATGCTTCTAGACAGCACCAAACACCTCCTCCATTCGGTGCTACTCATATTCCGGCCTCTAAACCATAAAATGATGAATCGTATGCCTACTTGCATGCTACTGAGTCTGGATGCCGAATCATTGACTCAGCTCAAGCCCTACTTCAGGACATTCATCAAACTCATGCCGATGCCGCTGGGTCTGCTCATGTTGAGCCCACACAAATCTCCTCTGTCACTCAACTTTTAACCGAAATCAAGGGACTCAAAGACTTGATGAGTGTCATGACTTCTTTTGCTTCTCAACAGCCCAAGCAAGAATCAATAGTAAAGCTGGTTGAACTCCAGCTGATGATGGTGAACCATATGAACTCCATCCAGGGTCAACTCAATACCTTATCAGCTGCGAACTCAACCTATGCAACCTCTGCCGAGGTCACTCAACTCTTCACCCAGCTAACCTCTGAGCTGACCGGGGCTCGTGAACTAATCTCCTCCTCCTCTCAGTGCTCCATCGAACAAATTGGTGAAGCCATTCGCCTACTCAACCTGAGCAAAGAGGAAATGGACACTGACCAAGTGAAGACAAATGAGATTCCGAAGTACACTCAGTCCACCTTTGCGCAAGTTTGGCATACCAATGCTCAACGTCAGTTCTATGATGCTGCGTTGCTCAAAATGTATCATCAATCATATGCCAAGCTGACAGAATCTATAACTTGGATCGGGAAATCTCAAGAGTATCTCTTAAGTATGCTCAACGGTAACATAAGGATCCCCGCTTCCACTATGTCTGATGGCATGGAAGTCTTCAACGGTCTTCGGGTAAGTAAGAGTCAACTCCAAATGTACTCAACTAAACTGACTCGTGCTGTTCTTCAAGGGACATTTACTCCTCCTCCATCTCATGCTGCTGGCAAAATGGGGGAGAAAGAAAAGCAAGCTGATGGAACTCAGCAGAAAACGGGGGAGGCATCTAGTTCCGGAACTCAGCTGAAGCCTAGCTCAACTTTGGTTATTCCGGGCAATCAGGGTCAGCAACAAAGAACCGCCAAAGGCAAAGGACAAGCTAACCTAGCTCAAGTCAACATGAAGAAATAGTTTAGCTAGTTCTAGTTCTTGACTTGTAACTTTATCTGAGGTGTTCTATTTTGTTAAAGCTGACCATCCATATATATATGCATCTTTTTCTCAAACTGACCTTACATATACGATGCTTACCTATTGTGCTTATATGCTGATTTGTCATACTCATTGAACAACAAATTAAAATCTTGTGAACATAAGGAACAAACAAGTAAAAAATACTCAGCACACATAACTCTGTACCTATATGATAACTCTGATACCAATGTGCAACTCTGAGTAACAACTATATGTTCCAAGCATTAAACTCTTCTGAAAGCTGACCTAGGCTCATCTAAATTAGATCTTGGAAGGTCTAGAATTGAACTAAGTCAGTACAGGCATGTCTTATTTTTACTCGATTAAATCTTAGAAGGTTTAGAGTTAATTTAAGTCAACAGATGCAACCCTTACGGGGGAGAAATTTCAGAAGTATGAAAAGTGATTCAATCATGGGGAACTTTAATGCTGAGTTCCATAATTAAATATTTTTTGCCAACATCAAAATGGGGGAGTTTGTTGAAACACCTTTCCACATGATTTTGATTTGACAAAATTATTTAAGTTAATCCATGATTAAGACAATTAAATTTAAGTGCTTTGATTTAATTGTACTAATGTGGTTGTTCAATGTTGAGTATAATTATAAATGAGAACAGAAATAAAAAGTAAGATAGGACGAAGTCAGCATGAGACACAGCAACAAGCTGAGTAGAACACAACTCAGCATCATAAGAGAAAAGTCTTCTTCAGAACAAAACGCTTGAAGACGAAGCTGACCAAAGAAGCTGAGTAGAACGTGACTTAGCCTCTCCAGAGACAATGATCGAAGGCAACGTCTATTAAAGTCAAGCTGAGTGTTCATCAGGACATCGTCAATGATCCGTTTACTAAAAGACAAGATCTGACAGTGATCTGCGCCAATTCAGAAGCTTTGGAATTACCCACGGAGACAGTTTCGAGATGCATGGGTCAACTGGCATTTGGCTAAAAGACGAAACTGGCGCTAGAAGATGAACCTGGAGGAAGAAGACAAGCCTGACGCCTGCTAATTTTAGACGATAGGATTGCCCTACAAAATCTGTATGCTGACCAGTGAATGACGCAAGAAGACAGTTTGAATTCAATGGATACATCCAGATTCAAATATTGAAGCATCAGATTTCACTATAAAAGGACAAGTTCATCTCTTGGATCCTTAGCCGAGATACAAAAGAGAAAAGCATACATACAAAGCACATAAAAACAAGAAAAGCAAATTCTTACACCCAAATCTTATTTCTGTGTAAAAGTCTAGATTGAATTTGTATTCATCTAAAGTGTTCTTTATCTAGAAAGAACAAATCTGTATCAATTGTAAAGATTGAGAGAGTGGTGCTGAGTACTCGGTTTTAGTACTCAGCGGTAAAGAAAATCTGAGTGTTTGGTTATAGCACTCAGTAAGGGTTGAGTAGATGAATAGAGGAAGGTACTCTTGCATACTCAATTGATTGTAAACGGTTTGTGCTCTACCTTTAAAGAGCTCAGTATTGGATTGAAAAAGCCCGGAAGGATTCTAGGGACTGGACGTAGGCGGTGAGGCCGAACCAGGATAAGTCTGCTGAGTAATTTCTAACTCTTTCTCTCAATATATATATATGTATGTGTTGCTTGCTTAAATTACTCAGAATATAAGTTGTATAAGCTGACACTGAGTAATCAGAGTGCTGAGTTGGAAGCTGACCTTAAGTGTCAATTCCCAACTCACAAGTAAAAAGGTTCTAGTCAGCCTCTGACTAAAGCTGTCTTACATGTTGCTTGGCCCTGCTGACCAAAACTGAGTAAAGTAATTTAAAGAATTAAATTAAGTCAGCGTAATTAAGCGAAAAAGTTACATTAGTTCCTAACCCCCCCTTGGAACTAATTACACGGGACCAACAAAAGCCATTTATGTCCTGTGGAAAACCCGCACGCCGCGTGGATCTAAAGAAGAGTTCTTGCTTCTTATTTTGAAATTCACATGCCGTGTGGACTACCAAAATCACCAGCTATATTTCGAATATAAAGCTCACATGTCGTGTGGCTATTCCCACACGTCATGTGTACTTTTAAAATAGTCTTACAAATCAGTCTTGCCCCTCACTCCAGCTTCCTTCTAATTACAACTTTGTCACCCCCTATTTATATTCATGCCACCACCTTAATTACAACTTTACCACAACTTTACCTTACCCCATTTTACCCCTTTAAGCTTTATCTATTTAGTTATACATATTTACCCTTTTATGTAATTTCATCTTTAGGTTTAAGGATGATATAAATTCATCTCTTTATTTGTAAGAAGCAACTTTTTATCAATCGATTAACAATTTTCTCGTTAAAAAGTATTAAGGTCCATGCCTCTTATCAATGAGGATCTTTGATTCATACGGGTTTAGCTCGTGAATATTGGGAGTTTCACGACTCCTTCAAGTTTAGTTTGGAAACGTCTTTATTGATTTAAGGTCAAAATCAACTCTATCGTCATAAATCCATATCGAATACAACCTAAATGAGTTTGAAAATCATCATTATATACCTATTAAGATTAACCCTAACCAAATATAACACATTCAATCTATGCTAAATCACCATAAAGGCCATGTTTGACGATTAGCTGATTACATTAGCTGTTAGCTGGTTACCTTTTTTGTTAGCTGATTTGACTAGCGGAGTGTGTGAACTTGTTTGGTAAAACTTAGTAGATTGCTAATAGCTGTTTGTGTAAAATGACAAATAAGGACATGGTAAATCATTTATTTGAGATTAAAGAATATTAATTATGGGTAAAAATGTCCATAAAAAGAGATGGAACAATAAGCTAATGAGCTTTTTCAAAATTAGTTTTTTTTGGACCCAATAAGTTCTTTCAAACATTACTTCACCAAACACCACTATTAGAGTTTTGACTAGTCAAAACCTCTAAAATGGCTCAAACATCTAATTTTACTCCATAAAGTTCTCTATCAAACAGGGCCAAAATCAAACAATAATGAGAAGATGAGGGGTTTATGTAAACAATAATATTTTTAAAAAAATATATATTGGAAGAGTCTAATTTAGATGCCAATCTAAACGGAGATTGAGATTTTTGGTTTGCTAAAAACGATGATAGTTTAGTTTTTTTTTTTTTTTTGAATCAATGATAGTTTAGTTTGAACTATAAAAATAACTGTTAACGACATCAAATAGAAAAATTCAAGAATTATAGTTGTTCACTACTATATTTACTATGGAACCAACTTTTTTATTTTCCAAAATTATCATTTTCAGAGATTTGTCTTTCTAAACATTCAATTTTCTATATCTTAATCAAACAACATCTAAATTACCTCAAAATTAAAAAAACGGAAGAATTAAAGTTGCTTAAAAATTTATTAAATCTTTGAATTTTTCAATTTTGAAATCGTCTACGTTTATTTTAATTTTAAAATCCTTGTTTTTAGAAAAAGCGAAAAACACCAATCATTTCCTAATTGCAAATGAAAACTCCACTTTCTGTTTGTACAAAAAAAATTTACAAATACCAATTTATGAAAAAGTGAAAACACAACGATTTTTTTTTTTACTTTACTTTTTATTTAAAAAGCCTTTTGTTCAATTGTTTTCAAAAAGTTCATTGTTGTTTTCTAATTTGAGGCTTTAAAAAAAACAAAAAACAAAAAAAACTATGACTGATCAAGGTTGAATTTTCTCTCGTCCATTCATTAGATTTCCAGTTAATTGAAACAAAAATAAATAAATAATCTTTTTTTGACATGAAAAAAATAATTAAGGGTTCTTATGAAAACAAATTTTGGTTTTCTTTTTGGCATAAAATTTAGATAAAAACGGGCATATCACTCATTTAGTAAATCAGTTACAAATTTACATTTAAATTTATAAATATATTTATAGTCAAAACTAGACCGATTAAAAAACCAAAAAAAATCAAAGAGTTAAAAGTTTAAAGTTCAACCAAAATGATCGAGATTTAAATCATTCTAAAATTATTAATAATTTTAGTTTTATTTAACCTTAGAATATAATAAATTATCCATTAATAATACAGCTAATTTTCTCCCATTTCTTTTTTGTTTTTTTAAATTTGAAGAGAAAATTTCTTATGGGCCCTATTTACTTTTTCTAAAAAGGTTTTCTTCTTCTTATATGGTTCCCCCCTCTCCCAATATCACAGGCTTTAAGAGAACTTCAATTATATTTTTATTTCAATTGCATATATTTTTATTTACAAAGTTGAGTAATTAAAAAAAGCCTTCAAATATATTACAATTTATAATAAAAAAAATTAGTAACATTTTCATTTTTTATATACTTGTTTGATAATATTTATTTTAATTAGGTAAAATACAATATTAATTCCGTCACTAAAAATTTTGTTTTACTGACTGAAATCGATGGCGAAAGCGAGAATTTCATACTTAGAGGCTAATTTTAGCTCTACAATTTGTGGTAATTTTCAAAGTCTAACCTATTAGGGGTGGCCAACTTTTTTTTTAATCTCCAGCATGATAAAATTATTTCGTTTTGGTGTAGTGACTAAAAAATTAAAAGTGACCAAAGGGAAAAGCGCATACATATTTAATTTTCTATATCTTCAACGCTGATTTCCTAAATTAAGACCCATAAATTTTCGTCGTTTTTGTGTATTGAATGCTAAAAATTAAAAGTGTTAAGCCTAAAAGAAATAAATATATTTAATGTCGTATAAATCCAACATTAATTTCTTAAAAATTATACCACTTTTATTTTTTTATTTTTAATTATGAATGTTTTATAAATTTTATAAAGTAAAATTTAATTTAAAAAATTAATTTTTTTGAATTCCAAAAATTAAATTTGGAAAAAAATAGTTATAAAGAAAGTAATTAATAATAACAGCAAATTGACTCAAATAGATAAATAAAAAACACAAAATGAGATTAAAGGAGTTTGAACCCAAAAACCTTTTACAACAAAACCATGTATTTTAGCCAGCACAACCATCTTAATATATTGAAGAGTTAAACTTAGAGGGCTATCAAGTACCGAACAAATTTTAATCAAGAGTGGAACCAGCGGCTGAGAATTTGAGCTCCGAACCCGAGCTCTGGGCTGACTCCACCACTAACTCTCTACTTTTCATTTATTTATTTAGACTCGATACTTGTTGTTTTAATCAAATTGGTCAACATATTTTGAAATATACGCTATTAAAAGATCTTACTAATTGTAAAAATTAAAAGAATCTAATAATAATAATAATAACTCCATGGACCTAATATTATATCTAGTTTGCTTTGTCTTCCAAATCGGAAATCTTACAATATTTTAAAAATAATACACTCAATCATCAAAAATCATTTTACATAACACAATATCCTAAAAATTTTCTTCAAAATATGAAACATCAGTTACAATAACACACACTTTTTTTTTTGTTTCTTTCTTTCTAAAATAAAAAAGTCTATCCCTCGTATTATCGTGTGTTTGCATCTTATCATTTGATTTGTTTCTGTCATTCACAATTCTTTTTGTGATGTTTCTTTTGAGCTGAACATGAGCTGAAGTGGTTCGTCTAAGACAAAAAAAAAAAAAATTATTAGTACAAAGTGAATTATTAAATCTACGTGGTTTCAGTATTTTCAATACATATCTATTTATCTGCAAAGATTTCAATAATAAAATATATATTGCAGCTATCTTTCTGCCGCTCTGAATTTGTAGAAATTACGAGTATTTTATTTAATGTATATATATATATATATTTATTTTAGGCTTGTCTTTCATGACTTTTCTTGTATTTTCTTTCGTTAGTGGATTTTTTTTTACCAATTTTAACCTAGATTTATATGCGGTTTTATTTTCAAAATAATGTATGTTTTAGAAAAAAAACATGAAACCTTCGATTTCTCGAGTTTATTTTTTTTCTCTCCCTTTAGATTAAAATATATTCTCAATCGGGATCATTTTTGGATTTGATACAGGATGCACTCAAACAGAAATTTAGCACACAAATTCGTGCACTTTGGTCATCTGTAATCGTTAATGGCACATGGATCCTATGGACTACTAGAAACAAGGCAATATTCGAAGGCGAGGACCCTTGCATTTCCCTCACCTTGCGCATACTATGCATTCAGTTCATGAATCTGGTAGACTCGGATACGGATCCATGTGGAACTCGACAACGGAACAACACATTTTGAAGGAACTGCAGTTACCTGTCTTAAGGCATCGAGCGCCGCGAATAATTCCGGTTCGCTGGCGACCTCCACCAAACACCTGGATGAAGGTCAATACATACGCTTCTGTAACAGGCTGCCCAGGGCCCGCGGGCTGCAGTGGCGTCTTCAGATCGGCGCACGGCGAGTTCTCCGGGGCATTCACCTATCACATAGCCTCGACCTTTTCCTATGCTGCAGAGCTATCGGCTGCAATCTCGGCCATTAACATGGTGTTTGACAGGGGCTGGTTGCGGCTTTGGATCGAAAGTGACTCAACATTTGTCGTGCACTCGTTGCGAAATCGAATCAGAGTGGTCCCTTGGTGCCTCAGGCAGGAATGGTTAAAGTGTCTTAAAATTTGGATTCTACGACAGTAGTGGTCTCTCACATTTATCGCGAAGGTGACCATTTTGCTGATCTATTAGCTAATTACGGAAGAATGAACTCAAATTTAGTTTGGTGGACGGACATTCCGCCTTTTTGTATCTCAGCTTTCCTTTGTAATTTAGGAGGTTGGCATGTCTACAGATTTACTTAGTTAGCTTTACTCTGTTTCTGGCTACTCTTGTAATTCTTTAATTTCCTTTTAATAAATTGGTTTAGGGATCGAGTGTTGAGAGTGGGGTGCCAACCTAATTGGGATGCCTGCAATTAGCACTCTCTGATTGCCAGCCTTTCAATTAAAATATATATATATATATTCTCAATCATGAAAATGTTGTTGGGGGAAAAATATTAGTAGATTAGAAGGAAAAATGAAGAAGCAAAAGCTAATTAGTTTGGCATGAGCATCAACACCTAACCCACCGTCATATCTTTCACCCTTTTTCCCAAACACCGACATTCCCACCACTTAATAGAACATTTCATTTTGTTTTCTCATCTTGTCACAAAACTATCTATCCTTCAAAAACACTTTTATATTTTCTAAAAATAAATTCTACTTATCATAAAATTATTTTAAATATATACACATATATTATGTTTACTTTTTTTTTATGGTTATATTATGTTTACTTTATGTGCATGATAAGTCATATTTAAAAAAAATATATATTATGATATATATAACCCTTACACTGGATATAAGCATCTAATAGATTAATATATTTATTTATATTTCTAATATTTGTATATATTATTGGTTCCACTCAATACTTCCCGACTCATCTTCATCTTGGAATCGATCTTCTTCACTATCATAAGCTTATTCGTTTCGGTTCCACCCAATATTTCCTGACTTATATTCATCTGAGAACCAACCTTCATCACCATCATAACTTTCCTCATTTCGGTTCTACTCTACATTTCCCGAATCATCATCATACTTATAAATATCTTCATTGTAGTTTCGTTCAACATCCTCCAATTCATCATCACAATGGAATCTACCTTCATAATCTTCATACGGAGCCCCATGTCGATCTCAATCAACACACCGACACTCACTCTCATCATAGTAGACCTCATCTTCGTCTTTCCCATAAGCGGCCCCGTATTGGTTCCACTCAATTTTTCGACGTTCATCCTCCTCGTGGTAAACTCTAACTCATTTGCACGATGATAAGATTCACCATCCTCACATATTTCATCTTCGGAAGCATGCCCTCTCTCTTCAACCTCATCCTTGAATTCGCCTTCATAAAATTCACGTTCCTCATTTCTTTCCAGCTCATTCTCGGATTGGTTCTTTTCTTCATCAATCTCCTCTTCTAACTCCTCTTCTTCATGATCGCATTCAAATTCATTTCCCTCTTCGTCCATAAATCCATCTTTTCCCATGACCTCTCGTTTCCTCCCACTCCTCCTCATAATTCGAACCGACTAATTCACGTGCCAAGTCGTCCGAGTCAAAAGACATGCTACAACCCAATATGGTAGAACCACCAACATCTCTCCCATCTCCATAGCCATCAATCTCCACACATAAACGAATTTCATCATGCTCCTCAAAGAGATCAACAAGCCCAAACTCCTTCTCCCCCTCCTCAAGACAAATACCATCAACTTCCTTAAGCATACATATGTGGTTATGCCTAAGGGGCATTTCATTAAACACTTGGGGAGTACCCTTCTCAATATGGGTTTCCTCAAAGTTTTCACATCTCAACCCGAATTCCTCCTCATTCACACATGCATTTAAATTCTCATCAACAATTTCTTTAACAATAAATCCACAATGAGAACTTAAATCACTAAAACAACATCATACACCACCAAATCTCCACTTGCAATAGATTTATCCATAACTTCCACATCAAGAGTTGCAAGTTTTGAATTTACCTCTTCATTGTATAATGGAGGACAAATTTGTGATAAATCTTTAGGAGACAAATGTTGCTTCATCCTTTTTCCATTGGGCTCGACGTTGTCGCCTCTGACTATTTCGGGTTCCTCTTTGAAGTCTTTCCATCTCTTCTTGTTCCAAGTTCTCTCTTGTCTTTCTCATCATCTCGACATATTCAAGCTCTATCTCCATTATCTCAGTTTCGAGACGTTCCTTTAAGGCTTGTGAAAAACTCGGTTGAATCATTGTCGAAAAAAGCCGTTAGGAAAATGATCGACTCTGATACCAATTGATGTAGATTATTTTGGAACGAGTTAGTTTTAATCGTAAACTAACAAAGAGATTCTTTTCAAGCTAAACTTGAAGGAGTTAATCCCGGGTTTTAAGGACTAAATCCGTAGGAAATCAATGATCCTCCATTATTGAAGGTTAAAACCTTAACAAGTTTCACAAAGAAGAAGATATAATTTGCATTGATAAAAAGTTAATTCAATTACAAAGAAAGAGATGCATTTATAGCATCTAAAACCTAATTGACAAATGACATCAAAGGGTAAAGACATATAATTAATTATATAAAACTTAAAGGGGTAAAATGGGTTGAAGGTAAATAGGTGGCATGGATGGTAAATAAGGGATGGCAAAGGTTGTAATTAAGGAGCGACGGAGTTGTAAATAGGAGGAAGCTGGATTAAGGAGGAAGGCTGATCCACAAGGCTTTTTAAGTGATCCCAAGCGGAGCGTGACTTAACTCACGCAGAGCATAGGATTTTCAAGCGGAGCGTGGATTGGCTGCTAATCCAATAAGTGCCTCTCCTCCAGATCCACTCATACTCCACGTGGAGCGTGACTTAACTCACGTGGAGCATGGGTTAGCTGTCGGGTTGCCGTGTGGGACTGTTTTGGCCCCCTTTACTCGCTTGATTGTCTGTGCTTGATTCTTCCTTCGAGTTCCCTTGCCCGGACTCAATCCTTAAAGGAGATGCTCTACATCATATATCGTACATGAAGAGTCAGCTTTGATACCAATTTGTAACAACCTGATCCAATATCATGTAAATATTATCCGTTGTAATCCAAATTCAACATCTTGGGCCTCACGGCTTTAAAATGTGTCTGCATGTATTAGATTCTCACCTTACTAATAAGGTTCACTCACTCACTCTCTCTCTCTATTTCTAATGTGAGTTTCGGTTCATTCATATCCCCATCATCATCTCTTAGAGTCGCTACTCACTCAAACCTTCTACCTCGACGCCACTCAGTGGTTACATTAATCATATAAAAATAGATCGAAGTTAGGGAATGTGAACATAAGAAATGAAACACACGTGGTAGAAAGTGATTCACTAAACCAAAAAGCATGGAGGAATATAAGTGGGAGAATGTATAGCTCAAGACAAAACAAAACATGACAACACCAAGGATCAAGCTTATGTTAGCTGCCATAAATTTAACTCCACTAAAAGCTTAGTGGAATATAAGTAGAAATAGGTCCAAATTATTGAGGGAGACAAACAAATATATTCATATGATCATCTCTGAACTAGTCATTTTACACATTAATTTCCTCTTGAATAAACATAATGTTATGCGGTTCACGTTGTGTTGTCAAAACTCATATGTGGTCGAAGAAGAAGCATGTGTTGTGTCCATTATTACACACTTGATCAATGCTCACAATTATGACATTTCCCCAATTTTTCTTCAATGTCAGCAGATTCATCATAGCCCCAACAATCATGGAGGTCACCATCCATCATATTGGAATTTAGAATTTGATGTTGATTTCTTTTCTTTTTAGGGAAGAAAACAAACTAACCAACTAACTAACAATTCTATGTATCAAAGGAGAGAATTCAATATGTTCATTAAGTAGAGTAAGACTAATCAATATTAGCAGCCCTACCCTTTAAGGCACTTCATACACACACTTGTTAGATTAGAATCATCATACACATGCTTAATTGTGATTAGGCCAAGCTATAAGCCAAAGATATTGGAGATTTGATACAAATTATATATAATTGAATATTTAGAAATTTGATAGAGGAATCTTGGATTATAATTTGTGTTTTCTATATTTAAATTGGGGGATTTGGTCAAAATTTACCACTATCGTTCTTCAGGTAGTGTAAATTGGCTCTAATATCATGTCATGAAACCCATTAAACTAAAAGTTCAAGCTGATAGTTAAGGGTAAATTACACCCATGGCCATTGAACTTTACTTATTTTCACATTATGACCACTGAATTTCATTTCTTCCCGGTATGGCCATTGAACTTTACACTCTTTAACACCGGTGACCACTCAATTTTAACTAACTTCTTAAAATGACCGTTAACGGTCGTTAACGACTTCAAAATGAAAATATTCAAGAATTAAAGTTGTTCAGAACGACATTTACCATGAAATCACATTTTTTATTTTCGAAAACCACGTTTTTTGGAGTTTTCTCTCTCTAAAAATTCATTTTCTCTCTCCTAACCAAACAACACCCAAATGACCTCAAAATGAAAATTTTCAAGAATTAAAGTTTCTTAGAATATCATCAACGCTTTGGATTTTTTATTTTTAGCCATCATGGGTCGTTTTGAGACGTTAAGTGGCCACCGGTGTTAAAAAGTGTAAAGTCCAATGACCATACCGGGAAGGAATAAAGTTCAGTGGCCATAATGTGAAAATGGGTAAAGTTCAGTGGCCATGGGTGTAATTTACCCTGATAGTTAAGGTCTTATTACAGAATACTATTACATAATTTGCAAAATAGATTAAAACGGAAGTTCTTACATGTTCAACTATAAAATTTGTCTTCTCTAATATTAGAACCGCATACCCCGACTTTGGTCGTTTTATTTTTTTAAGACGCGTGCAATACATAGTCCGCATTAACATACATTTTTTTGCAAACAAGTGATCAATTAATTGCATTTTATACAAATTCAGCTGGCTAACTGAACATTTTATGCAAGTTCATGAGGCTATCGGAACACTTTGAAAGTTCAATGGATCAATCAAACTTTTTGAACAAGTTTAGAAGACAAATGATGTATTAAGCCTTATTTATATAAAGAAGAAAGCACATGTTTGGTATGTTTTGAAAGATAATGTTGAGATGTCAATAGCACCAACTGTAAGATATTATTCGTTTTAGTTCAATAAATTGGACCTCACAGTTTTAAAACGCGTCTACATATATTAGAGATCCATCTTCTTATATGAAATTCAGTTTAATAATACTCTCAGTGCTACTTGCTCAACGTTCTACCCTAACACCACCCACTTAGACCGAATCGTTACACTAATCATACGACTAACAACCATAACAAATTTTCTCTCTAATTAAGAAGTAACTACAGCTTACACGCTCTAACAACTTCAACAATGATTCCCTAGTGAAGGTGCTCAAATGTAGTATACAAATTCATATTTTCTTAACCTATGTTTATAGGAGAATAAATACATATTAATTCATCAATTAACTAATTAATTTATAAGAAATTGAAAAGGAAAAAGTTATTCGGAAGTGCATATGTACTATGCATACTGAAAACTAATGGAAGCATCGTATGCCGAAAGGCAGTGGGCTTTATAAATCATTTACGACATTATCATTGTATTCACAGATTTTCCTATTATTCATTACTTTTTCTTTTTGTAAAAAGTTTGTGGCCGGTAGAAATATTGGAGATGATAAAAAATTATGATTTTTTTTAAATAATAGTAAGTTTTATTAACTTAAATTAGATGAAAGAATATTACTAAGAAATGGTGGTGGACATGTCCACTTATTCCGAATAGATACAGAATTGACCGCTTTTACTAAAACATGACTAGTCAAATTCGCTGAACGTTTAATAAAGGAGATAGAGCATAGCTTTAAATCTCGTAATAAATTAATACAATCAGAAATAATGTCAACTAAATACGAATTGCCTTCTAAACCTATTTGAATTGTCTTGACTATGACGAGACAATCCGACTAAATTTGAATTTTCTCACTAGGACGATGCATCTTAATCCAACTTAAAGCTTCTTTGATAGTCATGGTTTCGGCTAGCGGAGGACTAAGATTTTCTTGAAAAGCTCTCATCTTAGCTAGAATGCATTCTCCAGAGTGATTACTTGATGATGCCATACATGGAAAAATAACTCTTGATGCAAGAATTGAAAAGAAAAGAAGAAACTTGTCAAAGGACAAGACAAAACCAAACTTGTCAAATGACAAGACTCATATCCGTTGAACAGCATGATAGATGAAAGAACTCCAAATTCTCATTTTAATCAACATTAGGCATTCCTCTGCTTTTCTCTCATCTTCATACTCCGTACCTCAAGTCTTTAGTTTATGAGGATGTAAATTTGTACCAGTGTTCCATATTTGTTAAAAGAAACTCGAACTATGTCCGAGTTAACTCCGTTTATTGATTAAATTTCAACATATAATAGGATGATTTTATGTTGTACACGCTTTAACTCCATGTGGAATTTACGTGATAGGGTATCAGAGATAATATTACATATACATAAACTGACAACCTATCTTATGATGGTATTTAGCACGTGATTCCTTTGTCACATGTCGTAACTAACTCTAATGGCTTAGAACTTTGAGTCTGTTACTTTGATGTTAATACCTACAATCTCTGGTATGGATGACCAAATTAGACTCACAATATGAACCGTCAGATTATATTCGGATTTTTGAAAACATGTCGACTCAAGCAGTCATCTTTCCGAACTTGGGGGTGATGGGAACTTGAGAACTTGTGGTATGGTGGTAGATGGGGATTTTGTAGATGCCGTTGGCAAAATGTAGGAAGCTCATATGTATCTCAATGTGAAGGAAATTTACAATAGTAATTCTGGATGCTTTGGGATGAATACCCAAGACCTTTAAATAGGGAAAAATCAAATCATAATCTGCCTAATTCAAATGATTACAATACTTAAAAAATCTCTACGGGGACTACAAATTAAAAATGCAGGAAAAGCAGTCAAATAGGGGCAGTTCGGGCTGTCACGTCAAGTTGGCCTTCAGATATGAAGGAGGTTGTGTCCTGATGGCTAGCTCGTTGAAATTTTTCGATCAATCAATTCTCTTGACTGAAATCCCTACAAATCTTCCTAAAACTCACAGAAAATCACATTAAATTGCCACCAAAATCCATTTAATTAATCCACCAAAAATTCCAATTAAATACCGAATCAAATTGGCTAATTTTTGGTGAAATGATTATATGAAAATTAGATTTAAAATAAATTTTAATTAAATTTGGTATTCTTTTTATTGAAAATAACATAAATTAAACATAAATCTAAAAAAATACTATAAAAGTAAATAAAAATTAAAAATTGATGAAAGAGAGATTAAAACTATAAAAAAAAAATGACACCAAACGACTTAAAATAATACGTCCCAAGTAAAAATTGGGGTCAAATACTCCTATCAAATTGTCAAAGATAATAAAAGTTATTTTTAAACTTTAACTATCAATTTAACCTTTTTACTTTAATTAGTTTATCAACAAAAGAAAATATATATTTAGTCCAAAATTAGAAAAGAAATTCTAGACTCTTCCTAATGCACTTTTCATACACATTAATTCATAACATTTAAATTTACACTCTCTAAAAAAAATAGTTGGATGGTTGGTAGAGTTTCCGTATATGAAGCTAACTCTATCTAGTAATTTCTAGAATCCATATCAGGAAAACTATATCATATCATATTCTTTTTTTTTTTTTTGATAAAATCATATCATATTCTTACTCCATCTGCTCCATAACCTAACATCAAATCAATAAAATAAAATTACCTGAGTATATATATTCTTATCCCAAGTAAGCAGAAAATATAATATATTCCATATACTGCATGAAAAGAAAATCTCTATTGAGCTACAGTAAATAAGTATTCGTTTTTTTTATTTGTGGTGATATAAAATTTATTTATATATAGGCAAGCATACTCATACTCATCTCATCTAAATCACGGATATCTTTACCCATTAAAAAGCAACACATAAAATAAATAAATTATAAATCCAACAAAATATAATTTAATAGACAATCCATAAATTTCATAAATATTTAAATTCAAATATTCTAAGTCATTCAAATTATCAAAAAAAAAAACACACTAAAAATAATAATAATAAGTTCATTTTGATACAATGATAATATTCATTTTTTCTTCAATTTGGTGTCTGCATTCATCAACCTTTAAAAAATAAAATTTATATGTCCAAATATATAGCGGGTACCGAATACCCTAGGATAATCTCATACCTATCGGATACCCATTATGGATAAAAAAAATTGGATCAAATACCTTTTCATGTAAGCAGTGGCGGAGCCAGGAATTTAGATTTGAGGGGGCTAATTTTAGGCGTGCGGTTGAGAGTAAATTTTCAAAGTCCAACCCGTTAGGGCTGGGCAAAAATTTTTTAGCCTCCAACGCATTAAAACTGTAAAAATGTTATCATTTTTTAGAAACTGACGATGAACTAATAGAAAATTAAATATGTTTACTCTTTTTTTAATGGTAACGACATAATAAAAATGAATTCAAAAATGTTATCAAAATAAAGAGTCCATTTAAATTAAGTTCCACCCCTATATAGAGTTTCTGACATAAGACATAGGCTGGAGACGCCCAGTCTCCAAATGATTTAATATTAAACGACTCAGAAAGTCCTCAGCCAAGCAAAAGAGGATTGGAGAAAGAGGATCTCCTTACCGAAGCCCCTGGAACAACGAAAATAACCTTTAGGGGCCCCATTAATCATAATGGAAATTCTAGACGAGATGAAAATATTAAGAATAAGGTCTCGAAATTCCACCGAGAAACCAAACGCCTCTAGAACTTCCAAAATGAAATTCCAATCCATAGTGTCAAATGCCTTTTTTATGTCAATTTTAATTGCCATATTCCCACCGAAACATTTTTTATCCATGACATTTACCCTCTCAGAGGCAGTGGCAATACAGTGATGAATATTACGACCCCTAATAAAACCAAATTGATTCAAAGATGTAATTCTAGCGGCAGTAGAAGCAAGGCGGTCAGCAATGATTTTGGTGATTATTTTGAAAACAAAATTGCCCAAGACAATAGGACGATATTTGTCAATAGTTAGAGCCCCCTCCACTTTGGGAATCAAAACCATAAGATTTGAATTCAACCCTGGGTGCATAAAACCTGTAACAAAGAAACTTTCCACAGCAGCACAAACATCTGAAGCTTTTTTTGACCAAAGAATTACTCCTACTCGCGCTCGCATGTTAGCTGAGATTATAGGTTTTAAAATTAGTTCGCTTCCTTTTTCTTACCTTGGTGTTCCTCTGTTTCGAGGAACCCCAAGAAATAGGTTGTTGAAACCAATTGTAGACAGAATTATTTTAAAATTCAGTAACTGGAAAGGGAAGTTACTCTCGATGGCTGGGCGGTTAACTCTAATTAAATCAGTGATTTCCAGTTCAGTTCTACATTCTTTTTCAATTTATAAATGGCCTCCTGACCTGCTGAACTTTTAAAAAAGATGCACTTTGAATTTCCTTTGATCGGGCTCAGTGAATGAAAAGAAGCTTGTCATCCCCTCTTGGAATTTATGTTGTAAACCCATTGCTGAAGGAGGTTTGGGTGTAAAAGACTTTGCAGATATGAACATTGCCATGCTGGGCAAATTTTGTTGGGATTTAATCTCCTTAGATAATTTTCCAATGGGGATTTTGAAGAAACGTTTTCTAAGTAAGATGGGGGGGTCCTCGATCCACACCTATTGGCTCCTCGGTTTGGTCATCCGCTAGGAGTTGTTTTTCTTTTGTCTTGCAAAAATCTTCTTGGTGGATTGGCGTACACTCAAAGCTCAATTTCTGGTTTAGTTCTTGGATCTACCCAACGGTTGCTGAACGTTTGAATATTTGTGATGATACTGAGCTTTGTGGCGATTCAGTTTTAAATTATTATGGCAGTTCTGGTTGGTCGAATCTCCCGACTGAGGTGAAAGATTTTAGGGGTGATATTGAAGATATCAAGGGAGGTTTTGACTCCGAAGATGTGTGCTTCTGGAAGACTGATCGAAAGGGCGTTTTTTCGGTCAGAAGTCTTTACAAATTGATTCGGGGGGTTCAGCCTGAGGTGTCTTGGAAAAACTTCATCTGGAAAAGCTTCTTGCCACCGTCTCGTTCTCTTATCTGTTGGAGAGCAATTTTGAACAAGCTCCCAACTCATGATTTAATCTGTGCAAGAGGTTAGATTTTAATTTCACGGTGTGAACTCTGTCGTCTTAATTTAGAAAGTCATGACCATCTTTTTGTGAGCTGTATCTTCTCGACCCAAATCTGGAACGCTATTTTTTCTTTGTTTGGTCTGCGACTTGGAGTTTTTGACAGTCTCAACTCTCTTTTGGCGTGTTTTCAATCACAAAAATTCAGTCCTCAACTCTTAGACATCTGGGCGTCTGCATTTGTAAACACAATTTGGTTAATTTGGAAGGCCAGAAATCGGGCCATCTTTGATTCTATTGAACCAAATATAGCTGTCATTTTGCGGGACCTTTGGAGCGCTCTTCGTGAGGTGCAATTTGGAAACAAAGGAGTTATGTTTCATTCAGCTAAGGATCACCATGTTTTGTCGCAACTCTCTTTACTTGGCCGCCCTCCTCTCGCACCCTCTTGCGTGGAAGTTATTTGGCGTCCTCCACTGCCAGGTTGGATCAAAGTAAATTTAGATGGATCTGTGGCTGATAATTTAGCAGGGGCAGGTGGAATTTTCAGAAACTGCAGAGGCTTTTCGCATGGTGCTTTTGCGATGCCGTTTAGCATTTGTCTCCCTTTTGAGGTGGAATTACAGGGTGTTATGCAGTCCATTCGTATGGCTTGGGATAAAGGTTGGAAGAAGCTTTGGATTGAATCTGATTCAAGCTATGTTGTTAATTTGCTAAAATCAAGATCCAAGACTGTACCTTGGCGTTTCTGACAAGATTGGATGCTTTGCCTTTCCCTTGTGTCCCAAATGACAATTTTTGTTTCGCATATTTTTAGAGAATGAAATAGGGTGGAAGATTCCTTAGCTAACCATGGTAGATCTTCTTCTTCATTGATTTCATGGAATTCCTCGCCTTCCTTCTGCTCACATCTTATGTCTGATGACTTGGCGGGACTGCCCCAGTTTCGATTCCGCTAGTCTGTATGTATTTCATTTCACTTTTTTGTTTGTCCTTTATTATTTATTTTGTACGGATCTTCTCTTCTCTTTTAATAATATTTTGGGCTCGACTCCATTTGATTCGAAGTGTGCTAACCTTGTTAGGATGCTTTGGTTCTTTTGGGTTGACCTCCAAGTCTTCAATTAAAAAAAGCTCCACCCCTATGTGCAAGGTTTAGATAATTCCATTAGAATCATATACTATCCGCAAAACTCATATATTACCATCTTTTTTTTTGAAAGAATCAATTAAATTAGTGGGCCAAATCGGCCAAAAGAACATCGGTCAAAAAAGGAGGAGGGCATGCCCACTCCTTACGAACAGACACCGACACAACCGCTCGAGCTAAACTATGGGCCGCTATGTTTGCTGAACGTTTTACAAAAGAGATTGTAACTGAACCTATCTCTTGTAATAAAGCAAAAATAAATGAAAGAATATCCGAAAGATAAGAGTTATGAAATTGCTGACTCTGAAGAGCTTGAACGATAGAAAGGCAATCCGTACGAATATCAATGTTTCGGAGATTGCTTTCTTTTATCCATGAGAGCGCTTCCTTCAGTGCAAGTGCCTCTGCCAATACTGGTTCATATAGACTCTCCAAAGCTCCATGGAATGCATAGATGCATCTCCCTGTAGAGTCACGTACAATGAATCCAATGGAGATGTAACCTGCCTCCTCGAATGAGCCTGCATCGACATTACACGCTAGGAATCCTTCATCCGGATGGAGCCAATTAGTTGGAACTGTCGTTGCAATCTGCTGCTGCTGAGTGTTCCATACTTCCTTGGCTATCAACCATTCCCGCAGTTCATTACGGATCCGCAACATTACTCCTCTAGCGCTGCACCAGTCAGGAGTCCAAACTACTTCGTTTCTGTGCTTCCAAATTTCCCAGACACCCACTACAACTTCCCGTGTCACCTCACATCTGTTGTTTGCGAGAAAAGCCTTGAACCAGTCCACAAAGTCCGTAATTGACGACATCCTCTCGTCTCCAAATAAGAGTACCCATACCCTTTTAGTGAAGTCACATTCAACCGCGAGGTGCTGCTCGGTTTCGTCTTCCACTCCACATACCGGACATATGTTCAATAAGTTGCTATGTCTTAATGCCAGATTATGCTTAGTGGGCAGTGTTTTCGACACTAATCTCCAAACACAGTTCTTAATTTTAGGTGCAACATCCAGCCGCCAAATATGTTTCCAAAAGTTTTGCAGACCTGGGCTATCATCAGTGAGCTCTCCTGTACTTAACCTGTAGCCGCTGCGAACTGTATAGTTTCCTCGCGCCTCCGGACCCCAAAACCATCCATCTTCTTGTTGTTGAAACACCTTTCCACAAGATTTTGATTTGACAAAATCATCCATGATTAAGAGACAATTAAATTTAAGTGCTTTGATTTAATTGTACTAATCTGTTTGTTCAATGTTGAGTATAAACTTAAATACAAAAAGATATAAAAAAGTAAGACAGGACGAAGTCAGCATAAGATCAAAGAACAAGTTGAGTAGAATCGAACTCAGTATCAAAGAATTGAAGCCTGAAGTTCAACGAAGCTAAGTGAAATGGAACTCAGCATCAGGAGCCTTCTGAAGAATTGTCTTGCAAAACAAAGCTGACAAAAAGGGAACTCAGCATAGAAGTCAACAACAAATGAAGACAACGAATAAAGCTGAGTAATCTTCAGGACAGCATGAGAGATTCATTCACTAGAAGACAAGTTTTGCAAACCTTCTGCACCAATAATTGAATCCTCGGAATTACGCAAAAGACACATTCCGAGATGCATGGGTCAATGGATTATTGCTAAAAGACAGCTGCCACAAAAAGACAACGTCTGCAGGAAGAAGACAAGTCTGACGTCTGAAGAAATCAGAGGACAGGATTGGCCTGCAAAACCTGAAGCTGACCAGAAGCTGTCTCCTAAAAGAGCCGTTTTGGACTTAACGGCTAAATCATTTCAAATGATCCACCTCTAGATTTTTGTCTATATAAGGACAATCAAAATCCTTGGATCATTGCTGAATAACAAGAAGAAAAATACAAGAGAGAAAAATACAAGTTCAAAGCACTCAAAAACAAGAAAGAGATCTTACACCCATTTTCTATTCCTGTGTAAATGCTAGATTGATTATTTGTAATCATCTAAAGTGTTCTTCATTTGAAAAAGAACAAATTGTATCAATCGTGATTTTGAGAGTGTTGTGCTGAGTGCTTGGTTGTAAACACTCAGTGGTAGAGAAATCTAAGTACCGGGTTGTGGTGCTTAGTAGGAGTTGAGTAGAAGAATAGAGGACGGTACTCTTGCATATTCAACTGCCTGTAATCGGTTTGTGCTCTACCCTTAAAGAGCTCATTATTGGATTCTAAAAGTCCGGAGGACTCTGGGGACTGGACGTAGGCAGAGAGGCCGAACCAGGATAAGTGATACTGAGTAACTTCTAAACTCTCATATATATATATATATATATATATATGTGTGTGTGTGTGTGTGTGTGTGTGCTTGTGTTGATTGTTATATTTACTCAGCATATAAACTGTAAGAAGCTGGTACTGAGTAAATTGGAGTGTTGAGTTGGAAACTGACCACACTAGTGTTAATTCCCAACTCTCAAGTAAAACAGTCTTAGTCAGCATCTGACTAAAGCTGTCTTACGCTAAGTTCAACCAAGCTAACCAAAGGTTAGATAATCAACTCATCAAAATAATTAAGTCAGCAGGATAAATTAGCGAAAAAGTTATATTAGTTCCTAACCCCCCCCCCCCTGGAACTAATCACACGGGACCAACAAGTGGTATCAGAGCCTAAGCTCACTACTCAAAGATATAACTATCTTGAGCGGATCCCCATAAATGGCTGAGAACAGCACTCGTTTCCTTCCAGGGAACCAAACAACACAGATACTCCCTGAGGGATTATCTATTAGTCGGCCTCCCCTATTCTTTGGATCCAACTATACATTCTGGAAGAATAGGATGAAGAACTTTATCCAAGCCACAAACATGAGTGTATGGCTTGCAATTGTTCAAGGCCCATACGTGCCATATAAAACTGTTGACAATGAGAAAGTTGTTAAGAGTGAGTCTGAGTGGTCAGAAGATGACCTCAGAAAACTTCAAAACAATACTTCGGCTATCAATATGCTTCACTGTGCTCTAGATGCTGCAGAATACAATAAAATATTAGATTGCGAGTCAGCACAGGAGATATGGAAAAAGCTCGAGGTGACTTACGAAGGCACAAGCAAAGTCAAAGAGTCAAAGGTGAATCAACACATGAGATTGTATGAGCTGTTCGAAATGAACAACAACGAGGACATCTCCAGCATGAATGCTAGATTCACTAATATCATAAATGAGCTAAAAAGACTCGGCAAGAACTTCACCGAAGAAGAACAAGTGAAGAAAATTTTGAGAAGCTTACCCAAGAGCTGGCAAGCTAAGAAAACTGCAGTAGAAGAAGCTCAGGACCTGACTACATACAAGTATGATGAGCTAATCGGATCTCTGCTGACTCATGAGATCTCCATGCAAAACTTTGAAGCTAAAGAGAAAGAAAAGTCAGAAGACAAGAAACAAAAATCACTTGTTATGAAAGCTGACTCGACTGAAGCTGGCTCATCAGACGATGAGGAGATGGCCATGTTTACACGAAAAATGAAGAAGCTGTTTAGGAAAAATGAAAAGAACAGCAGAAGGCCATTCAGAAAAAATGACAGATACAAAGCTGAGTCCAGTGACAAATACAAGAAGGACAGCTCCAAATCTGTCACATGTTTTGAGTGCCACCAAACTGGGCACATCAAGTCAAGCTACCCAAACCTCAAAAGAGATAAGAAGGGAAACAAGAAAGCAATGGTAGAAATATGGAGTGACAGTGATGAGTCAACATCATCCGAAGCTGATGCAAATGAAACGGCAAACATATGCTTCATGGCCGATGATGCTGATCACTCTCAATCTGAGCAAGCTGACCTCTCTGATGAAACTGGCCAGGAGGAACACAACCATGAGGTAACATCCTTACTCTTGCTTAGAAATGAGATGGTGAATGCCCTGAGTGATTTATATACGCTAACTAAGAAATGTAACAAGAAAATAAAATCACTCAGCAGGTGGTGTGACGAGATTGAAGAAGTCAAGTTGAGTGACCTCCGATATCTCCTCCAAGACAACTCAGATTTACATAGTAATATGGAAATAATGCATAAGTTTGTCACGGAGGTCCAATCTGAGTCAAAGAAACTAAGAAAGGACGTTACAACCTTACAGAGTCAAATAAAAGGCTCAAATAAAAATAAAACCCATGCTGAGTACCCAAGTACTAGTCAGCATAAACAGTTCACTCAGTGTGACTGTTGCGGGAAAAAGGGTCACACAAGAGAAGTGTGCTGGTACAATAAGCGGACTGTCCAATGTGACTTCTGCGGAAAGAGAGGATATACCACAAAGGTATGTTGGCATGCTCAGCACAGCAATGCTGACCACCCCCAAAGGGTAATTCATTATGACTTTTGTGGCAAAAGTGGCCACACTATCAAAGTATGCCGTCACAAATTAAAATATGACTTTGCACCTGTTTATGCTAACAAATGAGGACCCAAAAGGAATTGGGTACCTAAAAATGAATAGTCTAAAATGCAGGTGAGCCTGAGATGCGTGGAGAAATCAAAACTGTGGTATATAGACAGCGCATGCACGAGGCACATGACTGGTGATGAAACTCATTTCATCACACTAGAGCTTAAACGAGGCGGAAGTGTAAGCTTTGGAGACAATAAGAAGGGTAAGATAGTCGGCTCAGGTACTATCGTAGGTAACCCATCTATTGAGTCAGTCTCCTTAGTTAAAGGTCTCAAATACAATCTGCTGTGTGTAGCTCAGCTTTGCAAAAGCGGCAGAAAGGTTGTATTTGATGATACTAAGTGTCAAATACTCGAGGGAAAAACAAACGAATTAATTTTAACGGCCCCTTGTGTAGACAATGTATACATGCTGAGTTTAGAAAAACAGTTTTCTAAAAATATATGCTTAGTGTCTAAAGAGGATAACTCCTGGCTATGGCATAGAAGACTTGGTCATGTAAGCATGGACCTTCTTGCCAAATTAGCTAGAAAGCAACTAGTTGAGGGATTACCCAAACTAAAATTTGAAAAAGATCAATTATGTAAAGCTTGTCAGCAAGGCAAACAAACTAAGAGGTCATTTCAAAGTAAAATTACTGTCTCAACCAAGAGACCATTGGAATTACTACACTTGGATCTTTTCGGACCTATCCAACCACTCAGCTTGGGTGGTAAGAAATTTTCCTTAGTCATTGTAAATGATTTCTCTCGGTACATTTGGATCATCTTGCTGAGTAGCAAGGATGAAACATTTGAGATGTTTACCACATTGATTAAAAAGCTAGAAAATGACAAAGACCTAAGAGTAGCTCATATTAGAAATGACAATGGTGGAGAATTCAAAAACCAACAGTTTGATGAATTCTGTGAAACCAGTGGTATTGAACACAATTTCTCTGCTCCTAGAACACCTCAACAAAATGGGGTTGTTGAAAGAAAGAACAGGACAATTGTCGAAATAGCTAGGACTATGTTGAGTGAAAATAGGCTTCCAAAGTATTTCTGGGGTGAAGCTGTCCACACAGCATGCTACATTCTAAATAGGGCTTTAGTTAGACCTATTCTTAAGAAAACCCCATATGAACTTTGGAAAGGACGAAAGCCCAACATTGGCTACTTTCGTGCCTTTGGATGTAAGTGTTTTATACTCAACACAAAAGATAATCTTGCAAAATTTGATGCCAAAGCTGACGAAGCGATCTTTTTAGGGTACTCAACTAACAGCAAAGCATATAGGGTATATAATAAACGAACTCAGATTGTAGAAAAGTCTGTCCATGTTGAGTTCGATGAAGCTGACCCTGCAGGAAAGACAACTCAGCCCACTGAAGATGAACCAAGCTCAGCTTCCGCTGATCAAAATGAAGCCTCTGAGTCATCTATACAAGGGCTGACCAAAGGTAAACAAGAAGTTGATATTACCTTTGCTGACCAATCTACTCCTGCAGAAATTGTAGAAACACATGTTCCAAATAACTCAGCATTGCCCAAAGAAATAAGAATTCCAAGAGGACATTCAGAAAAATCCATTTTTGGTGCTGCTGAAAACAAGGTAATGACAAGAGATCAGATTCGGAAGTATCTAAGCAATGTGGCTTTTGTCTCAATACATGAGCCAAAGAACTTTGCTGATGCTGAGCACGATGAATATTGGATAAATGCTATGCAAGAAGAGCTCGACCAATTCACAAGAAATGAGGTATGGGATTTAGTACCTAAGCCTAGAAATCAAAAGTCCATAGGAACTAAGTGGGTCTTTAGAAACAAACTAGATGAACATGGAAATGTAGTCAGAAACAAGGCTCGACTTGTAGCTCAAGGCTATAGTCAGCAAGAGGGTATTGACTATGGTGAAACTTTTGCACCAGTTGCTAGGCTAGAAGCTATACGTATATTATGTGCCTATGCCAGTTTTATGAACTTTAAATTATATCAAATGGATGTTAAAAGTGCATTTCTTAATGGCTTTATAAACGAGGTATATGTTAACCAACCTCCTGGGTTTGAAGATCCAAAATTCCCAAACCACGTTTATAAACTCAAGAAGGCCCTGTATGGCCTGAAGCAAGCTCCAAGAGCTTGGTATGAGAGGTTGACAAACTTTTTGCTGACCATGAACTATGTCAGAGGAAAAGCTGACACAACCTTGTTCATTAAGAAAAAGGGTAAACATACCCTGCTTGCACAAATCTATGTAGATGATATAATATTTGGTGCTACTGACGAATCTTTGTGTAAAGAGTTTAGCAAACAAATGCAAACTGAGTTCGAGATGTCTATGATGGGTGAACTCAACTTCTTCCTTGGACTTCAAATTAAGCAAGGTAAGAATGGCATCTTCATAAGTCAGTCCAAGTACACCAAAGAGATGTTAAAGAAATTCGATATGGAAGATTGCAAACCCATATCAACCCCTGTGGGTACTGATACTGTCCTATGCAAAGATGAGAAAAGTAAGTCAATAGATAGTAAACTTTATCGAGGTATGATAGGCTCCTTACTTTACCTCACGGCTAGTAGACCTGATATACAGTACTCAGTATGTTATTGTGCAAGATATCAAGCTGACCCCAAGGAATCTCACTTAATTGCTGTAAAAAGAATTTTTAGATATTTGCAGAGCTCAGTTGATGTAGGTTTATGGTATCCAACCTCAAATGACTTCACACTCATTGGATATACTGATGCGGACTATGGACGAGATAAGCTAGAACGTAAAAGTACTTCAGGAGGATGTCATTTCCTTGGAAGCTGTCTAGTATCTTGGTTCAGCAAGAAGCAGTCATCAGTTGCCTTGTCTACAACTGAAGCTGAGTACGTAGCTGCTGGAAGCTGTGTTGCCCAAGTTCTATGGATTAAGCAACAGCTTGAGGATTATGGAGTAAAAACAAAAACAATAGAGATCAAATGTGACAACAAGAGTGCCATTGATCTATCCAAGAATCCAATCCAACACAACAGGATGAAGCATGTCAGCATAAGGCATCACTTCATCAAAGATCACGTACTAAAGGGAGAGATCAAGCTGGCCTATGTACCAACAGATGAACAGCTTGCAGATATCTTCACCAAGCCATTGGCTCGTGAACAATTCAACATACTGAGGGAAGCTATCGGTATGTCTAATCCCCTTTAATAATTCTATGTGAAAAATTGAATGTTGAGTGATTGCCATGCTGAGTGAATTCAAAATTAGTAACTACTACATACTAAGCTTAAAATGTAGAAAATCACTCTATGTTGAGTAGATATACATGTTGAGTGATTATCCTATGCTAAGTTACTAAGAGATAAGAAATTCATCTACGCAGAACTAGGTACTCAGTATCACAAATGCTTCGAATTCTAGTAAAACTGAGTAAAACCCACTTGCACCATTAAATGCTAACACGTGTAATAAATAGCACCTAGGATAACGTAAGCAATAATGACAAAACCCATGCACCGAACGTGTCATAAATGACAGAATCTCTATCGATTGAACATCCCAAGGAAAAACGGCTAGTCCAACGAATAGGATCGATTTAAATCTCTATAAATAGTGGAAGATTTCCCACTTAATCATCTTTACACTTGAATCCTTTGGCATTCCAATCTTTGTCTCTCTCTGAATTTCAAAATCTCGCGAAAATCTCTGAGAAGAAAATGTCGAACCCTCAGAATGTCTCCGGTGGTGATTCCGGCAAACATCACACCGATGAAAATCCAAACTCTCCTCCTCAGCTTAACCAAACTCCAAACAAAAACCCTCAAGCTGACCCAGCAAGCTCTTCAAAGAAGCCCAAGGAAAGGACTATGATCAAGGTCCACAAGAACGTCAACAACCTTGAAGTTCTTAAATGTAGGTGGTTCTCTCCTAGCTTCATCACCGCTGAAAAACCCTTCTGTAAGTGGATTGAGAAGAATGAATGGGTAGGACTCTTCTCTCTTTCTGGGAAAACCTGTCCTAGGTTAGTTAGGGAATTTTACTCCAATCTTCATGTTGACGAAGAAGATGCTGACTACTTGGAAACTTCTGTCAAGGGCCACAAGATAACAATCACCCCATCTTACTTAGCAACCTTACTCAACCTGCCAGAAGAAAGGAAAGAGTTTAGAACAACCAAAGAAAAGCTTGATCATGTCAAAGGATTCTGCAAACCAAAGAATCACAAAGGAGAGATACCCAGCACCTGTATGGGGAAAAATCAGAAGATGGCTCATTACATATTGACCAACTTCATCTTCCCAAAGCTCAACTCAGTATCGTCGGTCTCCAACTTCGAGCAGTGCTTCATATGGCACATGCTGACCTACAACCCACTCAATATGCCGGTGTTTCTAGTCGGTGCACTTCAACGAGGAGGTAAGAAACTCAGACTGGGCTCCCTAATCACTAAAATCCTCGAAGATAAGAAAATAGAAACAATCAATGAAACTCAGAGTTTGGGAACTGAAATTACAGCGGCTCTGCTGTTTGGGTTATTATTCAACCAGCCTTTAAAGGGAACTGAAGATGTTGAGGAAGATGAAGAAGAAAATGATGCTGAACAGAAAGTGGAACCAAAGAAAGGAAAGAAAGTTATTGTTGAGTCTGCTGAGCTAGCAAAGACAAAGAAGAAGAGAAAAGCACTTGAAACGTGCTCAAAGGATATTGATACTGTCCCAAGGAAGGTACGAGCTGTATCTAAGGGGAAGAAAGTTGATGCTGACCAAACACCTAAGTCAGCAAAGAAATGAAAAGGGCAAGTTGTGCCCGAAGAGGAGAGTGAAGAAACTCCAGAACAACCTCTGCAGAAGAAAAGAAGAAGCTCTGCATTGAAAATTGTTGAAGCTGGCCCCCTCGACTGGGTTGTCACTCCTAAATCACACTTCGTCAAAAGTCTCAGGATTGACCTTGAACAAACCCCTATTGAGCAAGAAGAGGAAGAACAGAGAAATGATGACACTCAGCCTGATATTGAGGAAATAAATCATGCTGAGCAAACACAGACTGAAGATAATGCTGAGCAAGAGGAGAATCCAAATATGGAACATCAAACAGTGGATGTTGAGCTCACCAAACATGACATTACAGAAGATGAGATCAATGCTGAGCTTAGAGAAAACTCCTCCTCTGACTCAAGTGAAGATATTCAAGCTGACCCTTCACCTCCGAAAGCTAAGACATTCAAAAGGCTAAAGAAGAAAGCCTACAAAGCACCTGTTATTGATCTGTTAGGAGATTCCCCGCTTCGGGACCCAATTACTGATCTATCTGACATCCAGTTCAGATACTTCTCTAATAATACTGAGTCTCCTCCTAAGGAACCTGCGGAAAATCAAGCCTCTGTTACTCATACTGAGGAACAAGCCAAGACTCTGGAAAATCCAAATTCTACCGAGCAAGAGCTCGAAGTCCAAGTTGCTCAAGATGGGGAGCAAACGATGGAACAACCTGATCAACTTCCACATCATATTGAGCAGGTCAACATCTATGTAAGTCCTTCACCGCAAACTCAGAATACACAGAATGTTGAGCACTCAGCTCCTCATACTGAGTTACCACAAGGCCCAACCATTGACCAACCAAACCAAACTGATAAGCAGCCAACTCCACCACCATCAAGTTCAACTTCAATTCCTGCCTCTGAGTCAAATCCTGCTGGTAACTTGGCCTATCTGAGTGCTACTGAGTCTGGGCGCAGAATCATTACCTCTGCTCAATCTCTTCTTCAGGATTTGAATCCTATTCATACAGATGCTGCTGGGTCCGCAAATCTTGAGTCTTCCCAAATTTCATCCATCACTCAGCTTCTGAATGAAATTCGGAGCCTCAAAGATCTCATCAGTGTTATGACCACGGTCCAGACACAGCAACCCAAGCAAGACCAAATTGCCAAGGTAACTGAACTATTTCTCATGATGGTCAACCACATGAATGCACTTGAAGGCAAAGTCCAGAGTCTCTCTGATGTAAATCCGGGGTATGCTACTTCTACTAAGCTTAAAGACTACTTTGCTAAGCTGACCACGGACCTGGCCAACATTGGATCTCCGGTTCATTCTGAATATGCCACTTCTGCTGAGTTGAACCAATACTTCTCAAAGTTGACATCTGATCTGAACTGCACACGTGAATTGATTTCCTCCACTTCTCAGTGTACCATTGATCAACTAAGTGAAGCTGTGCATCTACTCAATGTAAACAAGGAAAAGATGGATGTTGACCCCATCAATAATGAAACACTTCTGAGCTTTTCGCAAGCCATCCTTCGGTCAGTACGTTTCACCAATGCTCAATGTCAATTCTATGACTCAGCTGTGCTCAAAATGTACCACCAATCCTATGCCCAGCTAACTGAGTCCATCTCCTTGATCAGCAAATCTCATGAGTGTCTCATCAGCATACTGAGTGGCTCCCTATGGGTTCCTAGATCTATTCAAGATGATTGTGTTCCAGTTATTGATGGCCTGAGTGAGAGTACAAGGAGGTTAAAGCGTTATTCCAACGCTTTGTCTGCTGCTGCTAGAAATGATACTTTCATTCCTCCTCCTCCCGATGATGGAAAAACGGGGGAGAGAAGACAAGATGGAACTCAGCACGCAGGTGGTGCTTCAGGCGGTGCTTCAGGCAGTAAAGAAAAAAGAAAAGACAAGTGTCAAGCTGAGCATCAAGCTCAAGTTAACTTAAAGAAGAAAAAGTAGCTCAGTCATACTTTAGGACTTAGCATGTACTTTGTGCTTGATATTTTGTGTGCTTGATACTTTGGGTGCTTAATGAGTTCATCTATGATAAGTACCATTCTATCCAAACTGTCTGAATACCGTGCTTAATATTATGTGATCCATTAAAATTGAACAAACAAAGTAAAAGTAGACATACTCAGTATACATTAAAACAATCCATGAATCAAACTGAGTGTTTAACCATTTCTGAAACTGACCTAGACTCATCTAAATTAGATCCTGAAAAGTCTAGAATTGAACTAAGTCAGTATAAGCATGTCTAAGTCTATTCGATTCAATCTTGAAAAGTTTAGAATTAAGTTAGAACAATAGATGCAACCCTTACGGGGGAGTAATTTCAGAAATAATTCAATCATGGGGAATTTCAAAACTGAGTTCCATAATTATGTATTTTGCCAACATCAAAATGGGGGAGTTTGTTGAAACACCTTTCCATAATATTTTGATTTGACAAAATCATCCATGATTAAGAGACAATTAAATTTAAGTGCTTTGATTTAATTGTACTAATCTGTTTGTTCAATGTTGAGTATAAACTTAAATACAAAAAGATATAAAAAAGTAAGACAGGACGAAGTCAGCATAAGATCAAAGAACAAGTTGAGTAGAATCGAACTCAGTATCAAAGAATTGAAGCCTGAAGTTCAACGAAGCTAAGTGAAATGGAACTCAGCATCAGGAGCCTTCTGAAGAATTGTCTTGCAAAACAAAGCTGACAAAAAGGGAACTCAGCATAGAAGTCAACAACAAACGAAGACAACGAATAAAGCTGAGTAATCTTCAGGACAGCATGAAAGATCCGTTCACTAGAAGACAAGTTTTGCAAACCTTCTGCACCAATAATTGAATCCTCGGAATTACGCAAAAGACACATTCCGAGATGCATGGGTCAATGGATTATTGCTAAAAGACAACTGCCACAAAAAGACAACGTCTGCAGGAAGAAGACAAGTCTGACGTCTGAAGAAATCAGAGGACAGGATTGGCCTGCAAAACCTGAAGCTGACCAGAAGCTGTCTCCTAAAAGATCCGTTTTGGACTTAACGGCTAAATCATTTCAAATGATCCACCTCCAGATTTTCGTCTATATAAGGACAATCAAAATCCTTGGATCATTGCTGAATAACAAGAAGAAAAATACAAGAGAGGAAAATACAAGTTCAAAGCACTCAAAAACAAGAAAGAGATCTTACACCCATTTTCTATTCCTGTGTAAATGCTAGATTGATTATTTGTAATCATCTAAAGTGTTCTTCATTTGAAAAAGAACAAATTGTATCAATCGTGATTTTGAGAGTGTTGTGCTGAGTGCTTGGTTGTAAACACTCAGTGGTAGAGAAATCTAAGTACCGGGTTGTGGTTCTTAGTAGGAGTTGAGTAGAAGAATAGAGGACGGTACTCTTGCATATTCAACTGCCTGTAATCGGTTTGTGCTCTACCCTTAAAGAGTTCATTATTGGATTCTAAAAGCCCGGATGACTCTGGGGACTGGATGTAGGCAAAGAGGCCAAACCAGGATAAGTGATACTGAGTAACTTCTAAACTCTCTCAAATATATATATATATATATATATATATATATATATATATATATATATATATTTGCTTGTGTTGATTGTTATATTTACTCAGCATATAAACTGTAAGAAGCTGGTACTGATTAAATTGGAGTGTTGAGTTGGAAACTGACCACACTAGTGTCAATTCCCAACTCTCAAGTAAAACAGTCTTAGTCAGCATCTGACTAAAGCTGTCTTACGCTAAGTTCAACCAAGCTGACCAAAGGTTAGATAATCAACTCATCAAAATAATTAAGTCAGCAGGATAAATTAGCGAAAAAGTTATATTAGTTCCTAACCCCCCCCCCCCTTGGAACTAATCACACGGGACCAACACTTGTGTTAGTCGACTTCTTGGGATAGCCAGAATGAGTCTCCGATCCCGTTGGTTGAATATCCGTTCTAATAGACTCTTATCCCATCTCCCATCTCCACCAATTAGATCATGAACAGTACCTGTGGGGAGACTAAAGTCCCTCGGGCTGGTTGGTCTGGGATTATAGCGATCAGGTAACCATGCACTATCCCAAATTGGGATCGATATGCCACTTCTGACCTTATTCCTTAAGCCTTTTAACAGCAGGTCACGCCCTGAAACAAGCTTCTCCAGACAAATGACGGATTGTGACCCAGGCTAGCTTCCTGAAAAGAGAGATGAGGGAAATATTTAGCTTTCAGAACTCTAGCCATGAGTGACTCTGGTTCCTGTATAATTCTCCACCCTTGCTTCGCCAGTAGCGCTAAATTGAAATGTTTAATGTCCCGGAAACCCATTCCTCCTAAATTTTTTGGTTTGCACAATACTGACCACTGTTTCCAATGAATACCTGAGTTATTCCCGCCTGAATTTCTCCACCAGAACCGATTCAACATTTTACTGACATCATTATAGAACTGCTCTGTCATTTGAAGCACACTCATGATAAAAGTCGGGATGGATTGTAGTACCGCTTTGATGAGTACTTCCTTACCAGCGCGAGAAAGAAACCTTTCTTTCCAATTATTTATACGGTTCCAAATCCTTTCCTTAATATGGCCAAACGCTTGCACTTTACTCCTCCCGATCGTGATTGGGGCCCCTAGGTACATACCCAATTCCGATACCTCCTCAACCCCCAACCGTGATACAATTAGCTGCTTAGTGACTGGATTGACCCCTTTGCTAAAAACCATGGATGACTTTTGGTAATTAATTAGTTGTCCTGAAGCAGCTTCGTAATCCTTTAGACAGCCCAAGATAGTGTCAGCCTCCTGAGGCTTTGCTTTGAAGAAGAGGAAACTATCGTCCGCAAAGAAAAGATGAGATACCCGTGGTGCCGATCGAGCTACTGCGCAGCCATGGATCAGTCCCGCCCTTTCCTTAGCCTGTAAAAGAGCTGATAGTCCTTCTGCATAGATCAGAAATAAGAACGGAGAGAGTGGGTCTCCCTGCCTGAGACCTCTTGATGGTTTTATCACGTTACTGGTTTGTCCGTTGTGGAGGATTTTATATGAAACCGAGCAGACACACATCATCATCTAGGAGATCCATTTATCTTGAAATCCCATCTTCCTTAACATACTTTTCAGGAATTCCCATTCTACTCGGTCGTATGCTTTGCTCATATCTAACTGAGGGCAGCCAAGCCCGACCCCTTAGCTACTTTCAATTTGTGCAGACACTTGAAGGCCACAATGATATTATCTGAAATTTCTCTACCAGATAGAAAATCACTTTGATTATCTGAGATTACCTTTGATAGAATCTTTTTAAAGCGGTTAGCCAATATCTTCGAGATGATCTTGAACAAGACATTGCAGAGAGCAATTGGACGAAGATTTGTTACCTTTGTCGCCTCTTTCTTCTTCGGAATTAGGACAATTAAAGTTTCATTCAGGCTCGGCGGAATGCTTGAAGAGTTGAGGCATGATAGACAAGTAGCCACTACATCGGCCCCAATAATATTCCAGAATCTTTAAAAAAATGCCGGATTCATTCCGTCTGGACCTGGGCTCTTATCCGGGTGCATAGAAAAACACGCAATACGCACCTCTTCTTCCGAGAACTCACGCAGCAGCTGCTCGTTATCGCTATCTGAGATTGTGGACTTAACCGAATTGATCACATTTTCCGCGTTGCTGCCCCTGCTTGTAAATATGTCATTAAAATAACTGATCAGGAGTTCCTCGAGTCCTCCTCCCCATCTGCGTTTCTCCCCATTCTCATCTTCGAGTTCTGTAATTGAATTATTTCTTTTCCGGGCTGATGCGTACTTGTGAAAATAGCGAGTATTACGATCTCCATCTTTCATCCAGAAGATTTTGGCCCTCTGCCTCCAAAAATCTTCTTGCTGTGCTAGAACGGTATTGTAGTCCAGCGATGCTTTTCTGAATAGGTCTAGCCCCACTCGATCGGTCCTGCTCCTCAGTTCACTGACAAGACGGCGCAACTCCCCTATTCGTTTGCTAAAATTGCCTTGACAATTCTTGCTCCAATCTTGAAGTGCGATTGCACATTCAGCAATTCTCGATTCAATTGTAGAGTCGCCCCTACGATTCCATATCTGGGATACAATTTCGCTGCACTGTTCATCTCGGAGCCAAACATTTTCAAATCTGAACCTTCGCGGGTGCACTACCCTGATCCAAGTCTTAATTTCCAAGCAAATCGCGGTGTGATCAGAACACGTTGTGCTAAGATTACTCAGTTTTGTGTTCGGAAAAGCTTCTTTCCATTCGGCATTAATTAGCCCCCTATCGAGTCTTTCCCTTATCCAACGTGGTGTGCCTCTTCCTGTCTCCTAGGTAAATGGGTAGCCCAACATACTCATACTGGTTAATCTACTTTCTTCAACCATTGCTCTGAAACCTTCTATCAAATTCTCCGGATGTCTGTTTCCTCCAACTTTCTCCGAGTGGCTCATAAGATCGTTAAAGTCACCAATGCAACACCAAGGAATGTTGTTGCTAAGTGATAGGCTTGTTAATATATCCCACGACTCTCTTCTTCTGTTTCTCTCCGGACAACCGTAGAATCCTGTGAGTCTCCACTTTGCTACATTATTTAATTCTATCACAGCGTCAATGTAATTATCCGAGAAACCGCTAACTGTAACAGTGCCACTATTCTTCCACAGTAAAGCCAAACCTCCTCCGCGTCCTCTACTGTCAACCGCAAACCATTCTCTAAATCCCAACTGTCTACTTATGCTCCTTATTTTCTCTTTAGCCACTTTTGTCTCCATAAGGAAAAGAAACATCGGTTTGTGGACACGTACCAAGTCCCGAAGGGCGTTAACTGTCCGTGAATTGCCCAGTCCACGGCAGTTCCAGCTAATGATGCTCATTGCCCCTGACCAGCCTGATCCTCAGGTCCCGGCTTCATTCCGTTGTTGAACTGAACGGTGCAGTTATCATTGGCATCCATGTTATTTGACATCGCCCTCTTCCTTTTCGGATCAATACTCACTCCCTCCTCGAAGTATCCAGACATATTCAAATGTGGTATCGAAGCTCCTTCGGAATAGCCGTAGACTTTCCGACTGCTGCCAACCCCACCTTCTGATCCTCCTGATTCGGCCTCAATGTCACTGTAGACTTCTTCAAACTCCTCCATAGGATTCCGAATCCATGCTTTACCATTCGAAGAATTTGGTTTCCTGAGTGTAGCTCGCAGTGCACTGTCAAATTTTCTCTCTGTTGGGATCTCCGGGTTGTCAAATAGTGCATTACAGAACTTGTCTGTATGTCCGATTATTCCGCAGTAAAAACAGAATTGGGGTAGCCTTTCGTACTTGTAAGTAACCCAGAATTTTAGACCTCCTCTTCGCTGCAAGAACTGTCCTACCTTTAGACTCTTACGGACATCAACTGTTGCCTTGATACGGAGATAGCTTCGTCTTAACCCTGTAAAATTTTTAGGGTCTGTTTCAATGAAGGTTCCCAGATCATTCCCCAGTGCCTTACACGCTGCTTCGGTTTGGAAATCAATGGGGAGATCAAAGACTTGCACCCAGATAATTAACTGATGTAGTTCAACTTGAGAGGCTTGTTCAGATGTTTTTAATTCCTTCACTATCATGACGTTTTGGTTGAAGGTCCAGGGGCCATCGTTTAGAATTCTGATCATATCTAACTCATGGTAGAATTGAAATAGGTACCTTCCTCCTATTTTGGTTTCAGACGTCGTGACCCCTTTTACCGGCCGCCAGATTGCTGCTAGGGTAGTCTGCATTGAGTCGAAGTGGATTGTTCGAGCCGTGAGAAATTGACCTATCACGAAGTACGATTGTTGTGCGTTGCTTGGTAAGAGCTGCTCCTCGTTAATGGTTATTCCCCCTTCTTCGTTGTCCGTTAAGTTCATATTTGCGTATTCCTCATTCAGTCCCATGTCGTAGTTCGAAGGTCGATGTGTTTGCTGTAACTCAATTGCGATTGCGTCGATACTAGTATGTAACTGTTGGGAGGGGGCGGTGGTTATCTGTGATGGTGTATGGTTGATGTGTGATGATTGCTGGTTTGCTATAGATTGCAGGGCAAGAAAGATTTGTTTTTAGGGTTCTTAGAACTTCTCAACTCGAGAAGACGGGATAAACTCCAGGTGGAGAGACCATATATTACCATCTTTATTTCTAAATGTAAATGGATATATGATGCAATGAGAGTGTTATTTATTTCCGTTGTAATTGAATATAACAAAATGGAAGGATGTAATTGACGACATATAATAGGAATACATATTATTTACTCTTTTTTTTCTTATTAAAAAGTAATACATATTCCACTTTATAAGAAATTATTGATCTAAAAATATATAAATGTGATATTAATTAAATTGTTAAATATATTATTTATATTTAACAAAGACTATTCTAAAAATATATAGTTGTGATATTAATTAATTGGTTAAATATATTATTATGAAAGAGTACTCTAAAAAAATTCCTTCAAAGAGAAATTGAGCTACCATTCAAAATATATATCCCACCTCAGCTTTTGTTTTTTTCGAAAGTAGCTGCTAAGCTTATTAATTAGTAAGGTGTTTGAGTTTGACTTTATATTCAATGTAAAGTCACTGACAAAAATTGGCTATCACCCAAATATTATAAATTAATTTAAAACTATGAATAAACCAATAATAATATAATTAATTAAACAACAAAAATATTTACTTGGTTTGGTTAAAGTTGTCTACATCCATGGGAGTTTTATGATTCTACTTGTATGATTTATAATGCGAAGACTCCTTATGCTAAACGATTTTGTGATCCTACCACATCAAATGGTTGTGTTTTCAAGACATTTCAAACCTTTGGTGGCTCCATTTTTTTTGGTGATACTTAATCGCATGTGTTTTAGGACTCCATCGGTGCTTTTTTCTTATAAGATAAGTTTCTTATATCATATGGACCGCGGTGCTAAAGAATGTTGATAACGCAAGAATGAACGGAATCCTATATTAAAAATGAAAAGAGAGTATATTTTATTAGTAATGTGAATTTTTAAACCATATACACGTGTTTTAAAATCGTGAAGCCCAATGTATTTGATTTGAACCAAAGAGGACAATATCTACATGGTATTGTGTCAGACTGTTACAATTAGTATCAGGACGGACCCTCCACATACGATATGTTGGTTAAAGGACAAACCAGATGGAATCTAGTAAGCTTGTAATGACTGTGCGGGTAGAAGAGTTAAGCAATAAGGAGTAACCCTAAGGGACGGGGATGGGGGCATGAATGAATTGAATCTCACATTGGAAATTGAGAAATAGTAATTAAAGCTTTTTTGTAAGGTGGATTTCTAACACATGTAAACACATTTTAAATCCGTGAGGCTCGAGGTGTTGGATTTAGATAGAAGCGTATAATATCTATATAGTATTAGATCAGACTATTGCAATTAGAAAATTAAATCATTTCTCAATTTATACAAGGATAAAATAATTTATTAGTCATTGAGTTTGTGCATATTACACTAGTTAGTCCTTGTGTTTTTAAAAACACACTATAACATTTCCGAGTTTTGACAAAACCAACTACTCAGTCCCTCCATCCTTAAATTTTTATATAATGAAAAAATTTACCCTTATATCAAATTAATTTTCATATATGTTTAATTAAAATAATTTTATTAATTATATTAATGTTTACCTATGCTTTGGGAGGTCATGGGTTCGAATCACATCCGGATCTGGTCGGGATTTTTCTTTCTTCTTTAATGTAAGCGCATTATGCGTAAAAAAAATTTAAAAAAAAATGAAATATATCTCCAAATATTTATTTTATGCGATGTTTGTTATATAAGCATTGAATTTCTAATTTATTGACCAATTAAATAAAACGTAAGTTAAATAGTTATTAATACTTTTTTAAATCTTATAGCAAAATTGAAATTTATAAAAGAATTACTAATTAATTTTAATACATATTATTTTAATTAAAAATTATAATTTATCTTGCGAATATAAAGGGTGTTTGATGAACCTCAAACTACGCAATCAGATAAATTATAGTTTTTTTAATAATTAAAAATTCAATAATATATAAATAACAAACACAATGTGAATAGATATTATATGAAAGATATATTTAAATTAAAATACTAAATTATTATAAAATTGATTATCTATTTTTTTTTTAAAATGCACTAAATGATAATATAAATTTAAGGCCTAATACACAAATAACCCCCTGAACTTGTCCAAATGTTGCAACTGCCCCCTCCAACTTTCAATTGTAACAACTTACCTCTCAAACTTGTCCAATTGTAACAACTTACCCCTTAAACTTGTCCAATTGTAAAACACAACTCCAAATTGCTGACATGGGCTGCAATTGAAGAAACACGTGAAACACAAAATCTGCAACGCCCGTGGAGTATGATAATCATATCTTTGGCGTGATACGAATCCGGGAAAACTTTTTTACGGTTGCTTTAAATACGGGGTAAAAAAAATCCCAATTTGGAGTTATGTTTTACAATTGGACAAGTTTAAGGGGTAAGTTGTTACAATTGAAAGTTGATGGGGGAAGTTGCAACATTTGGACAAGTTCAGGGGGTTATTTGTTTATTAGGCCTAAATTTAATACTAATATTACTTTTCATTCAAGTAGTAATATAATAAATAAAATTATTTTAATTAAACATATATAGACAAATTCATTAGTGATATAAAAGTAAATTTATCATTTTATATAAAATTTATAAATGGAATGACTAAGTAGTTAGTTTTATCCTTTCAAAAAAAAAGTAGTTAGTTTTATCAAAACTCATGGACGTTATAGTGTGTTTTTAAAAACATAAAAATTAATTAGTGTAATATGCACAAACTTAAAGACCAATAAATTATTTAATTGTATTTAAAATGACAAGATATTAAATGAATCATGTTGACACGATTCATTGATATGACGTTCAATCCGCTACACAATTTATTTATTTCGCGGGGTAATCGTGTCAATTCATTTTCATTGTTCAATCTAAATCAAGTAAACATCAATCTTAATTCATTTAATTTATTGGCCGGTTAGGAGTGTCACGATTCCTTGGGATTCTTTTGGGGTAATGAGATTGTTGTTTTTTGCGGAATCTGTTTAATTTGTTGACAAATATATCCTTTTCATATACATAATTGTTAGGGTTTAGGCCCCATTTTATTTTGATTGTATCTTGGCTTGAGTGTGAAGATGATACATTAACACCCTTAGCCATTAAGGATAGAATAGAATCTACCATATATGTCTACAGGGGCGGATCTAGGGGGGGGGGGGGGTAGGGGAGGGTCTCCCGACCCTCCGGAACACCCTTGACGAATAGTGGTTTAGTTCCGAGAAGCTCCCCCAAAATAGTTAAAATTAATACTTATAATGTAGAATGTAATTATATAAAACTAAGTTTGCATAGTTGGTTGTAGTGATAGTTAAAGGCATCTCTACATCCAAGTGGTCCTGTGTTCAAATCTCTCTTTCTTCACTTTTTATCACATTTTAATTTTTTCCATTAAATCTCATTCTCCTTTAAAAATATCAATATTAAATATCATTTTTAATCATTATTAACCTCATTCTCCTTTATTATTTTTAATTATATTTTTTAGTTACAAAATTCATGACCGAGAAAACAATTTGATGAATAATTTCTCCAATTGACCAAACTTGTCAACGTTAGGAATAAAATTGCTCTTGACTGTCAATATTAAGGGTAAAATTGCACCATTTTATACGTTAGAGGTAAAATTATTCTTAGGTGTAAACATTAGAGTATTTTTGCACCTTATCCTTACTTCATATTGAATCTCAGTTGTTTTGTACCTTAATTTTTCCAATTATGATCAAATTTACCCTTATATTATCAAAAATTTGAAAATTTCGATTCGACTACTATGAATCAAAGCTTTAAGTCGTTATTAAAAAAAAAATCTCCATGCAATTGAGCCCCTCCGGACCTTGAGCTCTGGCTCCGCCACTGTATATCTATATATATATATATATAATTTTTCTTTTCAGAATCAACCAAACCTTTCATTCTTAATTCCCATATTTTATTAATTTTTAGCTTATTTTTTAACAATTGTTATTTGAATTCAATGGTAAAATTATATATGATACGAGGAAATCTGATAATACTATTCTAATGTATGTATCAAGGAGAAGTAGAGACTAGAAACTTCACTCTGATGTTAAAATTAGCAGACTTTAAGAAAGGTAAGCATTAAGAAATTGATTATGAATTACAAAATGTATGTATATCTCGTTCTATTTATAGGGTATCAGGGATAAAATTGGTAGTCGTTTGGAGTGATTTCCCTAACTCTTCCTACAGACACGTGTCGATTTATGAATGGAAAATGTGTACTATAAAAAGGACAGTTTGTATTTTACTTTTTTTTTTTTTTGGTAGAAAAGGAAAAGAAAAATGAATAACAACAAACTACCCAGGAATTAGCTTAGGGAAGCTAACCCCAATCCTATCTTCTAAGAGAAGATGAGAGATGAAACTAGGGGAAACAGGAAGGGTAGTAACGCCTAACGTCCCTTCATGGCCCGCCGCCGCCAAGCGATCAGCAACACGATTCTGCTCTCTAAAAATGTGTCTGAACTCTACGAACTCAAAGGAGGAGCAAAGCCTTATAATAGCTTTGATGAGGTTGCGACTGTTAAGACCCATAGAATGATTCTCAGAAATCATTTTGATTGCTTCCAAATTATCAGACTCCACAGAGAGCCTCTTAACACCCAGCCTTTTAGCAAGATTGATTCCAGTAAGAATAGCCCAGAGCTCCGCAGAAAAGGAAGAACCCAACCCTAAATTCTGGGAGAACCCAGAAAGCCAGACGCCCCCTACATCTCTAAACACACCTCCAGCCGCAATCTTACCGTTACTGAGGCAGGAACCATCAGTATTCAGCTTCACAACCCCCTCTCTTGGCCTGCTCCATCCCACGAGATGGACATCACAACACTGAGAGGCTCTGGCAAGGGACTCTCCTTTGAAACTATCGATAATAGAGAAAAGTTTTTTCGAGAAGAAATCAGCTAAGTTTGTCATAAAAACAGTTTTATCTCCAAAAATCTCCTCGTTTCTCCATTTCCAAACTTGGTGACAGATAATAGCAAAGAAAATGTCACCATGCTCCATGTATGGAAGCAACTTTCCTCTAACACCATCAGAGAACCAGTCGACCTCAGAATGTGCCATGAAGGAAGAGAAAATATGGTGTGGGAGAATTTTCCTCCAAACCTCTTTACTATTAGAGCAATCTCTAAGAGCATGGCACAAAGTCTCAACATGGCCTCTGCATCTACTGCAAGCTCCAGAATCAGCCAAGTGCCTTCTGTGCCTATCCGAATTAGTAAGAAGCCTGTCCTTAACGCCCAGCCACAAGAAACTCCTAATACGGAAAGGAACTTTAAGGGTCCAAATCGACTTCCACACATCCGAGGGAGGATCAGATCTAAAGAGAGAGAAAGCTTCAAAGGCCGATTTGCAAGAATAAACTCCATTGTTAGTCAGCGCCCAACAGTGCCTATCTAAGTCTTCCTCTTGATTACTCACCTTCACTCCCCGCATTCTAAGGAGAGTCTCAAGGCTAAAGAAAGTATCAAACTTTGACCAGATCCAGTCCCCTTCCGAGTCAACCACATCGGCAATCCTCCAGTTGCGTATATCACTAGGCGGGGGGGAAGAACACACCTCAATTAACGGTTTATCCCCAATCCAGTTATCAAACCAGAAACTAATGGACTTACCATTCCCCACCTCCAGGCCAACTCCCGAGCAGAACTCATCAAACACAGCACTAAGTCCTTTCCAGAGGAAGGAACAATTAGCAACTCTCTCTTTCGGGCCCCCGAAGATTTTGTCTTTCCGATACTTACCACAAAGGAGGCGAACCCAAAGAGAGGAGGGGTTTTGCCACATACGCCAAAGGAGTTTCATTAATAAAACTTTATTATTGTCCTTTGCTTTCCTAATACCCAGACCCCCAGAATCTTTAGGCTGGCAAACCTCACTCCAAGGCACAAGATGGATCTTCCTGCCCTCCGCAGCTTCCCCCCACAGGAACCTACGGTTAATCTTGTCAAGATCATTAAGCACAGGATCCGGAAGCTTACAAGCCTGCATGATGTGATTGGGAGCAGCACAATTAACAGATTGAATTAACGTGAGGCGGCCAGCGAGAGACAGAGTCTTGGCTTTCCAAGTGGCACACTTCGAATTAGCTTTATCCAAAGTCTCTTTGAAGGAGCCTTTAGACACACGCTCACTATGGAGGGGAACGCCCAGATACTTCCCAAGAGAATCAGTAAGAGGAATACCTGAGAGATCACTTAATCTCTTACAGACTCTCTGATTCATATTCTTAGAGCACATCATCCTAGATTTCTGGATATTAAGCTTCTGCCCAGAGGCCGAACAAAAACAATCCAGAATATCCATAATGACTCTCAACTGCTCCTCATTACCCTCAAGAAAGATAAGGACATCATCTGCAAAGAATAAGTGAGTCACCTGGGGACAGAAGCTGTTGATCGCCACAGGGTGGAAACTCCCATTATCAATCGCATCCTGAATCAGGTGAGAGAGCCTCTCCATAGCAATAACAAAAAGGAAAGGGCTCATAGGATCCCCCTGACGGATTCCTCTGCCCGGGGAAAATTCCTCCGACATATCCCCATTGACCATAACTTGAAACACAGGAGAAGAAATACATACCTTAATTAAACTTCTCCAGCTGTCCGGGATTCTAGCTCTCTCAAGGCTCTCCATCAAGAAATCCCAATTAATTCGATCATAGGCCTTCTCTAAATCCAGCTTCAGAGCCACAATGCCTTTCCTCCCCTTCCTAATCTTCATCGTGTGGACCATCTCTTGGGCGATCACCACATTATCCATCATTTGTCTACCAGGCACAAAGCTACCCTGATTCTGACAAATGATCGCAGGAAGAATGCCACGGATTCTATTAGCCACAATCTTTGTAACAGTTTTGTAAAGAACATTACAAAGACTGATAGGTCTCATATGCAAAAAGGAAGAAGGCTTATCAATCTTAGGAATCAGAACCAGGAGGGTTCTATTAACCAGCTCAATATCCTTCGAACCACTGAACACCCCCAAGACAAAATTATAGATGCCTTCCTTCACTACATCCCAATGCTTATGGTAAAAGCCCGCCGGAAGACCATCAATCCCAGGAGCTTTAGAAGCCCCAATGCTGAAGATAGCTTGGTCAATCTCTTTTCGGAAAATAGGTTGAAAGGCCTCCTGACTACAATCCTCACTGATTAAAGGAAATGTAGCAATAGAGTGAGCCCTCTCCAAAAGAACAGGTTCCTCTTTGAACAGCTCTCTGTAGAAATCCAGGGCTAAGTTTCGAATAACCTCATCTTCATAAACCCAATCACCATTAGAATCCTTAATGGCCTCAATTCTATTTCTCTGCCTTCTAATCAGGGTAGAGAGATGGAAGTATTTGGTATTACGATCGCCATCTCTAATCCAGGACTTCCGAGACTTCTGGAACCAAAGGAACTCCTCCTGCCTAAGCACAGCCTCCAGCTCCTTCTGAAGGGTTCTGAGGAGGCCCTCAAGGCTATGATCAAACCTCCCCTCCAACCTGCGTTGAATGCCCTCCATCCTCTTTAATAACTTGTTCTTCCTTCTGATAATATGCCCAAACACATTCCTATTCCACCCCTGCACCTTATTCCTGAACCCTTCAGCAGCTTGCAGTACATACGAATGAGGTCTCCAACTCTCATGAACGAACTCTTTAAACTTAGGATGGGACTCCCAAGCCAACTGATACCGGAACGGTCTCTTACCCCTAGGATGCTTACCTCTCAAAAGTCTAAACAAAATAGGACAATGATCCGAATGACGGAATGGGAGGTTCAACACAGAGCACTCGGGGAAGGAAGTTAGAGCTAAAACATTAGCGTAGACTTTGTCCAATCGAACAAAAGTATTATTACGCTTCCAAGTGAATTTATGACCAGAAGCCCCCAGATCGGAAAGCCCACATAAATCCATACTATTCTTGTGATGCAGACAGCGATTAACATAATGATTGGATCCCCCTCTCTGATCACTCATAAAGGCGATATCATTGAAGTCACCCGCCACAAACCAGGGCTCCGAAATGCTGACACTCATAGAATAGAGAACCTCCCAGAGCCGTTTTCGATTAGACAAGATAGGGTCAGCATACACAAGGGTAATAAAAAAGGGAGTATTGCCGGAAATACTCACTTTACAATGAATGAACTGCTTATCCATGCTAAGAATATCAAAATGAATCCGATCTGGCCTCCAAAAAAGCCAAATCCCTCCAGCCCGGCCAGTTGCCTCCGATCTAACACAGTGCCAGTTCTTAAACTTCTTAACCACCTCATCTGCTTTCTCACCACTAATCTTAGTTTCCAAAAGAGCAAAACAAGATGGATTAAACTGCTTAATAAGATCATTAATATGGATACGGGTAGCCTTGCTAGCCGCACCCCTAACATTCCAAAATAACAAATCCATAGAAAGGAGGACAACTGACCACACCCCTACCCTAAGCTAGGTATTTACTAGGGGCTCCTGAGAGCCTTACCGAGGTACCCCCGGGCCCCCTCTTATCTGGAAACGCCAAAGTGTTAAGGCCACTTTTTTGTTTTCCTTTAAGCTTTTTCATATTAGTTTTGTTAACTCCCATAGATTTTCCAATCCCAGGATCAATACCAGGAACAGGAATACTAACCTCATTTGAATTCTTCATCCTTCTAGCTGCAAGGGTCAGGGTCCCCCCCTGGGCTTCATCCTTAGAGACAAAAAGCGGGTTCACAGATTCAACCACCTTCTCGACTGGATCTACAGACTCTAATCCTGGAATACTCTCATCCATATGATTCTCATCTTGGTCTGACTCTTGAACTTCCTCAATCATCAGGGCCCCAAATCTGGACCCAGGCAAGGCTACTGAAGAAACCCCAGCCTCCTTTCTAGCTTTGAGGACAGGCTTCTCCTTGACATTTGGAATAACAGTAGCTTTAGGAGAAAGGGACTTAGAATTTGTGTTGATATCAGGAGGACGATTGTAAACCACTGCAGGTTGATTCCTACGTCTAGCGGGCCTCTTTGCCACCATCCAGGGACCAAAGTTCCCTTCATACCCCTGGTTCCCTCCAGTAATCCGCACACTACTCTCAACCCTCTCTATAACAACCCTCTCCCTTTTAGGGCAACCCTCCTGAGAATGACCATACATGCCACAATCATAACAGATGTTATGTAAACCTTTATACTCAATAAAGAACACTTTATCCTGAACACAGAACTTAGAAAGTAAAGGTTTAGCCAGATCAACATCTATACATACCCTAGCAAACTTACGCCTAATGGCCCCAATTGTAGTCTTGTCCACATGGTGGACCTTACCAACCAAACCTCCTATTTTACTCAGAAAGTTTTCACTGTAGTACTCAATGGGAAGGCCCGGGAATCTTACCCAAGTCAAGATCCTGTTAACCGAACAGTCGTGAGGTTTAAAATTAGGAACCCAAGGCCTTAAGGCCAAAACATGATTGGAAATGATATATGGGCCTCCCTTGATAACCGAATTATAATCCTCAACCCTAGTAAATTTAATGACATAGTAGTCATTTTCCAGGTCAGTAATACTGACTTTACCTTTCCTTGCCCACTGCGCTTGTATTCTTTGGGCAAAATAGTTAAAACTAATTCGCTTACCCAGGACAGTAACAATCAAAGACACCTTCCACTTCTCTCTAAGCTCACGCTTCTCTGCAGCGGAAAGTCTAATGACCGGACAGAGAGGATCCTCCTGGCCATTATCTTCCTCATCAGAATCCGAGAACATATCATCAGAATCTCCCACCATTAAAACTTCCTCTAAAACCGGCTCTTCCTCAGCCACCCCCATGACCGTGTCCTTCCAAGAGTTTTTACCAATCTCGCTCATCTGAACCCTAGGTCTGGGGGAGACCGTCTTCCCATGAGCTACTCCTACAACACCCACCCTTCCCGAATTATTAGAAACATCCAGACCCGAGGCAGCCTGCCTCCCCGTCGTAGCCCCTGCCTGCCCCTCACAGCCCGGAGGAGAGGATCCCGCGCAAGGCACTGCGCCGACAGCCCCAGCCCACTGCCCGACCGAGGAGCCGGCAGCGCCTGGGCAGTGCCCGGCACTAGCGGCGCATAGCCCTGCGCCAGGCACCCCCGGCCCCACTTCTCCCCTCGAGATTGGGGAAGCCTTACCCCCGGCATCAGAAAACCCAGACGCCCGTATCTCCCATTGATCCGCACCCAGCCGCGACAACCTTGTCGAATCTGCCGCCTGTGGATCGCAAAGATCCGTCCCCAGCCGCACGGGCGGCGCCCGCGAGAACCCTGCCGATGCACCATCCATGCCCACGAGATCCCTACCGACGCCCCTGGATTCCCCTGCCTCCACCCCGCCAAGCACCCCGCCCCGATCTACACTAGGTGCACGCTCGCCGCCAACAAAACTTGCCTCACCCTTCTCGCCCCAAACCACCAGGCCACCGCCCCCTTCCTTGCCGCAAATCCCCTCCAGATCCGACCCCCCCTCGCCGGCCACAGCCCCCCTCTCCCTAGATCTATCCCTAACACGCTTTACCATGAACCCTAGCCGAGAGAGAGAGAGAGAGAGAGAGAGAGAGGAGATAGATCTAAAAGAGAGAAAAAGATCTAAAAGAGAGAAAAAGATATAAAAGAGAGAAATAGATCTGAGAGAGAGAGGATAGATCTAAAAGAGAGAAAAAAGATCTAAAAGAGAGAAATAGATCTGAGAGAGAGAAGATAGATCTCAAAATTCTCCATCTTCATAAAAATTCTTCACCATGACAACAGATCTGAGAGAGAGAAGCCAGATCTACAGTTTGTATTTTACTAAGTGCCCATTTGTTTCCATTTTCAGAACTGTTTTTTGTCTTTCAATACTAAACAGAAAATAGAAAGTGTTTGATAAATTCTGAAACAACTACTTTTTTTTTTTGAGAAAAAACAACTAATATATATTACCTATCAGCAACAGCAAACAGAAACAGTTGAAACAAATAGGCCCTAACACAATCTTCCTTACTTCCGGAGTGATTTCGAAATTCTTCTCCCATTTGATCTAGAAGCTCTTCATGCGACACATGTTCTTGTCTCTTCTAATGAAGAGACGGTATTGCTTCTTATATTTGTCTGGTACATCTATGGTGTCCCAACTTTTCTCTTGCTTTTATGGTGTCCCAACTTTTATCTTGCTTTTATTATGAACTTGAACTTTGCAATTTACTAATATAATGGTCTATTTTACCGTTGATTAAGGTGGTGTTTGATAAAACTGCAAATTAAATGTCGAAAAATAAGTACAAAATTTTAAGTATTGAAATTATTAAATAATATAACTGTTTGATAAATACTTAAATTAAGTAGTGAATACAAAAATATTAGTTGGTAAAGTTTAACTTAAAATTTTAAATTAAATATTTTGACTTATCAAAATAAACGTATTTTAACTTAATTGAATATTTTAAGTGGTTGAGAAATAACAATTATTATCAAACACACTTAAATTATAAATGCTTAGTATTTTTATTTTAATCATTAAGTAGTTTGTCAAACGAGGTCCAAGTTAAAAAAAACATGATAACCTCAAAATGAAGAAGTTCAAGAATTAAAATTGTTTGAACCGTCATTTTGGATTTTCTAGATAACCATTTTTTGGAACTTTCTTCTTCTAAACAATCACTTTCTCTTTTAACTAAACAATACCTAAATGATATCAAAGCAAAAAAAATTCAAAAATTAAAATTTCTTACAATATCATTATCATCAGCTCTACAATATAATAGGTTATCTGCCATTAATTTAAAGTTCAATTAGCCAATCCGTTTTTCTGGTTAAGTTGAGGAAACCATATGCAGAGTGTTTGTTTCAGCTTTTCGGATGAGCGTTTAGTGTTTCACTCTAAACCGTTGGAAATATAGCGTTTGGTTAGGTTTATATAACCGTAGCGTTTAGCATTTTCTCTGAAAACGGCAGCGTTTTGGAGCTTTTCACAAAAAGCTCCTGTTTTGAGTTTTTTATAAACAGTTGTTTATAGTTATTTGTTATTAACAAAACTATCCTTCTTATTTCCACAAAATATGTTTTTTCTTTAACATTATTTATATTTCTACAACATAATTACCGGAAGAACACGTTATTGTTGCGTTCAATAAAATTTTTTCTTTTTTTATTTTTTATATAGATTATTTTTATTAATTTGTGTAACACATTTTTTATTTTATAATAGGATAAGGTGTGAAAATACCCCTAACGTTTATAGCTAGGAGCAATTTCACCCTTAACGACTAAAATTGTGCAATTATACCACTAATGTTGGCAACCAAGAGCAATTTTACTTCTAACATTGACAAGTTTGGTCAATTTGAGAAATAATTCATCATATTGTCTTCTTGGTCATGAATATTGTCATCTACACTTCACATGTGCACCATTTTATCATCACTAATAACATATATATATATTCTTTTGTACGAGTTGGATAAAAAAAATTCAAATATTTCACCGAATTTCTAAATATTAATTTTCAATTTTATTATTAAATTATAAAAAATATGAAATCTTTTTTTAAAACTATGTACAATTGGTGTAGAATAAGAAATAAAATATTTGTGTTTTACAATAATGTATGAAATTGATTCGACTTGCCAATATTAGGGGTAAAATTGCTCTTAGCTACCAACGTTATGGATAAAATTGCACCATTTTAGATGTTAAGAGTAAAATTGTTCCTAGTTGTAAACATTATGGACATTTTTTCACCTTATCTCTTTTATAATTTCTTTGTTAATTAATTTAAAACATGTCCATATTAGACATTTTAAATCCAAACAGTAACATTTCAATCTAATTTTACCAAACACTAATAATTAAACAACTAATAACAAACAACTAACAGCTTATTGTAACTGCAAACAGCAACAACTATTAGCTAACAGCTGAACTAAACAACAAGATTAAGATTATTAGTACTTCGGACATCAAATTTGAGTTATTTTATCTAATATGACCTATATAGATAAAATAAATCATGTTGTCGTAACAGAAATTATCACCTATATGGTTTCCACCCGCAACCAATTCTACAATGCCAAATGTCAAAAAAAAAAAAAAACACAAGAAAAATCAATACATAACCATGTTTCTGCCTCATCTCCTCAACCGTTACACATCATATTTATCTTAAGGTAGAGGCTATCACATCAATGTTTGGTTAAAGTTCATTTAAGACACATTGATGCTGGACAAACTCATAACACGGCATAAAACCTATAATCAGGTTTGGTCCAGATCAAAGCAATTGCATAAATAGTAATTCTCCATTTACAATGAAACACTTCGCATCTTCTTAACCCGAAACGGCTGTAGAGAGAAAAGGTTATTTTTTAATATATTCCCAGGAACAGATACAGTGGAGACGGGATAGAGTTATCAAAACCAGATCGATCAAAACACTGGATAAAATAAAAGATCAAGGATTCGAAATTCAACCAGAATTTAACAAATTATATAAATAAAAATGATTATTTTATTGATGTATCCTTCTAGTAAATTATTTACTATGTTCAAATAATTTTTACTACTAACAATATTGTTTAATACCAATTTATAATATTCCAAAATATCAAATTAACAAATTCAACCTGATGAACTAAAATGTCAATATAACAATAACTCCATACTATAAAACTATCAGATTCAAACATTAGTAGTATAATTATTATATTACTAATAGTGATGTTCTTTAATACCAACTTATAATTTTTCTAAGAATAATAGGCTTAAAAATCATACCCATGTCTGGGTTTAGATGTCACCGGTTGAACCACTCGGATGGACGAGTCTTTAACTCGTTCTAGACAATGTAATATCTTATGCTTTTTGAGACCGGTTTGTGTACCGGATTCAGTTGAACCGGTTGGATGTGCTCCAAAATTTCTTCGAAAATTAATAAACAAATGGCATGCCGATGAAATCTACTTTCTTCCCCGATTGAGCCTCTGCAGGTGATAATTAATGCTTCCCCAAGGCTTTCTGTTCTTGCCACTCTGCACAGCAGTGATCAAAATCTTTAGCAAATGTTTAAATTGCATCCATTGTTAGGGAATTAGATAATGCTCAATCAAACATTGGCTTAAAACACTTTTTGGCCCTTGACCTATCCAAAATTTGTGCATTTGGCCCCTGACCTATTATTTGGTCATATTTGGCCCCTGACCTATCAAATTAGATAAAATCCAACCCATATTGAATGAAAAATTAACTGTGTTGGAAAATTAACAGCGGTAACCAATACAAAAACCACACATGACACATAAATAAAATTAATTTTCACTCTATCGGAACACTAGAAAAAGTTTTTAGGATTTTTTTACTGTGTAAAATAGTTCCTGTTGCCATCTCTAGTTGAAAATTAATTTTATTTATGTGTCATATGTGGTTTTTGTATTGGTTACCGCTGTTAATTTTTCAACACAGTTAATTTTTCATTCAATATGGGTTGGATTTTATCTAATTTGATAGGTCAGGAGCCAAATATGACCAAATAATAGGTCAGGGGCCAAATGCCTAAATTTTGGATAGGTCAAGGGCCAAAAAGTGCTTTAAGCCATCAAACATTACCTGAGCATCCATACAGGTATTCAGAAGTTCCTTATACCGAACACATTTCTCATCGTTTTGCTGGCTCAGAGACAGGCAATTCAGAAACGATATCATTTCCTTCATGCAAGGTTTTGAGAGAGACCCGAATTTCTTTGGGTTGATGTACAGAGTGCCAGCTTTTCGGCCCATTCTGTTGCAAATTAAACAACACATAAGAAAGTCTTACTCAAAACAGCTTTGAAGTATAAGTTGTTTAATTAAAAATTATATAAGAGCATGCCTGGTCCTATCACTTCTGATTATGAGAAACTGGAGAAGCCATTGTTCAATAACACTTAAACTGGATTTTACAAATTAGATTTGTAATTACATCTTTATAGCATTTAATTCAAATTTGAGTTTAAAGAAAGTGATAGTGCAGAGTCAGAAATCTGATCAACATTGAGTCTAACCATATGCAGTTGACATGTTATATATATGATAATAACTATAACACCAAATGAAATTGAAAAGGTTTCAATTTTCCAATGTTCAAACAAACAAGACTCGAAGATCTAAATAAAGGGAAGCATCTACAATCTCTTTTACTTGCATATTCTTTCAGTTTGATTACTGATACTCTTCATTTTACATTCAAATTCGCATACCAAGACAATTATAAATATACACGTAGTGAACTAATTGAACCAATTTTAAACTATGTAATACAATAGTCTAGGAATAGAATTCCAGGGGAGGAAAACAAATTTCATATACCGTTCAAGAATGAAGAGTATGTTTAAACATAGGGAGGAAAAGAAATTTCATATACTGACACCAGAATCTAAAATACCATTCATCATTTTAAAATTAAGAAAGTTCAAACATACATCTGCATAAGAGAAAAACAAATTTCAAATCATGCAGTGTGCTATGCCAGTATTACAGGGGGAGGAAAATCAATTTTCATATGCCTATTTTTAGGTAAATACGAAATTATCGAAGCAAAGTAGATAGTAATGCAGTAAAAGATATTAACATCCTACCTGCCCATAATTTAAGACTCCTGCTGATGGAATCAACTCAATATTCCCAAATCGTACACAACACAGAGTTTAGAAAACTTACCCGAGTTTAGATTTTGTGCAGAAGAGGTGGAGATCCAGAGGTGGAGGCGGCGGTGGAGTGGAGAGCGAGTAGGAGAAGCCGCTCTCTGTTTCCGGCGCCGTGAGAAGTGGAATGACTGGAGATACGAACGGCGGTGTGCGAGGTCGAGGTCGAGGTGGCGGTGGAGGTGGCGATGGCGTGGGTGGAGTGGAGATAGAACCCTAGAAAATAAGGAAGCAGAGAATGGGTAAAGCAGGAGATACGAACGCACCAAAGAGAAAGGATTCTACTTTTATCAATTGTTTAAAAATTCTAATATTTGTTACTTGTTACTTAATTAGTGAATAGTTAACCACAAGTAGAATGGGTACATATAGTTAAGGTATTTGATGGTATTTCAATTGGTTAGAGTTTTGATCCTTCCTGTGTACATTTAAGTAAATATTTTTCATTTCATTTATATATAATCGAGGATTACTTGTCGGGGTTTTACGGGAATCCCCGCAGGACGGAGATACTATTTTCCAACCCCACCCCGTATCCGTCTACAAAGACCATATTGATCTCCATCTCCGTCTCCGTCCCTGCCAAAAAATGAGACGGGAAGGGTATTCCCTGTCCCAGTTGCATCCCTAGGTAAAAGGTTGAAAGGGGCACTTAAAAACCGCTTCACCCTCTTCTCTACTCTACTTTGTCATTTTTTTTCTAAATTAATTAGTATAAAATGGGTTATATTCCATTTTTCATAGGTTAATAATAAATCTGATCCACTTTAAAAGTCTATTGACATATTAAATTTAACTATCCAACATCTTACAAATCTAGACACTCTCACTACATTTGAACAAAAATACTCACATCTTCCTCGTTCCTTCATCTTTAACCAAAACTCATATCTTCCCTTCTTTTTTTACTTTTCACATGTGTGTAAGATAATGTATATAAGATGTATATGTTAAGGATTAATGAAAATAGTTTAGGTTTATGCAATTCGAAACCATACCTCCTATTGAAATTTTACATTTTCAACAAATTCTCGTAATACTGCACTTTTCTGCAATTCCCAAAATTTGCCATATTTGTCACATTTCGACTTTTTTTTATAGAAATTGGGACGAGACAGAACTAGAGCGGGGTGAGCACCCATGGCCCAAGAACTGTCAAACCCGAAATATATTAAAAAAGGAAAAAATGAACGTTTGAACAAGAGGAGAGGAATGAGAACAAACAAAAAGAAGAGGGGAGGAGAAAAGTTTAGAGAAAATTAAGAGAAACGCAAATGAGAAATATTACAAATGTCATCATTGATAAACCTATGGCAAAAATCATGAGCGGAAGGCCACCAATTGATCATTGAAGAAGAAACTCCAAATTTTACCAAAGCATCAGCAACTTTATTTCCTTCCCTAAAGATGTGAGAAAAGAGAATGTTCATCCTAGAGCAAATACTGAGACAGTGCAACCATTCTTATCGAATACTCCAAGGCACGTCCATGGAACGATGTCTAAGCAGATTAACAACGTACATTGAGTCTGACTCAACCCAAAGCTGATGCCAATTTTTCTCCCAAGCGAGCTCAATTGCGAAAATAGCGGCTCTCAATTCAGCCATATAAGCAAAAGAAGGAGGGATAGAAAAAGCAAAACAACCTTTGGGAAAACCTCGATAGTTGCGAAAAATACCACCCGCTTCAGCCTCGCTAGGAGTGCCAAAAGCAGAGCCATCCACATTGACTTTAACCCAGCCCGGAAGAGGTTTAAGCCAGTGGATCAGAATAATGTTGGGAGCAGGAGGCGGTCTAGGAGAAGCTAGAAGATTGGATAAGATAACAGCATCTCTTCGCGAAGAGCAAAAACCTTTAGAAAAGGCAAAGGACTCGCGAATCATTCGAAATAGTTTGATCTTCGAGTGCTGAAAAGAAGGAGAAACATCCTTAAAGATTGCTTCATTCCGACAATGCCAGATTAACCAGATGCAAATGATAACGGCAACACGCCAGATTGTCGACACCTGGGAGCCAAAATGAATGCTACGGAGATTGCTGAAGAAGTGGATGAATTGGGAATGTCGAGGTAAAGAACGGGCAAAATGAATCTCAAGGGCCCTCCAAAGGGAATCTGCAAAAGAACAGCTAATGAATAAATGATTAATGGACTCAGCATCCCTGCCACAAAGAACACAGCAAGAGGCAATGGAGAATCCAAGGCGCTGCAGGAGATCATGAGTCGGAACCCGTCCATGCAAAACTCTCCAGAAAGTAAAGGAGCGAGAAGGGGGAATGTGAGCATTCCAAACAAATTTATACCAGTCCACCGGAGAGGAACTAGAACTGATAACTGAATAGTATTCTTTGGCAGAGAAAATACCCTTTGTAGAGGGCTGCCAAGCACAGAAATCAATAACATCTCTACCCCTGTGAATAGCTCGAATACTGACTTGAACATCCGAAGGAAGATTTCCTATTTCAAACCACTCTGAATTAATCAAAAAGTCATTAACAGAATTAAAGCGCGAACGCTTTTCTTGATGATCGAGACCCAATCTGTCCGCTACCGAAGGAATTATCCACCTATCAGTCTAGAAGTTGAGCTTTGAAGACTGGTCAATCCACCAAAAGGTCTGTTTCCAAATGGATGAATAAACAAACTTACAAGAAGACCAAATCGAAGAAGGAGCAATGGTAGCTTTAGGCAAACCAGAGACAGCCAGAAATCTAGATTTCATCAGAGAAATAGCAAGACTGGTTCCTTGAATTAAATCCCAACACATCTTACCCAAGAGAGCCTGGTTAAAGATCATAAAGTCCTTAATGCCCAATCCTCCACCCTCCAAACCTCTGCAACAAGTTTGTCAGGGAACTGTGATTAGCTTCCTCTGATCAATACAACCCGTCCAAAAGAAGTTCCTAACACTTCTATTGAGCTTTTTCAACAATCTCACTGGCCACTTATAGATCAAGAATGAGTGAACCAGAGAACAAGTAATAGCAGACTTAATTAGAGTTAAACGCCCTGCAAAGGAGAGAGAGCTTCCTTTCCACTTGCTAAATTGAGAGAGAAATTTATCTGCAAGGCTGCTGAGATGACGAGCCCTAGGAGCTCCAATAAATAGAGGGACTCCTAAGTAACTAAAAGGGAGGGACTCCAAACGGATGCCAAGACAGTGAGCCAGACGAACCCTCCTCTGAGGACTCACCTGAGAACCAAAAAAGGCAGCAGATTTATCCCAACTAACCTGCTGACTGGAGATTTGTCCATAGAGTAGGAAGAAATCCTTGAATGCATACAAGTTGTTCAAGGAAGCCACTCCAAAAATGAGCATGTCATCAGCAAATAGAAGATGAGAGGGAAAAAAGTTTCCACCAGAATAATACATAGGAGAATAACTACCCTCCCGCACCATTTTAGCAAGCCAACGAGAGAGAAAATCCTCAGCAATGTCAAACAGAAGAGGAGAGAGGAGATCCCCTTGTCTAACCTCTCTAGAACAAGAAAAGTAACCCTTTGGAGAACCATTAATCATCACAGAAATACGAGCAGATGCCAGAATGTTAAGGATCCAATCCCTGAAAGTGAGAGAAAAACCAAAGGATTCCAGCATAGCCAAGAGGAAGTTCCAATCTAAAGTATCAAAAGCCTTACGAATATCAATTTTTAAAGCCATGTGACCACCAAAACGTTTTCTGTCAAGCATATTAACTCCCTCGGAAGCTAAGGCAATGCACTGATGAATGCTTCTACCTTTAAGAAAACCATACTGGTTGGGAGAAACAATTCTTGCAGCAATAACTGCAAGACGATCAGCAAGAATTTTTGAAATGATTTTGAAACCAAAGTTACTCATTACAATTGGACGAAAGTTTTCAATTCTGTCAGCTTCAGCAACCTTAGGAATTAGAGCCATAATACTAGAATTTAAACCAGGCAGGATGCAACCATGATCAAAGAAAGCCTGAACCCTATTGCAAACATCCTGTCCAACAATATCCCAAAAGGAACAATAAAAAGTTCCCCCAAAACCATCAGGACCAGGGGCACTGTCAGGATCCATGGAAAAGACCGTGTCTTTAATAGTTTCAAAGGAGGGTTTAGAAACTAAATCTTCATTTTCCAAAGAAGTGACTAAGTTGGGAATTACCTCATTAATAGACGAAAGATCAATATGCTCCCTAGAACTACGAAAGAGATTAGAGAAATACTCAATAACATGATCAGATAATTTTGTCGTGTCAGAAGTAGGACCCTCATCCCCGATCCTTAAATGATTAATACCGGCCCAAGTCTTTCTAACTCTAGCAGACTTTTGGAAAAAACTAGTGTTCCTATCCCCCTCAATGGTGCAGTGTTTTTAGACTTGTTTCCATAATAATATGATATTAAACAAGTTTAATTCTTGAAAATTTTCATTTTGAGGTCGTTATCGACCAAATTTGGCAAAGTAAAAAAATCAAAATTTTGCAAACCACATGGTTGCTTTTGTAACGAAAAATTTCACGGGTACCCATCTGCAAATCCGTGTAACCACAAAGCATCTACTTATGATTAACCATTAATAGGTTTTTTTTTAATCTCTCATTTTTGTCTAAAAAAAAAGCACATAACCGCTTTTTAGAAGGAAGAGGTGATTTTGTTTTCATTCTTCGTCAACTCATATTTTATTTGCTTTTTCATATTATTGTAAGTTTTCACTTTGTTTACAATCTATATCCTTATCACATTTCTTTTCCTTTTAGGTAAGATTCCAACAATCGAATTTAGATTGAAACTGTCATATGGATATGTGAAAGTTTTGGCACTTCATTGAATGAGTATTTCATTTTATTTAAAAAATTTAGGTTTCCTTTTATGAACTTGTGGAAAGTTTTGATACTTCACCCAAAGTGCATTTCTTTTTTTTTTTTAGGATTTGTATGAATTTATTCCTCTTTATCTTCACCATAAAGATGTACAACAATAAAAAAAAAAAAAAAAAAAAAAAAAAAAAAAAAATTCAATGCAAACATATTGGTCAAAAATTATATAGATTTTCATTGGTTTCTCATTGCAAGGGAGTTGGCTTTCTTAGTGATAGTTCTGTTATTATTCAAAATTTAAGAAGCATACAACAACAAAGCCTTCCTCCCCAAAATGATTCGGGGTCGGCTAACATGAACCGTCAAATTAAAATAAATAAATAATAAATGAAGCTTTTGTTGTGTAGGACTAGGAGTAAATCCCATTCAAGAAATGAGGAATAATTGAACTATAAAATTATCATAAAAAAAATCATTCTGTACACATAAAGCAATAGCCTGGTAATTTTTCTAGAAAAATTAAATTCCCATTCACCTTCAATTCTCACTCTAAAAAAACCAATTCACTTTCAAACGCAGATTTTCATTCTTCTTGAAGCCGTCCCCCCGAAAATGGGAAAATTGCATCAGCTGCAACAACTTTTTTTAGCACAGCCACAGACCTCTTTGCCTCTGTGGTTTGGTTGGATGTGATCATAAACTTCTAATCGTGTCCACTCGATCTATAACGTCCAAAGCTTTAATTCTGTCTATGTCGAAATCGATGAGGGGAACAGCAGACAGCCTCCTGACAGGGAAAGGATCTCTTTTACTTTCGTGCATCGGTGAATGGCTACTACTCTTACTCAGCCTGTGGTGCTTGCTTAACCTGGTTTTTGCAGTATCGAATTCCTGGCTCTTACTTATCCCAGGTGTCTTTTTCCTCTTGCTCACGTCTCTAAGCATTTCTTGATCTTCAATGGTCAGCATGGGGGACGCAGGGCTTCCTCTGTGTGTAGACAATTGAATTGTTTTTTGATTCGGTGAGCGAATTGGAGATTTCACGGGAGATCTGATTCCACCATTGCTAGCCCTCGCTTGGCCTACAAGATGGTGTAGCCAAACCACCAATTCGAGAATGATAGATTCCGTCTTCTCCTTGTCTGCATGATGTAGGGTCTCGATTCTGAGCAAGTCCGTTTGTCCGGTGGGTTTACGATTCACCTCAGACCTTCAAGGATTATAATCACACAGCTCAACAAACTTGTGGAGAACAGAAACACGAAAGGACCAGAAGTGTTTTTGTAACTTACCCGGTATTTGCCCATTCTCCAACCCAACCAAATCCATGATGAGCTCTGGTTGTCAACAGATTTGAGACAAAAAGACAGGCATAAACTATCAGTCACAGAGCTAATTGCGACAATACATATTGAATGAACAATAGAAGACAAAGAATGGATGAAAATTGTGCAAATTCAATCTTCAAAACTACCACGGAATTTAAATTTTTGAAATATCAGACCATTAGACTCTTAATGAATGAAATTACACTCGAGCCTTCCAAAGGAATTAAAGTAATAGTAATTTTAGATTCAGAGGCAAGCACAATGCAACCTAGAAAAACAAATATAGCAATAGCATACAGGGTTGGCTAGTTTTTACTTGGTTGTATTAGTAGCAATGGGAACAAGCCACTGTAGAGTTTTCTCCATTTCAGCTTTGATCTGCATTACCGTAAGCTGCAGCAGAAACAGTTGAAAATGTAATTCAAAACCAACTCATGGAAAGTAATTCAATAAGGACCTAAAACTAAACCGAGTCTTTCCTCTAAGAGAAGCTTAAGAAAAAAAAAGCATTTTATACCTCTTCCTTAATTTGGAAAGACTGTATCTTGGAGCGCAAAGCAGATTTGATACTAGGCGGCAACCCTTGGTATAATGCATCCCTTGTATTTGGGGGCACAGAGCTTGATCGGGACACCTGATCACTTTCAGACATTAGCTCAGAAAACCCAATCATTTTTATTTTTAGAAAGCATAATCATGCACCGTTTATGACAGTGATTAGACCTCGGATGCTCTCTGGCTTGGGAGAAATATGACAAAACCAGAAAAATAAAAAGATATTAGGCAGATAAGGAATCAAAAGCTCACCAGAGTATCAATCTGAGTAATAATATTTGCATAATGCAATGCAAGACCAGCAGAACCCAACTTTCTCTGACTTGTTGAAGTTGTCACTTTTACTGGCCTGTCACCATCTGCTGCATGTTTCAGAGGGTAAAACATTAAAATTATTCCCAGCTCTCTATTATTTTCTCAAAAATATCACAACTAAGCCCAAGGATACAATCATTATTCTGTCTCCAGTATTAGATTCACACTTTCAGCTACATTCCCAGCTCTCTCTTGATTATCAACAAAAAGGTCCTCGTCTTATTTGTCTAAATATATGGAAGTGTACAACCATCCACAGTGCAATTTACTTATATTTTATTAAGAGAGAATTTCAATTCAATGGCATACAAATAAAGAAAAAAACAAGGATCTATTATTATACACCAATGACCATTCAGATTTTCCAAACAATATACAAGGCCTACAAACAAATAATTAACCTAGGAACTCTAAACGCACACAAACGTTCAGCAGTTAACTAGAGCTAACAAAATAAATAAGTAAATGTGTTACAAGGCCACAAATGAAATGCTTACCAGCACTACCAAAAGCTTCATGGATCTCCACGTGCAAGAAATGGACAATATCTACCAGCTTCTCCATCACCTATGGAATAATCAAATTATCTTCTAATAGCATTTTGGATTCATATGAAAAATAATAAAGACAAATGCTTCTATAATAGGAACTTGACAAGAATATAATATTGTCGAACAAGCAGCTCATATACTCCTCTTGGAAAACAGATCTTTTAACAGGGTTTTATTCTCTTGAAAAAAAAAGGCCTATTGCTGCTGAAAAACATAAACAATTGAGAAAGAATGGTGTTTTTCTTAATTTCATTATAAAAAGGCATTATACTCTGAACAGTGATCAGGATGTTTGATACTTGTTTGTGTAAATTCCATCAATGAAATAGTTGGCTAACTTCCTGAATACCAGTATTTTTATTTTTTAATAACAAAAAGATGAAAAAAAAATATTCAATGTATGATAATGCTTCCCTAACAATCAAAAAGTACAAACCTTCACCAAAATAAGATTGCAACGGGTCTACTCTTTCATATTAAAAAATTTATTATGATGAAGATTTCTTTCTCTTGCATCTGTTGCTTATAGGTAATGATACAGTTACTAATCTAATGAATTTTTTTCTTTTACTTCAATAGATATGGCTTACTTTGCATGCATATATTTACGTATATGTGTTCATTTTACCTTTAATCATATTGTGCAACTTAAATGTACTCAAAATATTCTGGCTATTCTTTTCGGTTATAGTTCTTTTAGTTGTATATTAACACAATAAATATGATATAAGGTTACTGAACCAGCTCGTCCTGGCTGGCTGAATTTGGCCGAGCCAGTTAACCCCCGATTACCCATCATAAGATGAAATCTACGGAATCTGGATGCCTGGCATGGTACCTAGCTGACACAGTAGCTCTATCTCTATGGTTAAAAACCTAAAATAATCCTATCCACTTGCTCAATTATTCTGTGATCTTCTATCTCTACTTTCTAGATCCATCTTCTTCATTTCTTTATTTATCTGGGTCTTTTTCAACGGTGAGTAGTATTGATTAGTTAAGCTATCCTATCTCTTCGTCCAGTTAACCACGAACCTATCAACTTCCCCAGTAATAGGTTCTGATTTCTCATGCTGGAAGGAACAAGCAAGAGAAAGCTGATCCCAGTAAAGTAGACAACAATGACCTGCACTACTACGGCTCTGATGACAAATTGTGTGTCCATAGCCTCTGATGATTATAGCTCTGGGTATTACTGTATTTTACTTTTATTTTTGTGAGAAATTTTCGTACATCAAAATTGGGTTCTGTGACTTCTGTCTCATTTGTTTGACTTCTACTTATCATCATTGTATCGCTAACCTATGTGTCGAAGTTGGGACTAGTGGACTATAGTTCTCTAAGTAGTTCCTTTTCTACTTATGAAACTACTTTTCTTTAATTTTCATGAGTTGCAATAATTGATGACCTAAAATTAGGATTACCTATGTGTTCTAATAAATAATTGCAATCTTACAAGAGATACTATTTCGTGACTGACTACTTCTCATTGAACTGAAAATCCCACCATGGTTGTAAGCAAGAGAGAGAAAAGACTTCGTTGATTTCTATGCATAATAAATAAGATGTTTATTAGGAAAATTAGAAGTGTTGTAAAAGAAAAAAAAAATTGTCTATGATTTGGTGTGAACCAAAACGCCAAAGTGGTATCAATTTGGACGGAGGGAGTATATCTTGTTGCTTATTCAGAGTGAAGAAGGTTGTTTGGTTTTGACAAATGAATACTGCAGGTTGAAAACTAGTTTTGCAAACAAGATAAAATGCCTTAGGTTTTCTGGCTATATATACATTGTGATTAGGTCAATCTACTATACAGGTTGTAGGTGCAATATTGAGGTGAAGTGTGGCTGACAACTTTTTGATGTCTGATTGAGTAATCTTCACATACGGTCCTTGAACTTATCCTTGTTTCAATCTTTAGCACCCTAAACGTGTTTTATCACATAAGAATAATATTCCCAGAGATATAATGGGAAAAATGCATCATAACTTTCACACAGTTAGTTTGACTACATTAAACCACACACAACCTGACTGGCCAAGTAAACTATTCATCTTTCATATTCACTATGAATTTTTTTTCCGATCTTTCTAATATTTCCTCATCTTATTCTCATTTTCTTCTCTTCCTTTCCATCTCTCCCAATCATGTTTGAACCCAAGGCCGCACAACTCGCCATTCCACGTTTCCAATCACTGTCTTTTCATTATCAAAGCATGCAACTTGTGCCGAAAAATCCTTACCCATGATTTTGCTACCAGCTAATTCTTACCCATTGGTTCTCAAGCTACATTCTGTTTCAACTACTATACTGTTTCTATAACTTCTTTATCACTTCCAAAGACATAGAACTCAATCATTGAAACGCATTTGGAGATACACCCTGGGCCTTGTGCTACCAAAACTTTCTTTATCACTTCCAAAGACATAGAACTCAATCATTGAAACGCATTTGGAGATACACCCTGGGCCTTGTGCTACCAAAACTGGGTTCCTAATCAATTTAATCCTGTAATTCATTGATTAAAACTTCTTATTCGAGTTCTAAGTGTGATTCAAGAAAAACCCAAAATTGCTTTATGGTTTTTAAAATGGTTACAGATGCAACTAGGAATTAAGAGCTCCAAGTTCACATTTTGTATGATACTTGTCAAGGAACCAATTAAACTAAAAGCTTAAGCTCATAGTTAAGGTCCAATAATAGCTTTTATCATTATCTCCAACACACCCGCTCACACGAATGCCCATTGGGCTTGAAGTGTGTACAATACAGGCCCATCTAACCACGTGTTGAAGTTTAATCAACAAATGGGGTTACCAGGATTTGAACCCTCGACCACTTGCTCTATAAGTGGCTCTGATACCATTCAAGGAACCAATTAAACTAAAAGATGAAGCTCATAGTTGATGTCCAAGAATAGCTTTTATTATCATCTCCAACAATACTTAAGATCTACTTATTGGGTGATGGATAGTCTAAAGAGGAAATATAATCAAATCATCAACAAAAATAACTTCGACATCAATGGAATTCACAAATTTAAGAAATATGGAGGGAAAACATGAAAAAGAGAGAGGTATAGAATCAGGAACTGGGGCAAACAGTGGTAATTTATTCTCTTTGGTTTTAAATTGGGTTGCATTGATCGATTTCGGGTGGAAGTCGATGGCCAATTGGAACTGTATGCATGGCCAGGATTCAATTCTCTCACTTCTCCATCACAACACTTCTTTTTTCTCCCCCTCTCCTCAGCAAATTCAATCTGTTTCTTTTCATATACAGCAGCTCAATGACCATTTTCAATACCTTGTCAAAACCCTCTCCATTCCTTTAGTTTCTAGTCTTTCTACACCCAAAATATCAAAATTCCATTTGAGCTCCTTCACTGGACAATCCTTATTGATTGCAACCCCTAAAAGCAGGCCCTTCTTCATTCACCCAAACAAGTTGTGCCTTTTCCATCATAAGGAGAAGATATAGCTTCTGTTGATGTCTAAGCCAACAAAAAGCTGGTCTTCTAGGTGATTTGGGAACTAAAGGCAAGAGACAATTTACAGTGAATAAAAAGACGAATAGGTGATTCTGCTTGAGTGGGTTATATGTAAGTCAAACTAACTGTTAAAGATAGACAGGTTAGAATATTAACAAAGGTTTAAGACAGAAGGAAGTACTTTCTTGTTACAATTACAATAAGCTCGAGCATTTCTGTATGACGTAAAATTCAACGGTTAAATAGTGAAACAGGGACAAGTTCGAAATAAGTTCCAAAGCTATAAAACAATTTACTCACCAACTTTAAAACCCATGGATGTAATGTTAATGTTTTTTCCCTTACAAAATTCTTTAGTAAGGAAGGTAGTAAAGAGCAAAGTAGAAGCATTGACTATGTTCTTTAGCCTAGGGGATAAATAAATGATGGTGAAGAGAAGCAAGGAGCAGCAATGCATCGGTCAAATAAATTTGGAGATTTTAATTTATGTTGGACCAATGTTCCATTTTGAATTACTGCAAGAAAAAAATTCATTAATATTTTAAAAAAAAATTAAACCCCACTGAGATTTGACCAAATACACTAGTAGGTCCTCGTATTTTTCAAAAATAATTTTAACATACCTGTAATTTGGTTTCGATCCCACTAAAACGCACTTTCGTTAGTTCTTACATATTTCCTCTTCTAAACACCTGCTTTATTTGGACAAATGGAACAAATGGACTGTGACATACCTAATGAGACCCTTAATCCTAAGGCCCCATTTGGTACGTCGTAAAAGACGTTGTAATGGAATGCACGTTGCCATGGAGGCTTATTACCATATTTGGTTAGTTATATTGTTTTTGTTGAAATTGAATCACAAATACATCACACTATTTTTCTTTGCAAATTTATGTAATGGACATTACGACAAATACAGGCATGAATTCCCATTACGAATAGCCTTTCTATTTTTATTATTAATGACGAAAAACGGAAAAAATATGAAGAAAAAGAAAACATGAAAGTGCGAAAACGAAAGACAAAAATGGAAAACGAAAAAAAAAGGCGAAAAACCGCAAAAAAAAAAGAAAAACAAGAAAATGGAAAAACAGTGAAAAACTGAAACAGGCATGAATTCCCATTACGACAAAAACAGGCACGAATTCCCATTACGAATAGCCTTTCTATTTTTATTATTAGTGACGAAAAACGGGAAAAATATGAAGAAAAAACATGAAGTGCGAAAACAAAAGACTTAAAAATGGAAAACGAAAAATAGAAAAAACTGAAAAACTGAGAACGGGAAAAAACGCAAACAAAAAAAAGGAAAACAAGAGAATGGAAAAATGTGAAAAATGCAAAAAAAAAAAATACAAAAAAACCAATAAAAAGAAAACCAAAAAAAATGAGAATGCGGAAAACTAAAAACAAAAAATATTAGCATCGGCATTACAAAGTTGAATTAGTGAAATTAACTGATCTTCATGAATATTCCATAATATTATTACTATATGAATACGATTCGTAATGTTTCTATTATTATACCGTTCAAGTTTTTGGAGTTGACATATATCGTGGTATGCTCATTATTATTTTTGTCCGCTTTCCTCCATTATTTTTTATAAGCATGCCATTGAATCCTGTTGAAATCAGAATGATTGCACCAATCGTACTAAGTAGCTACACTTTTCTTGTTGTTTGCGGTATTTGCATTTTTCATGTTTTTACCGTTTTTCTGTTGATTTCGTTTTTCTCATGTTCATGTTTTTCGTTGATTTTAATTATGTAAATAAAATTTTATGATTACATTTAACCTAGGAAGCACCCACACTTCTAGGAGGCTCACGCACCTCCAACACTCCAGGGACACGCATCCGAAACTCCAAAATAAGTGTCCCGTCTTTTCTTTTCTTTTTTAATGGGGACACTTCTTGGACACTTTGAGATACGGATTCTAAGTTAATTAAGTAGAATATAGGGGTATTTTTTAATGACTTCACAAAAAAGAGGGGTTGATCTATACAAAAGTAAAATAAACCCTCATAAAAAAAATATCAAAATCTAATGAAAAGAATATAGCAGACGCCCTTTTTTTTGTTATTTATGGCTTATAATACTAACGGATGTTATTTATGATATATATATATATATATATACGTATATATAAAATCGGTGTGTCCCTAGCGTACCCCGTGTCTCGTATTTTTTAAAAATGTCATTTGCCGCACCCGTACCCGTACGAGTACCCATGTCGGTGCTTCCTAGCATTTAATTTAACAAACATAAGTATTTTAATGGTAATTACATTTCATCAAATTTTTTTTTAAAATTTGACAACCAAACATGGTAATGGAATCACTATTTCACTCCATTACGTTACAACTTTAAGTATAAGTGCATCCTACCAATTTATTTGGAGGGGAATAAATGTTATTGAGCTTGGAAAGAGAAGTAGATCCAATTCTTCTATATTAAATAGGTGTTATGAATTTAAACTTAACAATAAGGGTACAACATGCTACTTCACAATTCAGTAGCCCCATATGACCAAATGAAACATGTAAGTTTCACGAGGAAATATACCGACGGAAGGGTGTTATAGTGGGATCAAAACAAAAATACAGGATGCCAAAGTTATTTTGGCGGACCTATTAGTGTATTTGGTCAAAACCTTGAGGAGCTTTAAATTATTACCCTAAAAAATATTTATAATTGCGACATAAAGGCACAAGCGAATTCAAATGGACATATTTTTCAAGGTAATTAGTACGGATGGTCACAGAAGTTTGGACAATGTCCTTAAAAGGTCACAAAAGTTTAATTTGACTCAATAAAATCAATAAAGTTTGCTTTTGTCCCAGTAAAATCACTCTGAACGTTTTTCAGTCATTTTTCATTGAAATTGCTGACTTGACATCTCCACGTTACATCAACACCGCCTGGCATATTAAAAAAAATGTAACCACACATTTTAATTGACAATCGATATGCCACGTGGGTTAATTTGTAGTTAAAATTTTAATTGAAAATCCTTACTTGAATTAATTTATGGTTAATTTATTTTTATTATGCCACATGACGTTGAGACATGTGATTAGATGTCAAGTAATCAATTCTGGCGGAAAAATGATCGGAAAACGTCCAAAGTGACTTTATTGGGACAAAAACAAACTTAAGTGATTTTATTGAGAGAAATTAAACCTTTGTGACCTTTTGGGAACATTGTCCAAACTTTTGTGACCACCTGTACTAATTACCCTATTTTTCATGAAAGCAAAATCAAAATTTAGTTATTGAAGAAACATCACAAAGTTAATTGATTCGAATATTTTGTTATTAAATAAAAAGTTCAGTATCCATCTTGCATTAGGATTGCAACATCAGCTAGTCAGTAACCGGATTTCAATGGGTGACCTCTTGTTACACTAGAATTTAAGTTTAGACTAAATATCAATAACGTGAAGTTTTAATATCTTCTAGTAATTATGCGATTAGTTAGCGAGCAACAGCGCAATTTACACCAAGCTTGTACCCTTTAGTCTCACAAACTAGATACTAGATGTAATCTTAAAAGGGAACTCTAATAGATATTAATGACCTTAATTAAGGCTTTACTTCCATTAACCATGCTACAGCCCATGCAAAAGAATCTAAAAAGGGGAAACATGTATTTGAAAGGTTACATGAGAAAGATGACAATCAATTCATCGTTGCACCAATTAAACCTTTAGAACGAAAGGTGCACAGTACGAGTGTTTAATGTCATAGTAATACAGAGAACTTCCCTATTGTGATTCAGCAGAAAAACGAAATAAATGATGAACATAGTCGTTGTGCGATTGAAAAAAATGCTTCCCTGGAAATGTTATTTCTATTGCGCCGACTGAAGTCATTTCAGTCAAACTTTTCAGAGGAGAGAAATAACGAGTAGGACACTTCATAAGCGAGTTATTTTGTTCAGGATATTTAATGTGACCATTTAGGAATTTGTTCATGAAAAGATGAGTAAACCAGTAAACCCTCGTCCGACAAAATATAAGGATATCAAGTGATAGTTAAGAAATACACACATACCTCTTCCAAAATCTTGGACCAGAGGGATTTCTTTTTCAATGTTTTCACATGCTTCCTTTGACTCTTCAACTCTGCCCTCAATATTGTCAGGCTGTCTCCTGAACTTAATCAAATAAAGTCATTAGCGAAGTTTGAATAATGTTAACCTTTAAATTTGTAAAGTTTAAGAAAACAGAATAAAGGCAAAGACATTTAACCAATCAGCATTCATACAAGATAATTATACTTAAATGCTAGGAAGAAAACTTAATATCTTATGTGCAAGGGTCTATAAGGCTACAAGGCAATGTCATGCACAGAAAATAGAGTTTCCATGATAGTCAATTACTAAGCAAACAAGGCAACATCTTAAACCCAGGGGTCCAAGAATGAACCAAAGGAGTCTTGCAAAACTTTCAGGTATAAGCATTAACTGCGTATGCACGTTGTCACGGAACCATTTGAACTAAAAGCTCAAGCTGATAGTTAAAGGTCCATTTCATATTGGTGCACAACACAGGCCCATATTACCATGTCCTGCAATTTAATCAACAAATGGGGCTGCCAGGAATCGAACCCTAGACCACTTAGTTAACCTGGCTCTGATACCATGTTATGGAACCATTTGAACTAAAAGCTCAAGCTGATAGTTAAAGTCCATTTCATATTAATATCTGACAAACGTTAACTTCATATGAACCATACATTCTGAAAATCTGAGTCCAACAAATCTATTTATAGCAATTTTGATCAGCATATACCATGACAGCGAATGGCACAAAAGTTCGTATAAATATATTTTAGATATCTATGTCATTTCCATTCCATGACTTCAGAATACCTTTACAAACCACCATACACTAGATCTATCCATGACCCATCCTAACACTTTAAAATTCTTTGAGCTGATGGGAGAATAAGCTAAATAGAGACCAAACGGTTCTGTAGCAAAACCCTATTGGTTAAACCCATAATTAAAATAAGGACAAGCAGCCTAGAAGAAAATCATCACCAATCAACTTTCTTTCCATCAACTATGAAACCTGTTCAAAGAGAAAGCTGATCTAAACTGATTCAAGACAAATTACCTCTTTGAGGACCATTCGAGTTATCGTCTTCTTGAAGCTTACGCCTGTAATCTTGCTCAAATCTGTCCAAGGCATGCATTTCATGATATAATTCCTGAAAACAGAAAACATATTATTTGTCATTGTTTAGAAATGTCTGGTATTTTATGCAATTAGTACATTCTGTCACCATCAACAGCCTTGTATGATCCAATGCTATAAGCATCATCTGCTAGGAGAGATGTCATATCAAAATCCCAAAGATATCTATAAAACATTGCTCTAACAAAGTATCACAAGTATAGCACCATTTTCACGATAAATCATACTGTAGACAAATGTCTCCATAATCCACCAACTCCAAACTGTCTGAGATTTGAAGGCCAAGCAGAAATTCTATAGCACATACTATGCAATCAGAATCAATTTATTTTGTTCCAAAATGCTGGTTTACTCCTACCCGCTGTGCACATGTTTTTGAAAGACTTCCAACTCCTGAATAAGGCAGTCCACGACTAAGCATGCTTATCAAAGATGATAAGTTCCATGCTTTTCTCAAGCCCCTTATGAAACCTCAGCTTTCACCAATCTATTTCTGTTAGGTGCATCATACTAAGTAACCACTAAGGAATAAAAAATTAGAATAGCATAGTGGTATTGCTCAAAAACTAATTGGAAATGATCATGGGCCTGGAGCAACATGTACACAACTGTTCACAAACAAGATTCAGTACCAGTGGAAGAAATTATACAAAAACTAACGGAGTCACCACAACTCTGAGGCCATCCAGAGCTCCTAGACATAGTGACCTTCAATGTCTGAAAAACACTGGACAGTCTGGAAAAGGTCCAACCTAAATGAAGAAGGCCCCTACTTGCAAATTTGTAACTTAGTGACACATATTTAGCTGCCTGCCAATCCTTCAAGTAACCCTTTAAAACTTAATTGAATTTGTGCCACCGATGGCCATTGATGTCAGCTGAGGGCTGAGGGTAAGTTGTCCTTCAAGTATTAAGATGGGATCAAGGACTCAAAACCACATTATGGACGTTGGACCCAATTTATGCAGTATTCTAAAAGGGTCGTGTTATTTCAAAGAAGAATCCTAAGAATTTTAAATAAATCAGAACAGAGATATCTTACCTTAAACTGCAATAAAAGTTAGCAATTTCTTAATTACTACCCTCAATGTTCCTATTGCTAACTGAATAAATAAAACAAAGTACTAACATGTAGCATTGTCTGTTGAGGCCAGCCATATGATTAAGGTTGGACTTTAAGTACAATTTGACCCATGATTTACTCCATTACATTTAAAATGCAATATATTTTGTTATACCGATGTTTGTCATTTGGCAAGTCTGGAGAAGAAATTTTAAAATTAATGGATTTTGACAACTCCATCGGCAATTTCTTTATTCAAGTACGAATTCCAAAAGGAAGGAAAAAAACAAAACCAAAGTGCAATATGCTGTTGACATGAGGTTACTGAATCAACTACTTCAGCAGCATTCCTCGTAACCAAGAGTTGAGCGCTCTTTTGAGTTTTGTTACGGTAAGTGGGGATACATGCATTTGTATGAAGCGAAATATCTCTATCAGGCCCCCAGTAATATAGGAGAATCAAGAATGCCAAACATGTAGCAAATACAAAATAGGCCAATGCAACAAAGAGTATCATACTGCAAGAGGCTTGCCACATTGCCACTTCATAAATAGTCATGTTCCTTCCCTTGCAATGTAGTGACGCTGTTTCTGTGTTTTGAACCAACAATTCTGACAACTTACAGCTATACAAAAGCTCATGCCTAACAGAAAATACAAATGTACAAAGCCCACACAACAAAAACCCCTCAAATAGTATGTTTACATGGTTCATCTAAGCCTTTTCTGCATTTCCCAGAATAAAGGATGAATTCACTTTACCTAATTTTCATAACAATAAACAAAAGCACGATGCAACTTAATAGCAACTTATTATTGCAGATAGCAACTTTGAATACTCACAGCAGTATATTGAACCAAATTCATTAATTGGCGAATCACCACCTCTGCTTCTTCCTTCAATTGCTTTTCAGGAGTAAGTTCTGAACCCAACCTAACCAATACAAAATTACAAACGATCACAAAGAACAATGAGACTCCTTTTATAATCTTAAAGAATAAATACAGCACAGATATGCATCGAGAACTACTTTTCGAAGTAACGGTCCAAATTATGCCACTGAGGGTCTTTGCAACGATTTCCAAAACGCACCACTTCTCCAGAAAAAACTTTCAGTTCTTCTCTGCCATCATTAGAGCAAAATTGATTAATATTCTTCCAGATGTTCTCCAAGCATAATTAACAAAGCTGCAGCAAATAAAACAAGTGAAAATTGAAAATCTATCTGAACTCCACCTCTTATCAGCTGCTGCAATTGTCAATAGCTCATCCATATCTCTTGATATTAAGTTTTGCACCCCTTCTGAGGGAAGAACCACCTCTTTTAAATGCTTAATGTTTTCTTTTGAAAGGGATTGCATCAAATTAGCACCCTTAACTATCGTATTGGCAACTTCAAAAGCCAAAATTGAAATTTTATTTCCTTTTGTTGTCACTCCTGAGGTAAAACCACTGCTGAGATTTAGATTTGTCATGCTACTACCAAGAGTGTCCAAAACTTCGACAGCCTTCCCAAGCCCAGCAGTCCCTGCTCTGCCCAAAAGTGAGCTAACTTCTGAAACCTGCAATACCAACCAAAAAAAATATTCAAATAAATAATATGATAATGGATATCTATCTAGGAAGCACCGACACACATACTCGTAAGGTACGAGTACAACATGAGGAAGTTTTAAAAAATATGAGATACGGGTACTGCAGGGACACGCCAATCTGTATATTTATATATATTGTCAAAAAACCAATTGAAATAAAAGCTTAAGTTAATAGTTAAGGCCCAAGAATAGCTTTTATTATTAATTCTAACACACCCCCTCACGCCAATGCCCCTGGGCTTGAAGCATGTACAACACAGGCCCATCCTACCATAGGTTGAAATTTGGGGTTGCCAGGATTCGAACCCTCGACCATTTGTAATGAAAATTTAAAAGATCTATATAACATAAATAACATTCATAACTCATTATAACCCACAAATAACATTCATAAGTCATTATAAACCGTAAATAACATACATGAGTGATTAATTCATCAAAAAGAAACATTTAATACTTCAAACTATTTAAACTACCAAGTCTAAAGACTATTCTAAGGGTTTGAATTGGAACCCACTGATTAATCATTGTCGAATTCGTGGCTGGTAAGGGTTTTAGACTTTAATGTGCGATTTGGGTTTAGATTTGTCGTTAGCTAAATCGAAGGGGCTGGTAGTGGCTGATTTGAGTTTTCTGTTTTGCCATCTCAATTCGAAGACTGTGTAATTAGGTTAGGGTTTTAACTTTTAGAATATTGATTTTCTTTTTTTACAAAGAAAAGGGGTGGGCTGCTAGGTTTTTTTAGTTTTATTAGGGTTTTATTTTTACTTTATATATCAGCCCCTATATTTTGAGGGCGAGCCTTGGCGCAACGGTAAAACGTTGTTGCCGTGTGACCTGAGGTCACGGGTTCGAGTCTTAGGGGCGGCCTCTTGCCAATTAAATTGGCAAGGGAAGGCTTGCCCCCAATACACCTTTGTGGTGGGACCCCTCCCCGGACCCTCGCTCAGCGGGGACGCGTAATGCGACCGGGCCGCCCTTTATATCAGCCCCTATATTTTACCTAATTAACTTAGAATCCGTGTCCCCGAAGTGTCCCCATATTTTTTTTTAAGAAAAAAGAAGAGGGGACACTTATTTGGAGTGTAGCACTGGTTCAAACCATGTGGTGAAACAATCAAGAAGGTTTAAGGTTCAAATGTTGCAATTGCAATAAGATCCCGAGAGTGCCTAAGTAATGCAACTTCATTTCTATTTTATGGAAGGAATAATATATTTCGGTCAAAGAACCAAATAACCAAAAGCTTAAGCTGTAAGGCTCCAAGAATAATTATCTCTACCAAACTACCACACCCCGCAGCGAATGCCTCTTTGGGTTTGAAGCGCACAAGCATAGGCCTTATCTACCTCGTGCTGAAATTTAATAAATAAATGGAAGGTGTCAGGACTCAAACTCTCGACCTCTTTGTTTAGGAGGCTCTGGTACTATGTCAAAGAACCAATTAATACAAGAGCTCATGCAAAAAGGTAAGACTCCAAGAATAATTATCTCTATCATATTCCTATAACCAGATCTTGACAAATCAATGGACTTCTACTAAATTCTTCATTCATGTTTAACATTCACCTAGGAAACACTTCTGCGAAAGCCAAGTGCTGTAGATACATATGCAACCAAGCATAACAAAAACTTACATCATGTTCTTATTTGTTTCAAAGGTCATAGTTAAAGATTAAAAGTTGGGCCATGAATTGTGCCTCGAATAATAAAGGAGGCAGCATTCCCATCATCGCCAAAATAACTGTAATTAAGTCAAATGTAATTGAGAAATCAATTTGGTTAGGAAATGTAATTGAGAAATCAATTTGGTTAGGAAATGTAATTGAGAAAATAATTTCGTTAGGACTCAGCGCGCTAAGAAATACCAAAGTTGTTAAATAGGCCCTCCTCTTGTTTTTTTGTAAGTTTCAGCACACAAAGATATACAACAAACAACATTTTTAAAAAAAACAGCAAAACCTTGTACATGGGAGATGCAGGCTGAGAATCAAAGTAAAGAAAATAAGACAAGGCCAAGTCTAATAACTCCTTCAAAAACTCCACTTGAACCACAAATATAGAATATTGGCAGAACAAGAGATTAAGAGAACAGAGGAAAGAAACTTGATCTCTATCATCAATTATTGCTCCATATGCTCCCGCATTCCATCCCCACCCACACCAAAGTAAAAGAAATCTTAGCTCTATGACAAAGAAAAGCCTAAATTTTGTGTGTTTTCAGTTATAAGTTCTTTTAACTTTGTTAATTTTAGCTTAGTCTATAACATTGACTACTATTAGCCAATTTAGTCAAATAAAAGCCAAAAAAAATAAAAATTTGTAACGGCATTCTTTTATAAGATTATTTCTGCTTGTTTGTAACTGTTGTGAAGGTAGAAAAATCATAAACATGGCAGATCAATGCATTTTTGTCATATAGGAAATTTATAATAAGTACTGGAATAGTGGTCTAAACAAGGTAATAGGCATCATAGGATTGGGTGTGTATATTCATTTCCTCGAATACGCAGTTATTCCTAACCATTACAGCTCTGGAGCTTCAACACTCTAGTAGAAAAAAAACAAAATAAAGAACAAAAACATGACCATGTTATATAAACAGAGGCAATGGCTAATTCTACTAAGTTCGTGATCATATCAGAGGCCCATGGACTATTAGATCAAAATTAGAACCAGTTGATGGTCTTTCCCCCTTTATCACGCTTTGAACACTTAAAATTCTATATTTATGAAATTACTGGTGGTAAATATACGAAAGAAACAACAACACAGCTAAAAGAAGTAACTGACACTAAGAAATGATATATGCAGTAGGCTCACACCTGAAACTACCTGAATCCTGTACAAAATATACAAAGTCAGAAACAAACATAACAAACAACAGAATTGGCAAACGGTAAAATTCTATATTTATGAAATTACTGGTGGTTTCTTCTTCTTTCCATTTCTTAAATATACGAAAGAAAAAACAACACAGCTAAGAAATAATATATACAGTAGGCTCACACTTGAAACTACCTGAATCCTGTACAAAATATACAAAGTCAGAAACAAACATAACAAACAACAGAATTGGCAAAATTCTAAAACAACTAAGTTGATGCTAATTTATATCATTAATACAGACACAGCACAAAAAAGAAATCAACAACTTAACCCCCAAAGGGCAAGTATTACTAAAAGTTCACTAGTATCCACCAATTGCTAATGTTTCTAAAAAACCCCATAGTTCACCACTGATTCTCTATGTTCATAGACATCTGGAGAATTTTCTCTATGCCCAAAGCTATGTTGTCATTTACTTACTAACTGAAGGTGCAAATGGTTCGATAAAGTCTAGCATAGATGGAATTTTGCTAAACAATACCTTTTAAATATTATGATCCAGTTTAACTTCAATTCATTCTCGAACAGTGCTGAAATTTAAAACCACTATGAGAGCTCAAAATTAGATGTTAAAGATCTACTCCCTCCATTCCAAATTAAAAGACGGTTTAGGGAGTTCTACACACACCAAGAAAAACAATTAATATTCACTAAAATTACTAATTTAACCTTTATTTAAGGAAGGAAAAAGGAAAGTTTATCTTTTCACCCCTCACAATTTGTTTATAGCATAGTTATTAAAGGCGCGCCTCGGCTAAGGCTCCAGCCTTAGCGCCTTGGCTACCTTAGGGCAATTTAGGGTATTTTAGGGTTTTGAGGGTGTTTTAGGGTTAAGGTATTTTAGGGTTTTTTAAGTTCAGAAAATAAAAGAAAAACAGAGACATACAAAGATCAAAAGTTTTTACTACACATATCGCAGCAGACATTATGCCTTAGTAGTTAACTAGAACTTAACTCATGCATTTTATGGTTTTATTGTTGGTATTTGACTATTTGTGACTAGTATTATGAATTTATGAATTTTTTTTGGTGCGCCTCGAGTCGCTCGGGCACGCGCCTTAAGTTGCGCCTTGCGCCAAGGCTCCAAGACCCCCTTGCGCCTTAGTGCGCCTTGCGCCTTTAATAACTATGGTTTATAGTGAACCGTAGTTATTTGGTTTAATCGTTAATGCATTACAATAAGCATTCAACCCTATGTTCTTTCTTCCATTATAAACTAACATTAAAGGAAGTTAATTATCCGCCCATCCACTTCCCTTCCTTTCTACATTCTTCAATCCTTCCCTGTTGCCATTAGTTCAACCAAACATAACATACATATAGAAACATTCACGTGTGTATGAAAGACCCTTTCTTTAACCTCCTTTAGAGACCTTTTGAACCTTAATACTTTTATCGACAGACTTGACCAATAGCATTTCATCTACATTCTTAAAACCAATAAACTAAATGGTGTTTTATTGTTTATATATATATATATATATATATATAGTAATAATACATCCTTTAAGTTTCTTCAATTTAAGGGGTTAACTTATAATTTACATGTCTATAAGCTTCTAGAAAAGATTTGAGATTTTCTCATCGCAAAACCCCAAAGTTCAAGAAATTTCCTAAATGTTTTGCCAACAATATGATGGCAGCGAAAAGTCTAGCAGAAAAATACCAGCACCTCTAATTATTCTCGTGAAGTATGAAAATGGAAGATTACCTATTTATTTTCAATTTGAAAGCATGCATGAGAAGAGAACTATAGAAAATGTCAATAAAAAAAAGAATCAATCTTTTTTGTAATCTGTTAGCATTGAGAATGAGCAGGTACTTGGTGATTTACAAACATAACAGAGTTTACCTTTTGACATATTCATTCTAATGGGCATAATATATAGGCAAATGGGGGATAATGCTTACAGGGGAACAAAACATAACTAGAAGGAATTCACATAGAATAGCAGTTTTCTATTGTATTTTATATGCACAAAACAAGCACATAACATCGCAATTAAAATGCAACCAAGGAGATACAAGTTGAGAATTAGAGAAATAAAACATAAACAGACTCCAAGCATATATTACATAAGATACAGAAATACCTTTGCTACAGCAGCCTGCTTAGACTTGGTTGATCTAGATTTATTTGATAGAGCTCGTGACAAGCGAGGAATACCATCATCAATATCTTCGGGATTCATCCCATATGGAACGACATTTACATCAGGAAACGAAAAAGGTTCTCTTACTACTGGCTTATTTTCCACATTCTCCACAACTGGAGAGGGATCTGTGCGACTATCTATTTTTAGGTCACGAGACTGATAAACCAAACCAGACCCAGGAAAATGACCATTTAGATGTGGAAAGCCTCCACCGGGAGCATTATCTACAGTCGAACTCCTCGAGCAAAGCCCTCCCATTGCAATGATCACGTTGAAGTATATATATTTCAAATTTCCATGCAAAAAACTGAGAAGCTTGTATATCTTTAAGATTGAGGAGAAAACCTTGTACTGAAAATACTCGAGGAACTCAAGAAAGTGATGATAACTGTAAAGATGGAGCCTCCCTTCACAACTATACAACTAGACTGATCTATATAACTTCAAAACCAAAAATGTAGTCTCTTGTCACATCAAAATTACCACAATGCCAATTTTGATCACCGCTAGAGCTCCAATCCATTAACATAAATTAACCAATACTGCAAATCAAACAAGATATCCAACTCATAAGTTGCCACTAAGAAAAACAGTGTGAAATTAAAACAAAATTAGGAGAATACACAAAAACCCAGCACAAAATAAACAGAAAAAAAAAAAAGAAATCACACCAACACAATTTAGACAGGAGCTACTAAAAAAATTGAAGGAAAGCCCGCAAACTAATTAAGAGGAAGGATCAATCAGCAAGTAAGAAAAAATAGGTATCCAGTAAAATCGTATAGATAGAGCTTACCAGGTAGAGAGAGAGATCTGAGAGGAGATGCCCTATAAAGAGGGATGAGTAAATGCATAATAAAAAGAGTTAATCGTTAGCGAGGGAGAAGAAGAGTCTAAGCATGGCTGTGGCACTGAGAAGAAGACCAACTCATACTCATAGGCATACTCATTACATTACAAGCAAGCAGCAGGCTGAGGGAGAGAGAGAGAGAGTAGTCAATCAAAACTCAAAACCCCAAATCCACCATTCTCTTCACACTTTCTTAACCATGGTTTACTATTTTGGACTTTTCCTCATTCCCCACCTTCGCTCTCGGCGCGTTATTATCATTTACTCTGCTCTTCTTTCAAATTCTTTTGTATATTTTTCTTCAAATATTCAAAAAAAACAAAACAATTTAATAAATTTTGTATTATGTACCAAAAAAGTTCGTTTACTAGGTCAATCGATTTCCATGGCCCATCTTCCCGTTGAAGTGTTTTTTTTAACATTAAGATAAGAAATCTATTATTTAATCAAAAAAAAAAGTAATTTATTACCATAATATCTTCTTATAATTAATATTAAAATTAAAAAAAAAACATATTTAATATTCATTGGGAAGGGTAAAACGTTAAATAATTGGAAACAAAAAAAATTCCTCAAAACAATAATTATAATCAAACAAATGGAGTATTTTATAACCTTATGTGCATTACAATTGTCTATATTGAAGTCTGGATCATGTTATGATATCTAATCCAGAGAGAATCTATGGATGTAATAGGCCTTGCAATTAATGGAAAAAAAAAAGTCTTTCGAAACTCAAATCACCTATCAGAGTCAAATTAGGTCTAGATTTATCCACAAAACTCATAGTACTCCTCGTGAGCTTTCCAACGCAATGTAGAACGACTAAATCAAGATCTAATAGAAAATTAAGACATATGGAAGTTTTGTGTCGGTCAAACCCCACAGACCTAAAATTTGATATTGAAAAGTTGATTTTTGATATAACTAGAGTTAGTCTTAGAAGTCTTTTGAAGAGTTGTTCTCCTGGTCTCAATAGTTCCAACACAATTGATTTTGTATGTTTCTGTTTTTTTACGGAAAAGTTTATGGTCTATTGAAGTTCGGAGGTATCTCGAGCTTCTCAATGAGCCTCATCCACTGCAACACATAGGCTTCAAAGGGGAGTAGTCGCAGATGGTACCCTAAAAGACATGGCAAGAATTATCAAAAATGGCTTCTTTCCCATTTCACACCCAAAAGATCGGCCAATTCACACTTATTCACACCAAAAACTTGTCCAAATGCATCATACGGAGGTTGGTGGCCATAATGATAAGTTCTTTCCATATTTACCTTCCATTTTCAACCCTCTCCATGCACATATATGTTCCAGGTGATGGAGGAAGATTTCAGACCATTTTCACTATTGTTTTTTGTCATTTCCATATTTCGAAGTTAAAAAAAAAAACACTACAACAAGTAGTGTTTTAAGGTTAAAAAATATAGAAATTTTAGGATAACTCAATCGAATTAGTTTGTTTGAGTATTAAAAACATCATTTGTATCCCAAAGAAATCTGTGGAGCATCCTTGCATATCATATTGGTAAGACTTTGAGGGTTATATCTGAGTTCCAAAACACGACCTATTCCATTTATCACATCTAACACGTTTAGGGTAAATTATACCAATGGTACCTAAATTTTATCCTAATTCATACTTTGATATCTGAATTACATTTTGTCTCAAAAATATACCTTAAGTAATGGTGACTGGACAATTTAATATTTTTTTACAGGTGACTGGCGGTCAACTCGAATATGACTATTTTTAAGTAATGTTTTGGGACCCACTAAACACCTTTTAGACATCTTACCTTTTAACCAATACCAACAATATTGTCTATCTCTTCTTGATTTCTCTCTTCTATTTCTCTTTCTCTCTCATTTTGTTTCTCTTTCTTCTCTATTCTAATTTCTCTCTCTAATTACATGTCAATACTTGACTGAACTCGTTCGATGGTATTTTCATTTTTGAATTTTGTAATCACTTGGTTACAGACGAAACTTTTTTTTGGAATTTCTTTAATAATTTTGCTGAACTTTCTACAGGAGTTAATAAAATCTATAGACTGCCTGATTTTATGAGAAACTCCATGTTGATATCTCATGCGGTTCTTCCACTCTCTGTCGGTGGTCACTTTTAATGTAAACGAACCTTTAAGTGAGAGAATACCCAGGTGATATGAAGAAAAACAAGATCCATACAATGAAAAATATGTATGGCGTGTTTTAATTTGTGTTAGAAAGCTTGATTTGGGGTTTATTAATGGTTAATCAAAGGAGACAATTCCCAATTGGAAATTTCGAGACCGTAGTTCCAAAAAAACCCATATAAATTCTCCCTCAGCAACAATTTCTTTCGTTTCAACACACAGAAATCTCAAAAAGCTTCCTTAACTAGACTCGAAAATTCACGATTGCACATCTCACCAGTTTGCTTCTCTCACCTCCAATTTAGGAATTTCACATGTGCTTTCTTTGGTTTCCTCTCCGTCGCACCATTGTATTTTATCAGCTCATTACCATGATGTTGAAAGATGAAGACGAAGACCTTGCCTAACCTTGGGATGAAATGTTCTAAAGAAGTGAGGCAGCAAAAGAAGGTGTGTGAACAGGGAGCCTGTCGCTTACGCCTCATCCTTTCAATTTTAATCAGTTATGAATCTTCAAGCATTTGTGATGTACCATCTAGGAAAGGAGACAAAGAAGGATTTTGTTGAGAGAGAGAGAGAGAGAGAGATAGAAGGATTATGGGAAAGGAAGCTTTAGGATTTTGAGAAGATGAACGGTGGTGGGAGGGAGAATTAGAATTTGGGAATTAAAAAGATTAAAGGGTGTATTTATTTTAGTTAAAGGGTATTATTGTATTTTTATATAAGTGGAGTATATGGTGGGTTCCATTTTTAAGTTAGTAATGGTCAAACAGACGTTGACCTGTCATAAACCGGACAAACACATATAATTATCCAGTCATCCATACTTAGGGTATATTTTTGGGACGAAATGTAATTCAGGTATCAAAGTATGAACTGAGGTATATTTCCGGTACCATTGGTGTAATTTACTCAACACGTTTACCATTTGCTTATCATTTTATATCTTTGTATTTTTTAGGTTTTAGGTTTTAAATCGTTAATATTTCATTTCTCAATTCCAAGTCTTGAGATTTTGGTATATAAAGTTTATATCAGAGTCTGGAGGTGTGCACGAGATTAAATAAATTGAAAAACGGAGTCTCAATAGTGAAATGATAAACTATGCTGGTTTTGCCAAGTGACAAGTTGTGTCTAGTGCTTTTCGAAAGCCATTTGTCCCATTCATTTCTTCAATTTTCAGCTCGTTTTCGTGATTTTGGGCCACTTTTATAGATATTTGGTCTTGTTACCTTTAATAGGATACTAATATGTGTTTTTTAAAGTGTTTAGAAGCTTAGAAACCTAAGACAAGATGAAACAGCGAATGATATGACCTCTAGCTCCTCTCTGGTTTCGGCTAGTGCCTTATAGAGGCACATTAGTTATGTTGTCTCTTGCTAGGATGCTAAATTGTTTGTTTTATGTTTTATGCTTTCTAACATATTTTATAGTTTGCATGGATGTATTCCAACAAAGGAGGAAGGAATGAAGGTTTGAGAATGCCTAGTGTTATGTTATAAATGTCTTTATATAATTTCATTATATTTTCGAGGTTATAATTTGTTTAGTTTTGTATTTACTTCATTTACCACTTTCTTATATGATATAAACTCAAAACAAACTTCTATGGCGGATCGATAAAACTTAATTGAAATTACTTGCAACATGATATGATATTTATATGAATCGTGCATTATAAAAATTAGCATAAACTTCAAAGGGATATCAAATGAACAACATTGTATTTAATAGTGCTAAGTAGGAGGTCGGTGGGTTCACCAACTATTAATTCCTTGTTCGAATGGGGAATTAACCTTCTCTATATGTACCTAACTTTTTGAACCCATTTAGCCTCTTTTAAGGAATCTTTGTTACTTTTATTGGCTTTAAAAAACCCAAGTGGCAACTCTTATCTTCGACATTTGCCACTCCCAAGAAACATTATATATTCCTAATGAACATCCGAGTACAAACCGATGGCATAGCTTAAGCTAGTCCATTATGTTGGACATAAGACCTCCAATGACGAGTTAAGCCTAATAGTGGGGGGTTCACTAGAAAATTAGAGAAGTTCATTTTGCAAAGGAACTTTCTTATGTACATTTGGTGTCATTATTATATCCCTTGAAGTTCACACAGAATTCGTGTAAAAAACAATCCTTTTGGGCAATTCTTGTGATGGAAATACATAACTCCACTCAAGATTGAAAGGTCCAACGTGTCAATTCCTCCTTGCAAAAAGAAAAGAGTTATCCTAACTACATTCAAAAGGGATAGTTTGGATCTTTTTGTGATGTCCCCGTGCATATACTCAATCTCATGTGATTGTCCTTGGAAAACTTCCCCTGGGATATGTATATACCATAACAGATGCCATCAGAATGGAAGAAAAGTATCATAATCCCTTTGTATAAGAACAAAGGCGATGTCCAAGATTGTGCCAACTATCGAGGAATCAAAGTAATGAGTCACACTATGAAACTTTGGGAGCGAGTGATCGAACAAAGGCTAATGAGGATGCTGAAGATCTCAGAAAACCAATTTGGCTTTATGCCGAGAAGATCAACTATGGAAGCCATCCATCTAATGAGACAATTAATGGAGCACTATCGAAATAAGAAGAAAGATTTGCATATGGTTTTCATTGACTTGGAGAAGGCATATGATAAGGTACCAAGGGAAGTACTTTGGTGGGCCTTAATAAGGAAAGACATTTCGCGGAAATATATTGACATCATAAAGGACATGTATGAGGGAGCATGCATGAGTGTACGTACTAGTGTTGGGAAGAGTGAAGAGTTCCCTATTACGATTGGAGTGCATCAAGGTTCTGCACTAAACCCATTTCTTTTTGTCATCGTTATGGATGAACTAACGAGTTCACTTTAAGATGGTATACCATGGTGTTTGCAGATGATATTGTATTGGTGGATGAGATGAAAGAAGGCATGGAGAGGAAGTTGGAACTATGGAGACAAACTTTAGAATCTAGAGGCTTTAAGTTGAGCCGAAGTAAGAAAGAATATTTGGAGTGTAAGTTTAGCGACGATAGGAGTAGGGAGGCAGGGACAATCACCCTAGATGGAAGAGTTATTCAGGCCTCAGATTGCTTCCGGTATTTAGGATCTATTATCCAAACGGATGGAGAAGTAGATGGAGATGTTGCTCATAGGATTAAATCTGGTTCGGCGAAGTGGAAGTGCTACAGATTTCCTTTGTGACCCCAACATGCCTAATAGATTGAAGGAAAAATTCTACTGCATGGCAATCAGACCAGCATTGTTATATGGTACGAAGTGTTGGGCAGTGAAACACTGTCACATTCATAAAATGTCAGTGGCGGAGATGCGTATGTTGAGATGGATGTGTGGTCATACGAGAAAGGATCCGGTGAGTAATGAAATAATTAGGACAAAAGTAGAGGTTACATCTATTGAGAATAAAATGAGGGAAAACCGACTAAGGTGGTTTGGACATGTAAGACGAAGAGCGCTTGATACGCCGGTTAGGAGGACTAAAGAGTGGCAAAGGGATGTAGTGGTGAGGGGTAGGGGAAGACCTAAGCAAACTTGGAGGAGGGTGATCGAGAGTGACATGAGTTTATTGGGATTGAGGAAAATATGGTAGTGGATAGGACAGAGTGGAAGGAGAGAATTTGTGTCGCTGACACGACTTGATTTCACGGTTTTATATGATGGTTCATGTTAGCCGACCCGAATCATTTCGGGACTAAGGCTTTATTGTTGTTGTTATCCCTTATCACAAATCTCGGGTTTCTTGGAAAGGATTGTACCTTTTCTGTTATAAGAAAAAGAAAATGAGATTCGGATTTGGAATGACCTATTATAAAAGAAAAGAGATTACACCCTTTGAAATAGTCTGTGTCATATCTACAACTTAAATGAACCCGAAAGAGATCCACCTCTATCAAAAGGGTGATTTTGAGTTAAGGTTGATACAAATTTTAAATCATCATCTAGTCATTTAGAACTTTCTAAATTAAATCCAAATCTTTGAGCTTACTAAAAAGAAGTTTTTCAACTTCTTGTCCATCGGAAAGATTCGGAATGGTTTGGTTTAGTATATTTTGAATGAATATCTACTTATTAATATACCACATATCTTATGCTAGTGAATTGTTAAAAAAAAAAATCAAATGATGCCCATGAATGATATGCTCTATCCTAACTGGAAAATGAGTCCAAATGTTGATTGATGCATGTTTGCCATTTGTTTCGTGAGAGATATTGATGGTTTGTACATCCATCGTTGATGTAAATGAATCAAGACCGAAAATCCTAGAAAATGGACTTTATTAGGTGCGTTTATGAGGAATAAGGTTGGAACGGAAATTGTTGTGGTATGTGCTAAATGTGTTATGACTAATCAGTTGTTTGTTTTGTTTTCCCATTTCTTTTGTAAATAAAAAAAAAGTATGAACACCATAAATCATGCATTTTCATGCATCATGTACATACCTAACTCTTTGTGGTTGCATCCATAATAAATTCTCATTGAGTCAGATCGAGTTCTAGAATGGTTTGATCTACTGTTTCGATTGAAAGCAAGGATGAAAGCACAATTGAAAGATCAGAAATATATATTATTTAGATGGCTTATCAGACAACAAATGAAAGGTTTAGATAGATGGGCTGGTATTTTAATGCTTATAGGGCTTAAATTGTAATATCCCGATTTTTTTTAGGATATTTATTTGTTAAAAAAAAATATATTTAAACTTATTTTATATATCTCTTTGAAAAATAATAGTGATTGACAACCTTTATATTTTATTAATTTATAAGTTGATATTTATGTTTTTATTTAAAAAAAACTTCAGGATAAATCTTTTATATTGATATTTGTTTACTTATTTATTTTATTATTTAAATTTCAGGATATATCCTTTTATACTGAAAAGATTTTGGATTTTATTTGAAGTGATTCACATGATTTTCGAAAATCATATTTGTAGTGATTTACATTATTATATTTCCTCTTTTAATAATAGATTTACATATACATACACCTTATTTGTCTCCTATAATTAAGTATCCATTTTATTTAAACTTCTACTAAACAAATAAAATCAGTTTTTGAGGAAAAACATTTTCTGCAAACGTGAAAGCTTCTCCTTTTTCATCGAAACGATTTATTTAGCCACGATTATCAATTGCTCTAACTCTTCAAACAACAAAAGGTAATTTAAATTAGTTGTTTGTTATTTTGTAAAACCATATATTTATTATATAATATAAATTCACTTATTTCGATTCCCCAATAGTTTAGTTTGACTCAATTTTATTTGGGGTATAGATTTTATTAAGTATGATAGAAAATTTTGGAGTAATTTTAGTGGGATATGTTGATCGAATAGGAATTTTGACGGTGTTCGGATGGATTGGGAAGATTGATAGATACGTTTTGGATCTGACTATTATTCCGAGTTCGAGGTGAGTGGTAATTATGGTTCATGACACTATTTGTTTGATTTTGAAATCTCTGACATGAAATCTGTTTGATAAAAGTATTTCGTTTAAAACATCTTTATCTATTTCGTTTAAAACATATTTCTGTCTTTTAGTGATTAATATCAAAACGTTTGATCAATATAGTTCGGTCCAATTTTTAAATTCATCTCCTATTTTCGTTCCTTTAAGACAGTTCTGATGAACTTTTCTAAAAATGTTATTTGTTCAAAATAGTGATTAGTTAGATGATAAAACACTTTTGAGCTTAAATTTATTTGTCAAATATTCTCTGCATTAGAGCCTAGGCTTCTGGGAACAGGCCCTTGGTACATTAGTTGGTCTGATGTCATTTATCTTATTTGGAAGTAAAAATTCTTTGAGATTATACTTAATTTTGTTAATCGGTTGATTTATCTGTTACCGTTTGTATTGAAAATCTGAAATTTTATTCGAATTCTGCCGTCTGGATATTTAAGTTATTTGAAAAATATTATGATATATAAATTATACACTTTGAAATCGGTACATGTGCTCAGTATTATCTGTATCTGTTTTCATGTCTCACTGACCTTCATATTAGGCTTGCATTATTTGTTATTGTTTTATCTGTGTACGTGTTTGTCTTTGTGTTGGTTGTATTAGAATCATGCATAGGGTCGGTGAAGACATTCTATATCTGAATCTGGTAGCGCTACCATCTGTGTCTGTTATCTGGCCTTTGGTGATGTGGAATATCATCACTCTGATGTTACTGTACTGTGGTTTTGAGAATTTATGTAATTTATTATTACTATTTGATTTACTTGATTTGAGTAAATATCGCAATATTATTTAATTTCTCTGCACCATCATGTTTGATAAATCCTGAAAACAAATTTGAAACTTATCTGCATATTTGCCTGTTCCCCGTCTGTTGTGCTATGATTATCACTCACTGAGATTTTCGCTCGTATAGACGAAAATCTCATACCACGTTGATTTTATATTTTTCAGATTAAGATCTCTATAGTTGCGCAGACATTTGGGTTCGATATTGAAGGAGGATATTATTAGCTAGATATTGTTATTGTACAGATTGGAGACTTTTGGATATTTAGTGATATATATTTATTTACAGTTTAAGTAGTATCATCATGTTAGAAGGCTTTATTAATTAGATAAGTATTATTTTGAAATTAAATTCGAGGCTAGCATAGGTTAAGGTCATCTTAATTTATGCGCCGGTCATGACTAGGTTCGGGTCGTGACAAAAGTGGTATCAGAGCGCCAGGTTGTAGATTTTATGGGATACTTTTATGGATCAGGTTATCCTTTGGAACCAATGTGTCTTATTCAAATTTTTGGGTTATAACAATTATAGGGTTTTTTTGTGCATATAATTTTGGAGTTAGTTAGATATAAGTTGGTTGTATATATTTTGTAGGCCTTTGGTGGGAGCAAGGTTATTATGTTGAATTGATTTTAGCACCACTTTGGTAATGATGTGGTAATTGGTATATGGTTTTGGATAGGCGAATTGGAAGGGTGATTAGAGTGTTCACTGTTTTAATTAGTATTGATAGTGGGAATTTAAGTTTGTTTGGTTATAGCTTTAAATTGGTATATTATATAATCTGAAAGTATAAATGGTTTGGAGAACTATACCAAAGTCTATTTGGAGTTTTTACTGATTGATAGGTTCAAGTTATATAAAATGGAATGTTATAGATTTTATGAGCTGTTGTGAGTGTAGTCACTCTAGTACATAGAACTTGTTGATTAATTAAGCTGTGAGCACAGATTTCCTGGGCTCTGAATTAATGAGGATTAAGGTGACTGGGAGTTTTACAAATTAAAGCTTTGAGTTATATCGAGAACATAAAATGTTGTAATCGTATTAGACAATGAAATTGAATTGTGTTTGAGGTTTAGTATTTCGAGGGTATAAGAAGAAATAATTTGGACTTGTTATATGTATGCAGTACTGACAGTTTTGGTATCAAGTTATTCATTGGAGGTTGTTTTACAAAATAAATGATATGACCCTTATAAGAGTAAAGTTACCGATTCCTTTATGTTGCATCAGTCCAATTAAAAGATTTAAATGGTTATAGATTTGGGTCTTTAGTGTTGGTTTAGTCATTATTTGGAGTTGGTCTCATTAAAAATTTAGTTATCAAATATCATAATAAAGGATCATTTTATGTGTTGCTTTCATGGTTGGGAAAAGTAAATGGAATGCACATGCGTATTGGAGTTTTTAGTGCTTCATATAGCCTTCACTATGTGGGTAGAAATTACTAAGATATTAAGGGTTCAAGTTACTTTTATTGTAAGGTTATATTTGCTTAAGGTTTATAGTGAATGGACTTTATAGATATTTAGAGAACCGAATTGAAAGTATTTTATAAATTAAAGGCGAAAACTAATAAGGCTATAATTTTCTAAGCTAATAGCATAGGATTAGTTATTTCATAGAGTTGTTTTTGGCAAGCTTGGGGTTATAAGGATTATAATATGCATTGCTTACATTTGGCATTGATCTTTAGAATAGTTCAATTTAAGTATAGTTGGAATATTTACAAAATTCAATAGACTGGAATGGTAAATAGAAGGACATTAAGTTGGATGCGATTTTCTTATACTACAACTTGTTATTTTTCTCCGGATGATAAGTTAGTATTTCACATTCTATATACTTCCAAAGATGTATTATTAGAGTAAGACTGATGAATATAATTTCGATAGTATGTCATTTGAGAGGCACACAGTGAAGTATGCTATAAGGTAGTTGACATTAAGTTTTTGATAATACATAGATTAAATTTAAGGGAAGCGTGGTGTGGTAGCGAATGATTCAGGTTTGTTAATCTAGGTTTTTTTGATAGAAAATTGACAGTATTTTAAATTTCGAGGACGAAATTTTATTAAGGGGGAGAAAATGTAATATCTCGTATTTTTACATTCAGCGAATGATTCAGGTTTGTTAATCTAGGTTTTTGATAGATAATTGACAGTATTTTTTAAATTTCGAGGACGAAATTTTATTAAGGAGGAGAGAATGTAATATCCCGATTTTTTTTAGGATATTTATTTGTTAAAAAAATATATTTAAACTTATTTTATATATCTCTTTGAAAAATAATAGTGATTGACAACCTTTATATTTTATTAATTTATAAGTTGATATTTATGTTTTTATTTAAAAAAAAAAACTTCAGGATAAATCTTTTATATTGATATTTGTTTACTTATTTATTTTATTATTTAAACTTCAGGATATATCCTTTTATACAGAAAAGATTTTGGATTTTATTTGAAGTGATTCACATGATTTTCGAAAATCATATTTGTAGTGATTTACATTATTATCTTTCCTCTTTTAATAATAGTTTTACATGTACATACGCCTTATTTGTCTCCTATAATTAAGTATCCATTTTATTTAAACTTCTACTAAACAAATAAAATCAGTTTTTGAGGAAAAACGTTTTCTGCAAACGTGAAAGCTTCTCCTTTTTCACCGAAACGATTTATTTAGCCACGATTATCAATTGCTCTAACTCTTCAAACAACAAAAGGTAATTTACATTAGTTGTTTGTTCTTTTGTAAAACCATATATTCATTATATAATATAAATTCACTTATTTCGATTCCCCAATAGTTTAGTTTGACTCAATTTTATTTGGGCTGTAGATTTTATTACGCATGATAGAAAATTTTGGAGTAATTTTAGTGGGATATGTTGATCGAATAGGAATTTTGACGGTGTTCGGATGGATTGGGAAGATTGATAGATACATTTTGGATCTGACTATTATTCCGAGTTCGAGGTGAGTGGTAATTATGGTTCATAACACTATTTGTTTGATTTTGAAATCTCTAACATGAAATCTGTTTGATAAAAGTATTTCGTTTAAAACATCTTTCTGCATTTCGTTTAAAACATATTTCTGTCTTTTAGTGATTAATATCAAAACGTTTGATAAATATAGTTCGGTCCGATTTTTAAATTCATCTCCTATTTTCGTTCCTTTAAGACAGTTCTGATGAACTTTTCTAAAAATGTTATTTGTGTTGGTCCCGTGTGATTAGTTCCAAGAGGGGGGGGGGGGTTAGGAACTAATATAACTTTTTCTTTTTAATTGAGCTGACTTAATATAGTTTCTTGAGTTTGTTAACTCAGCTTTGGTCAGCACGGCCAATTGTAGCGTAAGACAGCTTTAGTCAGAAGTTGACTAGAGCTATTTTACATATGAGTTGGGAATTGACACTTTTGTGGTCAGCTTCCAACTCAGCACTCTTATTTACTCAGTGTCAGTTTAAACAATTTATATGCCGAGTAAATATGACAAGCAACACATACAGATATATATATATGGTCATTCTCATGAGGGGTGCCCTAAAAGGGAGAAGGTTGTAGAAGAGATTGTTGAGGATGGTGTGGAGAGAACTGAAGTGAACCAGGGGAATGGAGGGAATTTTGGACCCTGGATGGTGGCAAAAAGGACTGCTAGACGTAGAACACAACCTTCAGTGGTGCAGAATCGTCCTCCTGATATTAGCATCAATTTGAAGTCTTCCCTATCTAAGCCTATTGCCTTTCCTAGTGTCAAGGAGAAGCCTATCCCCAAAGCAAGGGAGGAGTCTGGAGCCGTTTCAGCTTTCACGTCAGGATCTAGATTTGGGGCCCTGACGATTGAGGAAGTTCATGATCCTGACCAGGGGGATGAGCAAATTGTTCAAAGCATGCCAGGTTTGGAGTCTATTGAACCATCTGAGAAGGTGGTTGAATTTGTTAATCCCCTCTTTATTTCCAAGGACGAAGCCCAGGGGGGGACCCTGGCCCTGGCTGCTTGAAGGATGAAGAAGATAAATGAGGTTAGTATTCCTATTCTTTGTGGTGATCCTGGGATTAGGAAGTCGATGGGAGTTAATAAAACTAGTTTGAAAAAGCTAAAGGGTAAACAAAAAAGTATCCAGAATACTTTGGCTTTACCAGAGAAGAGGGGGCCTGCGGGTACCTCGGCGAGGCTCTCAGGAGCCCCTAATAAATACCTGGCTTAGGTGTGTTGGTGTGGTTAGTTATCCTCCTTTCTATGGATTTGTTGTGTTGGAATGTTAGGGGTGCGGCTAGCAAGGCTACCCGTATCCATGTTAATGATCTAATTAAACATTTTAACCCTTCTCTTGTTTTGCTTTAATGGAAACTAAGATTAGTGGAGATAAAGCAGATGAGGTGGTTAAAAAGTTTAGGAGCTGGAACTGTGTTAGATCGGAGGCTACTGGCCGAGCTGGGGAGATTTGGCTTTTCTGGAAGCCAGATCGGGTTCATTTCGATATTATTAGCATGGACAAGCAGTTTATTCACTGTAAAGTGAGTGTCTCCGGTAATAATTCTTTTTTAATTACCCTGGTGTATGCTGACCCTATTTTAGCCAATCGGAAACGGCTTTGGGAGGTTCTTTACTCTATGAGTGTCAGCATATCTGAGCCCTGGTTTATGGCGGGTGACTTTAATGATATTGCTTTTATGAGTGATCAGAGAGGGGGTTCGCATCATTATGTTAATCGCTGCCTTCACCATAAGAATAGTATGGATTTATGTGGGCTTTCTGATCTTGGGGCCTCCGGTCATAAGTTCACTTGGAAGCGCAACAGTACCTTTGTTCGGTTGGATAAAGTTTACGCTAATGTTTTAGCTCAGACTTCTTTCCCTGAGAGTTCTGTGTTAAATCTCCCGTTCCGCCATTCGGATCACTGTCCTATTTTATTTAGGCTGTTGAGAGGCAATCGTCCTAGGGGTGAGAGACCATTCCGTTATCAATTGGCTTGGGAGTCTCATCCTAAGTTTAAGGATTTCGTTCATGATAATTGGAAACCTCACTCGAATGTCCTTCAAGCTGCTGAAGGATTCAGGAATAATGTGCTGGGGTGGAATAGAAATGTCTTTGGGCACATTATTAGAAGGAAGAATAAGTTATTGAATAGGATGGAGGGTATTCAGCGTAGGTTGGAGGTGAGGTTTGATCACGGTTTGGATGGCCTCCTCAGAACCCTTCAGAAGGAGCTGGAGGCTGTGCTCAGGCAGGAGGAGCTTCTTTGGTTTCAAAAGTCTAGGAAGTCCTGGATAAGAGATGGGGGATCGTAATACCAAGTATTTCCATCTTTCTACCATTATTAGAAGGCGGGGGAATAGAATTGATGCCATTAAGGACTCTAATGGTGATTGGGTGTATGAAGATGAGGAGATTCGGAGATTGGCCCTAGAATTCTATAAGGATCTGTTTAAAGATGAGCTTGTTTATCTGGAGAGGGCTCACTCTGTTGCTACCTTTCCTATGATTGGAGAGGATAGCATTCAGGATGCCTTTCACCCTATCTCCCTGAAGGAAATAGACCAAGCCATTTTTAGTATTGGGGCTACTAAAGCTCCTAAGATTGATGGTCTGCCTGCTGGTTTTTACCATAAGCACTGGGAGGTTGTGAAGGAAGGTATCTATAATTTTATCATAGGTGTTTTTAATGGTTCTCAGGATATAGAGCTGGTGAATATAACCCTTCTGGTTCTGATTCCTAAAATTGAGAAGCCTTCTTCCTTTTTGCATATGAGACCTATCAGTCTTTGTAATGTTCTTTATAAGACTGTTACAAAGATTGTGGCTAATAGAATCCGTTGCATTCTTCCTGAGATCATCTGCCAGAATCAGGGAAGTTTTGTGCCTGGTAGACAAATGATGGATAATGTGGTGATTGCCCAAGAGATGGTCCACACGATGAAGATCAGGAAGGGGAAGAAAAGCATTGTGGCTCTTAAGTTGGATTTGGAGAAAGCCTATGATCGCATCAACTGGAGTTTCCTGATGGAGAGTCTGGAAAGAGCAAGGATCCCTGACAGTTGGAGAAGGTTAATTAAGGTTTGTATCTCTTCTCCTGTTTTTCAAGTTATGATTAATGGTGATATTGTTGGGGTTTAGTGTCCTATAGACAATGGTTCTAGGATACAAACTTAATGTAAATGAATTGTTCTTTATATCATTTGTTTAATGAGACATATGTTTTATAACTATATAAAGGCAATCCCTTTTAAGCACTAAATAAAGTCTGATAAAAGGAAATCCGTAAGTTTATTTAAAGTGATTATAAAGTGTTCATACAAGCATGAGTGTCCTATAGACAATGGTTCTAGGATACAAACTTAATGTAAATGAATTGTTCTTTATATCATTTGTTTAATGAGACATATGTTTTATAACTATATAAAGGCAATCCCTTTTAAGCACTAAATAAAGTCTGATAAAAGGAAATCCGTAAGTTTATTTAAAGTGATTATAAAGTGTTCATACAAGCATGAAGTGAGATAAAACTTTATAGTAAACTGATAAACTTAAAACCACCCCAAGTCAAGTGATATGTTTGGGATTGACATATCACTGTTGAGACTTGTATGTAACAATGTCTTCTGTCCAACAGAAAGCTGATCTCACAAGCTTCATATATACAGATATCTGGACAGTTACATAGATCCGATGAAACGTTGTTCATTAGGATTGGGGATCCGATTTGATATAACAGGATGGGTAGATTCATCCTTGTCACCTGTTCATCTCATTGGTATTAATAGGTATAACTAATCCTCAGACTCAAAGGAATATTAATTGGTATTCTGGGTTACGGAATGTGATGCTTTGACTCTGGTGTAACACGATCCTTAACAGAGATGACTTTGGGGTGCGAACAGTAGACGTTGGGTATCACAGGAAGTAATTGCGGAGTCGTTATATATTAGATTGAGCATTTATCACTCCCGATAAATGGGAGATACATCCATGGATCGCTTGTGGAAGACTCAACTCTAAATCCTTGCAAGGTGATAGCTTAAGAGTAAGAAATACAGATTTCACTTAACCTATCTTTTTGAGTTGACTCGGCCTGTACAAGTAAAACGAACGTCTTGCTATATGTGAATTGACATCACCCATAGTCATAAGATTCAGTTCAAGGATGTAGTTGATAAAGGATCGAATTATACTGTAACTAATACGGAAAGGTTAACGACAGAATCAACCTGTCTTCTTATAGCTCTGGGGGAATGATTACGGACTTGCTAATCACATACTCTGTATATCATTCCGTTATGCAAAGATTAAATATAATTCTTTGAAAATTAATTTAATAACGTTGCATACGGCTAGAACCAATAAGAACCTAATGGATCACACATAAGACTTGGAACCTAAAAGAGAGATAGATGTTAATTAATTGATAGAAGCCCAATTGAGCCCAATAAGACCCATGGACATAAGGGGGTCGAAATTCATGTAGTAATATACATGAATAATTAATTTGATTTTGTTAATCCTAATTAGATTAGGAATATGAATTAAATTAATTAAGAGATGATTAAGTTAGGAGTTTTAATTAGATTAATATACTCCTATTATTATCTAATAAGGTTATTATTATTATCCTTAATATATTAGATATATAGTGAGATAATAATTAGGAATTCTATTCCGAATGGAATTCCTATTCAGTAACCTAATTCTATCTAACTAGGGATTAGATACAAGAGATTATAAATACCCCTTCCCTTGAGATTTTCGATATCCAAGCAAGCCATACCCTACTTGTGATTTTCGAAATTCACCTAGTCCAAGAGAGAGAAAATTCGACACCCCTAGTTCGAGGACGAGATTTCTCTACGGCTTCGTTTGATCAATTGATTTTCATCTATTTCTTTTATCCTTGATCTTGTGTTGATTAGTTAGAGGCAATCTACTTTGGTTGCTATTCAACGGTTGATACTAAATTAATCTTCCCCTGTTTTATTTCGTGTTTGGGAACTCGAAGAAGAAAAACAAATAAAAGGGGAGAAATTCGTTTTACTACTCCTACATCAGGTCAGTTCACGATTTCGCGGATTTCCGGAGATTGAACCGTCGGATCGTCGCGATTTTTGGACAGGAGCTTCTAGACATATGCTTCCACGTTTCCACCGAAGGGATTGTCGTTCGGTGGTCTGGAAGGTCTGTTTCGGATAGGGGAAGATTGGTAGACAGTTTCTATCTCTTTTGAAGTTGTGGGCACTTCATTAACAATGGTAGATTGATCATCAAGAGGTAATTCTTCTTATCCCTCTTTATATGAAATAACGGTTAACGGATCTTGTGGTTAAATGGAAATAGGTTAAAATTTTTATATTTCCGCTGCTATACCTTAGCCTAATTTCCAACAGATATGTCGGAGGAATTCTCTCCGGGTCGGGGTATCCGTCAGGGTGACCCAATGAGTCCCTTCCTTTTCGTTATTGCTATGGAGAGGTTGTCTCATCTGATTCAAGATGCTATTGATAATGGGAATTTCCACCCAGTGGCTATCAATAGTTTCTGTCCCCAGGTTACTCACTTATTCTTTGCAGATAATGTCCTAATCTTCCTGGAAGGTAATGAGGAGCAGTTGAGTGTTATTATGGATATTCTTGATTATTTCTGTTCGGCCTCTGGGCAGAAGCTTAATGTCCATAAGTCTAGGATGATATGCTCTAAAAATATGAACCAGAGAGTCTGTAAAAGGTTAAGTGATCTGTCGGGTATTCCTCTGACTGGCTCCCTAGGGAAGTATCTGGGTATTCCCCTCCACAGTGAGAGAGTGTCTAAGGTGTCTTTTAAAGATACTTTGGATAAAGCTAATATGAAGTGTGCCACGTGGAAAGCCAAGACTCTCTCTCTCGCTGGCCGCCTTACATTAATTCAATCTGTTAATTGTGCGACTCCCAATCATATTATGCAGGCTTGTCATCTTTCGGATCCTGTGCTTAAAGATCTTGATAAAATTAACCGTAGGTTCCTGTGGGGGGAAGCTGAGGAGGGGAGAAAGATCCATCTTGTGCCTTGGAGTGAGGTTTGTCAGCCTAAAAATTCAGGAGGTCTGGGCATTAGGAAAGCTAAAGATAATAATAAAGTCTTATTAATGAAACTCCTGTGGCGAATGTGGCAGTGTCCTACAGCTATTTGGGTCCAGCTCTTATGCGGGAAGTACCGGAAGGATAAGGTGTTGGGGGGGCCTAAGGAGAGAGTGGTTAATTGTTCCTTTCTTTGGAAAGGCATTAGTGCTGTGTTTGCTGAATTTTGTTCTGGGATTGGGTGGAATGTGGGTAATGGCAGCTCCATCAGTTTCTGGAAGGATATTTGGGTAGGTAAGAAGCCTTTATTGGAGGTTTGTACTTCCTTGCCTCCGTTGGACGTTCAGGACTGGAGGATTGCTGATGTTGTGGATTCTGAGGGTGAGTGGATTTGGGATAAATTTGATTCATACTCAGTCTGGAATCGCTCCTTTCTATTAGAGGGGTTCACATTAGTAATCAAATTGAGGATCAGGATAGTTACTGTTGGGCGCTGACAAACAATGGGGCCTATTCGTGTAAATCTGCTTTTCAGGCATTCTATCAGGATTTGGATTCTTCTTCCCCAGGGGTGTGGAAGACGATTTGGGGCTTGAAAGTACCATACCGCATTAGGAGCTTCCTGTGGCTTGGGGCTAGGAATAGGTTGCTTCCTAACTCGGATAGAAAAAGGAGACACCTAGTGGATTCTGGAGCCTGTGACAGATGCAGAGGGTTTGAGGAGACGTTGTGCCATGCTCTCAGGGATTGTGAGAAAAGTTTAGAGGTTTGGAGAAGAATTCTCCCTAGGGATGTGCTTCCTTCCTTTTTAGCCCATTCTGAAAATAATTGGTTTGTTGATGGTATTAATGAGATTCTTCTGCCTGGGAATCAAGGTGTTCTTCTTTTTGTGGCGGTGTGCCATCAGATTTGGAGGTGGCGGAACGAGGAGATCTTTGGAGGAGGAGTGGTTTCTATGCCAAATGTCCTTGATTTCTTTTCTAAGAAGATTAATACCTGGGTTGAGAGTTTTGGTGAGGACCCTTTAGCTAGGGTGGTTCAGAGGAAGGAGGTCAATCTTTTAGGCTGGTGTAGGCCGAGTGAAGGTGTGGTTAAGCTCAACACTGATGGTTCTTGTCTGAGAGATGGGAGAATTGTTGCAGGAGGGGTCCTTAGAGACGATGGAGGCAGGTGGGTTTCTGGCTTCTCTAAGAATTTGGGTATTGGTTCTTCCTTTTCTGCAGAGCTTTGGGGGATTCTCTCTGGCCTGAAGCTGGCTAAGGATCTAGGGGTGAAGAAGCTTCTGGTTGAGTCAGATAACCAAGAAGCGGTTAAAATGATTTCTGAGGGCAAGTCTGTTTGTCGGAATAGCTTGAATATTATTAAAGGCATTAAAAGGATTGGGTCCTCCTTTGAGTCTATTAAGTTTGTTCATATTTATAGGGAGCAGAACCGCGTCGCGGACCGTCTTGCAATGGAAGGGCACTCTGGTTTGTTGGGTCTTTCTACCTTTTCTTCTCCACCGGGCTTCATTTCTTCTTTGATCTTGGAGGATGTGGTGGGGGTCAGTTTTCCTAGGCTGATCCCGGGTTGAGTTGTTTTGTTTGTTTGTTTTTTTTCTTTCCTTTCCTACCAAAAAAAAAGAGATTACTTAGTACGACTTATCCTGGTTCGGCCTCTCCGCCTACGTCCAGTCCCCAGAATCCCTCCGGGCTTTTTAAATCCAATACTGAGCTCTTTAAAGGTAGAGCACAAACCGTTTACAAGCAGATGAATATGCAAGAGTATCATCCTCTATTCGTCTACTCAACTCCTACTAAGTGCTATAACCGAACACTTAGATTTCTCTACCACTGAGCATTTAACACCAAGTACTCAGCACAACACTCTCAATTTTACAATTGATATAAATTGCTCTTTTCGGATGAAGAACACTTTAGATAACTACAGAAAATCAATCTAGCTTTTACACAAGAATAGAAATTTGGTGTAAGATCTCTTTTGGTTTTTGTGTGCTTTGTATGTATCTCTTTTTTTCTTGTTGTATTCGGCTAATGATCCAAGAATGATCATGTCCTTTTATAGTTGAGGTCTGAAGCAGAAATGATTTTTATCTTGGATTTGTCCGTTGATCCAAACGGCTCCTTTTTAAGACAAGTTTCGTCAGGTTTGTCTTCTTCTCGCATGTTTCGTCTTTTTGTGCCAGTTTGTCTTTTAGCAAAAGAACAGTTGACCCATGCATCTTGAAATTGGCTTTTGCGTAATTCCAAGGTTTCTATGATTGGTGCAGACAGTTGTCGGATCTTGTCTTTTAGCAAACGGATTATTTGTGCTGTCCTGAAGATCACTCAGCTTGACTTTGATAACCGCTGTCTTCGATTGTTGCTAATACAAATACTAAGTTCTCTTTTACTCAGCTTCTATGGTCAGCTTCGTTCTGCAAGACAGTTCTCAAGAAGACTTTTCTACTTTTGATACTGAGTTGCGTTCCACTCAGCTTCGTTGATTTGTTTGATCTTTAGGCTTTTATTCTGAAGATCTTCTATCATGCCGAGTTACACTCCACTCAGCTTGTGCTGTATTCTCATGCTGACTTTGTCCTGTCTTACTTTTTATTTCCATTTGTATTTATATTTATACTCAACATTGAACAAACATATTAGTACAATTAAATCAAAGCACTTAAATTTAGTTTTTCCTTAATCATGGATTAACTTAAATAATTTTGTCAAATCAAAATCATGTGAAAAGGTGTTTCAACAAACTCCCCCATTTTGATGTTGACAAAATATTTAATTGATAGAACTCAGTATTGAGATTCCCCATGATTGAAATTCTTTTTATGCTTCTGAAATTACTCCCCCGTAAGGGTTGCATATATTGACTTAACTTAACTCTAAACCTTCTAAGATTTAATTGAGTAGAATTAAGGCATGCTTATACTGACTTAGTTCAGTTCTAGACCTTCCAAGATCTAATTCAGATGAGCCTAGGTCAGCTTTCAGAAGATGTCAATGTGTGGAATATGTTTTTACTCAGTTTTGATACATGGTTAGTTTGATATCAGAGTTATGAGAAAATATTATTAGAGCAGATGTATCAAGTCTTCGTGTGTACTAAGTATATTCCTTTTTCTTTTGTTTGTTTGTTCAATTAAGACAGATCATCATAAAGCACAATACGTAAGTAAGCATCACATAAGATTAATCAATTTTGAATAAGAGATGCATAATTTTATAGATAGTCAGCAAGACAAAATACGCCAGATAAAGGATACACAAAAAAATATAGGTCAAGAATAAAAGCTAGCAAATCTAGCCAGACTATTTCTTCCTATTGACTTGGGCAGGATTGACTTTGCCTTTTCCTTTTTGTTGCTGCTGACTACCAGATGCTTCTCCTGTGTGATGAGTTCTATCAGCTTGTTCTTTCTCCCCTGTTTTGCCAGCATCAGGCGGAGGAGGAACGAAGGTGTCGTTGAGAGCAGCACGAGTTAATCTTACGGAATACACCTTAAGCCTTTTCGTGCTTTCCCGTAGACCATCAAAAACTGGAACACCATCGTCTAAAGTAGAACCGAGAATTCTGATGGAGGCACTGAGCATACTCAAAATATATTCTTGGGATTTGCCTACCCAAGTGATAGTGCCAGTCAGCGTAGCATAAGCTTGATGGTACATCTTAAACAAAGCCGAATCATAGAACTGACGTTGAGCATTCATGTGGCGCACATGTTTGTAGGTGGCTCGGGAGTATTGCAAAAGTTCATTCATCTTGAGTTGATCAGTTTCCATTTCTTCCTTACTAAGGTTGAGTAGGCGGACTGCCTCACTTATTTGCTCAATGGAACACTGAGACGAAGAAGAGATTAACTCATGAGTTCTTGTCTGCTCAGTATGTAGCTGGGCGAAAAGTTGATGAACCTCAGCGGAGGTTGCATACATTGAGTTCACAGCTGACAAGTTGTTGAGTTGACCCTGAAGAGAGTTCATATGGTTTACCATTATCAGCTGGAGTTTGGCCAGCTTTACTATAGATTCCTGCTTGGGCTGTTGAGATTGAAGAGATGTCATAACACTCATAAGATCCTTAAGCCCTTTAATTTCAGTTAGAAGCTGAGTGACAGAAGAAAGTTGAGTTGGCTTAACATGTGCAGACCCAGCGACTTCGGTATTGGATTAATGAATATCCTGAAGTAAGGCTTGAGCTAAGTCGATGATTCGGCGTCCAGACTCAGTAGCATGCAAGTATGCGAAGGAGTCATCAATGTGTGGCCCAGATGTCGGAATATGAGTAGTACCAGATGGAGGCGGTGTTTGGTGCTGTCTAGAAGCAGATGTGCCAACAAGGTCAGCGGCTGGACTTTTATTCAGATTAGGAGCTGACTGGTTTACGTTCTGTGTTAATGGATTTGGAAGAGGTTGTTCTGCAGAGTTATTCACTGGCTCAGTGTCAGCTGGAATTGGAGTTGGAGAATAAGGAACTTCAAGGCTGACTCGAGCAGATTTTTCCTACGCTGACTTAGAGGTTTGATCAGCAGGAACTTCAAGCACTTGCTTGGTAAGGATTGGATTTTCTGGGATCGGCTTGTTCCTCAGCTTGAGAAACAGAGGCTTGATTTTTCTGGATTTCCCTTGGAGAAGGCTCAGTGGGATTGGAGAAGAATTTGAATTGCATGTCAGAGAGATCAGTAATGGGATCCCATAGAGGAGAATCATCCAGAAGGTCAATAACTGGAGATTTATGAGCCTTTTTCTTAAGTCGCCTTAATTTCTTAGCCTTTGGAGGAGAGGGGTCAGCTTGAATAGAATCAAGAGATTCAGAAGGTGAATTTACCCCTAGGTCAGCGTGATCCTTTGCGATTGGCTCAGTTTGTTCTTCAATCTGCTCAGTGTTAACTGTTTCATGTTGCTCACCAGCTGCTGTCTCCTCAGCATCAAACTGACCTCCAAGATTACCCAACGCTTCTTCATCTTAGTCAGTGGGGGTTTTCTCAAGATCAATGCCTTGACTTTTCATAAAATGTGAGTCTTCAGAGATGACAACGTCAAGTGGGGGTGCATCAATAGGACTCATCCCAGAAAAGATCTTCTTCTTCTTTCTCAGAGGCTGCTCGGGAGTATCCTCTTTTTCTTCTTCCTTAGGCTCAGCTTGCCTTTTGAGGTTTTCTGCTGACTTAGGTTCATCCTGATTTGGCTCAGCATCAAGTTTCTTTCCTCTTGACACAATTTTCAGCTTCTTCGGAGCTGTGTTAATGTTCCTAGCTGCCTGGTCAGCTTTCCTCTTTTTCTCTAGCTTAGCTTGGTCAGCAGGTTTAGCCATGGCGATCTTCCCTTCCTTGGGTTGCACATCCTGTACAACATCGACTTCTTCCTCATTTTCCTCAATGACCCCTTTTCCCTTCTTAGACTTGAGGGGTTGGATGTATACTAACCCAAACAGCAGAGCCACTGTGATTTCAGTTCCCCAAGTTTCAGTTTCATTAATCATGTCTATTTGATGATCTTCAAGGATTCTTGTAATAAGGGACCTCATCCTGAGTTTCCCAGTACTTCGTTGAAGTGCACCGATAAGAAACACCGACATGTTGAGTGGTTGATAGGTCAGCATGTGCCAGATGAAGCACTGCTCGAAGTTTGAAGCTGATGATGCTGAGTTGATTTTAGGGAAGATAAAGTTAGTCAGGATGTAGTGAGCCATCTTTTGATTCTGACCCATACATGTACTAGCTATTTCCCCTTTGTGGTCCTCCGGCTTACAGAACATCACGGTGTGGTCAAGTTTCTCCTTTGTAGTCCTGAATTCTTTCCTTTTGGCTGGCAGTTTTAGCAAGGTTGCTAGATAAGATGGGGTAATCGTTATTTTTTGGCTTTTAACATGGGTTACCAGATGGTCAGTATCTTCTTCGTCAACACAGAGGTTGGAGTAGAATTCCCTTACCAACCTAGGGTAGGTTTTACTAGGAAGGGAGAAGAGTCCAGCCCATCCATTTTTCGAGATCCACTCATAGAACGGTTGCTCAGCCATTACGAAGCTTGGAGAGAACCACCGACAGCGAAGTACCTTATGGTTCTTAACACTTTTATAGACTTTAAGGAATATCTTTTCCTTGGGCTGCTTGTCCTTCTTTTTCTTCTTCTTTTTCGAAGAGGTTGCGAGGTCAGCTTGAGGGCTCTTGCTTGGAGTTTGGTCATGCTGACCTTGTCCTTGAGACTTGGTGTGAGTCTCGACGTACTCCTGTTGAGCAGGAGATGGAGGATTTTCATCGGAGTGATTTCTGTCGTAATCACCACCGGAGATATTCTGAGAGTCCGACATGATTTTCTCAGAGATTTTCGAGAGGTTTTGGAATTTAGAGAGCAAGAGATTTGAATGCCAAGGATTTCGAAATTTTTTCAAGTGTATAGAGGTAGAAGTGGGAATTCATTCACTATTTATAGGGATGTCGAATTGATCTGAATCGTAGGAATGGCAGTTTGACCTCGAAATGATCAACCGATAAAGATTCTGGGATTTATGACACAATCGGTGCATGTGTCTTCTAATTATTGTGATTACGTTATCCTAGGTAGCTATTTAACACGCGTGCTAGAATTAATTGTGCAACGGATCTTTTACTTAGCGTTAAGAATTTTAAACGTTTGAAATTTTGAGTAGTTAGTTTTACGTAGGAGAATTATTCGTGTGCTTGGTAACTTAGCTTAAGATAATCACTCAGTACATAAGTCTACTCAGTATGAAGTGATTTTATATCATATTTGACTCAACATGCAAAAGTTACTGATTTAGCACAATTCACTCAGCATGGTAATCATTCAATATTCAATTTAAGCATAGAATTTTATTGAAGAGGATTAGACATACCGATTACTTCCCTTAGTATGTTGAATTGCTCACGAGGCAAAGGCTTGGTGAAGATATCCGCAAGCTATTCATCTGTTGGAACGTAGGTCAGCTTGATCTCACCTTTGAGTACATGATCTCTGATGAAGTGATGCCTTATGCTGACATGCTTCATCCTGCTGTGTTGGATTAGATTTTTAGATAGGTCAATGGCGCTTTTGTTGTCGCATTTGACTTCAATTGTTTCTGTTTTAACTTCGTAATCCTCAAGCTATTGCTTAATCCATAGGACTTGTGCAACACAGCTTCCAGCAGCTACGTACTCAGCTTCAGTTGTAGACAGGGCAATTGATAACTGCTTCTTGCTGAACCAAGATACTACCCAGCTTCCAAGAAAGTGACATCCTCCCGAAGTACTCTTGCGCTCTAGCTTATCTCGTCCATAGTCAGCATCAGTGTATCCAATGAGTGTGAAGTCATTTGAGGTTGGATACCATAAACCTGCATTAACTGAGCTCTGCAAATATCTAAAAATTCTTTTTACAGCTATAAGGTGAGATTCCCTGGGGTCAGCTTGATATCTTGCATAATAACATACTGAGTACTGAATATCAGGTCTACTAGCGGTAAGGTAAAGTAGAGAGCCAATCATACATCGATATAGCTTGCTATCTACAACTTTACCTTTCTCATCCTTGCATAGGACAGTGTCAGTACCCATTGGGGTTGATATGTGTTTACTATCTTCCATATCGAATTTCTTTAGCATTTCTTTGGCGTACTTAGACTGACTAAAGAAGATGTCGTTTACCTTGCTTGATTTGGAGTCCAAGGAAGAAGTTAAGTTCGCCCATCATAGACATCTCGAACTAAGTTTGCATCTGTTTACTAAACTCTTTGCACAAGGATTCGTCAGTAGCACCAAAAATTATATCGTCTACGTAAATTTATGCCAGCAGGGTATGTTTACCCTTTTTCTTAATGAACAAGGTTGTGTCAGCTTTACCTCTGACATAGTTCCTGGTCAGCAGGAAATTTGTCAACCTCTCATACCAAGCACGTGGTGCTTGTTTCAGGCCGTACAAAGCCTTCTTAAGTTTGTAAACGTGGTTTGGAAATTTTGGATCTTCAAACCCTGGAGGCTGACTGACATATACCTCTTCATTTATAAAACCATTAAGAAATGCACTCTTAACATCCATTTGATACAACTTGAAGCTCATGTAACTAGCATAAGCACATAAAATACGTATTGCCTCTAACCTAGCTACGGGTGCAAAGGTTTCACCATAGTCAATGCCCTCTTGCTGACTATAGCCTTGAGCTACAAGTCGGGCTTTATTTCTGACTACGTTGCCTTACTCATCTAGTTTATTTCTAAAGACCCACTTAGTTCCTATGGTCTTTTGATTCCTAGGTTTTGGTACTAAATCCCATACCTCATTTCTTGTGAATTGGTCAAGCTCCTCTTGCATGGCATTGATCCAATGTTCATCGTGCTCAGCTTCTGAGAAGTTCTTTGGCTCCTGCACTGAGACGAATGCAACATTGCCGGGGTACTTTCTAAGCTGATCTCTTGTCATCAGCTTGTTGTCAGCAGCATCAAGAATGAACTTCTCCGAATGTCCTCTTGGAATTTTTATTTCTTTAGGTAATGTTGAGTTGTCTGGAATAGGTGTTTCTACAACATCTACAGGAATAGATTGGTCAACAAAGGTAATTTCGGGTTCGTGTTTACCTTTGGTCAGTCCTTGTACTGATGACTCAGTGGCTCCTATTTGGTCAGCGGAAGCTGAGCTCGGTTCATCTTCGGCGGACTGAGTTGTCTTTCATGCAGGGTCAGTTTCATTGAACTCTATATGGACAGACTCTTCAACAACTTGAGTTCGTTTATTATACACCCTATATGCTTTACTGTTAGTTGAGTACCCTAAAAAGATCGCTTCGTTAGCTTTAGCATCAAATTTTGCAAGGTTGTCTTTTGTATTGAGTATAAAACATTTACACCCAAAGGCACGGAAGTAGCCAATGTTGGGCTTTCGTCCTTTCCAAAGTTCATATGGGGTTTTCTTAAGAATAGGTCTAACTAAAGCCCTATTGAGTATATAGCATGCTGTGTGGACAACTTCACCCCAGAAATACTTTGGAAGCCTATTTTCACTCAGCATTGTCCTAGCAATCTCGACTATTGTTCTGTTCTTCCTTTCAACAACCCCATTTTGTTGAGGTGTCCTAGGAGCAGAAAATTTATGGTCAATGCCACTGACTTCACAGAATTCATCAAACTGTTGGTTTTTGAATTCTCCGCCATTGTCACTTCTAATATGAGCTACTCTTAGGTCTTTGTCATTTTCAAGCCTTTTAATCAATGTTGTGAACATCTTAAAAGTTTCATCCTTGCTACTCAGTAAGATGATCCAAGTGTACCGAGAGAAATCGTCTACAATGACTAAGGAAAATTTCTTACCTCCCAAGCTGAGTGGCTGGATAGGTCCGAAAAGATCCAAGTGTAGTAATTACAATGGTCTCTTGGTTGAGACAATATTTTTACTTTGAAAAGACTTTTTCGTTTGTTTACATTGCTGACAAGCATTACATAATTGATCTTTTTCAAATTTCAATTTAGGCAATCCCTCAACTAGTTGCTTTCTAGCTAATTTGGCAAGGAGGTCCATGCTTACATGACCAAGTCTCCTATGCCATAGCCAAGAGTTATCCTCTTTAGATACTAAGCATATATTTTTTGAAAATTGTTTTTCTAAACTCAACATATATACGTTGTCAACATGAGGGGCAGTTAAAATCAAATTGTTTGTTTTTCCCTCGAGTATCTGACACTGAGTAGCATCAAATATAACCTGTCTACCGCTACCACAAAGCTGAGCTACGCTCAATAGGTTATATTTGAGACCCTTAACTAGGGAGACTGACTCAATGGTAGGGTTACCTCCGATAGTACCTGATCCTACTATCTTACCCTTCTTATTGTCTCCAAAGCTTACGTTTCCACCTCGTTTAAGCTCAAGTGTGATGAACTGAGTTTCATCACCAGTCATGTGCCTCGAGCATGCGCTATCAATATACCATAGTTTCAATTTTTCCACGCATCTCAGGCTCACCTGCATTTTAAATCATTCATCTTTAGGTACCCAATTCTTTTTGGGTCCTCATTTGTTAGCATAGACAGGTGCAAAGTCATGTTTTAATTTGTGACGGCATACTTTTATTGTGTGGCCAGCTTTACCACAGAAGTCACAAAAAGTTACCCTTTTGGGGTGACTTTGTTTTTGGTCAGCACCATTGTGTTGAGCATGCCAACATACCTTAGTGGTATGTCCTTTCTTTCCGCAGAAGTCACATTGGACAATTCGCTTATTGTACCAACACATATCTGTTGTGTGTCCTCTTTTTCCACAACAGTCACACTGAGTGAACTGTCTACGCTTACCAGTACTTAAGTACTCAGCATGGGATTTATTTGAACCTTTTATTTGGTTCTGTAGGTTTGTGACATCCTTTTTCAGTTTCTTTGAATCTGATTGGACTTCCGAGACAACCTTATGCATAATTTCCATGTTGCTATGCAAAGTTGAGTTTTCTTGGAGAAGATATCGAAGGTCACTGAGTTTGACCTCTTCAATCTCGTCACATCGCCTGCTGAGTGCCTTTATTTTCTTGTTACACTTTTTAGTCAGTGTATATAAATCACTCAGGGCGTTAATCATTTCATTTCTAAGCAAGTGTAAGGATGTTACCTCATTTGAGTACTTCTCTTGTTCAGATTCTTCAGAGAGGTCAGCTTGCTCAGATCGAGTGTGGTCAGCACCGTCATCGGCGATGAAGCATATGTTTGTTGACTCGGTGGCATCAGCTTCAGATGATGTTGACTCATCGCTGTCACTCCATGTGGCCACCATTGCCTTTTTGCTTCCCTTATTTTCTTTCTTTAGATTAGGGCAGTTTGACTTAATGTGCCCAGTTTGATGGCACTCAAAGCATGTGACAGACTTGGAGCTGTCCTTTTTATATTTGTCACTGGACTCAGCTTTGTACCTGTCGCCTCTTTTGAATGGCCTCTTGCTGTTCTTTTCATTCTTTCTGAACAGCTTCTTCATCTTCCTTTTGAACATGGCCATTTCCTCATCATCCGATGAGTCAGCTTCGGTTGAGTCAGCTTTCATGACAAGTGATTTTTGTTTCTTGTCTTTTGACTTTTCTTTTGCTTCAAAATTTTTCATAAAGATCTCATGAGTCAGCAGAGATCCGATCAGCTCGTCATATTTATATGTTGTCAAGTCTTGAGCTTCCTCCATGGCTGTTTTCTTAGCTTGCCAGCTCTTTGGTAAGCTTCTCAAGATTTTCTTCACCTGCTCTTCTTCAGTGAAGTTCTTGCCGAGTCTCTTTAGCTCATTTATGATGTTGGTGAATCTAGCGTTCATTCCAGAGATGTCCTCATTGTCGTTCATCTCGAACAGCTCGTATAATCTCATATGTTGGTTCACCTTTGATTCCTTGACCTTGTTTGTACCTTCATATGTTACCTCAAGCTTTTTCCAAATCTCCTGTGCTGACTCACAACCTGAAATCTTATTGTATTCTGCAGCATCTAGCGCACAGTGAAGCATATTGATAGCTGAATCATTATTTTGTAGTTTCTTAAGGTCATCTTCTGACCACTCAGTTTCACTCTTGACAATTTTCTCATTGTCAACAGTTTTATAAGGCACATATGGGCCTTGAACTATTGCAAGCCATGCACTCATGTTTGTGGCTTGAATAAAGTTCTTCATCCTATTCTTCCAGAACGTATAATTAGATCCAAAGAATAGGAGAGGCCGACTAATTGATAATCCCTCGGGGAGTATCTGTGTTGTTTGGTTGCCTGGAAGGAAACGAGTGCTGTTCTCAGCCATTAATCGGGATCAGCTCAAGATAGTTATATCTTTGAGTAGTGAGCTATTAGGCTCTGATACCACTTGTTGGTCCCGTGTGATTAGTTCCAGGGGGGGGGGTTAGGAACTAATATAACTTTTTCTTTTTAATTGAGCTGACTTAATATAGTTTATTGAGTTTTTTAACTCAACTTTGGTCAGCACGGCCGATTGTAGCGTAAGACAGCTTTAGTCAGAAGTTGACTAGAGCTATTTTACATATGAGTTGGGAATTGACACTTTTGTGGTCAGCTTCCAACTCATCACTCTTATTTACTCAGTGTCAGTTTAAACAATTTATATGCCGAGTAAATATGACAAGCAACACATACAGATATATATATATATATATATATATATATATATATATATATTGAGAGAGAGTTAGAGATTACTCAGTACGACTTATCCTGGTTGGGCCTCTCTGCCTACGTCCAGTCCCCAGAATCCCTTCGGACTTTTTAAATCCAATACTGAGCTCTTTAAAGGTAGAGCACAAACCGTTTACGAGACAGTTGAATATGCAAGAGTACCATCCTCTGTTCGTCTACTCAACTCCTACTAAGTGCTATAACCGAACACTTAGATTTTTCTACCACTGAGCACTTAACATCAAGTACTCAGCACAACACTCTCAATTTTACAATTGATATAAATTGCTCTTTTCGGATGAAGAACACTTTAGATGATTACAGAAAATCAATCTAGCTTTTACACAAGAATAGAAATTTGGTGTAAGATCTCTTTTTGTTTTTGTGTGCTTTGTATGTATCTCTTTTTTTCTTGTTGTATTCGGCTAATGATCCAAGAATGATCATGTCCTTTTATAGTTGAGGTCTGAAGCAGAAATGATTTGTATCTTGGATTTGTCCATTGATCCAAACGACTCCTTTTTAAGACAAGTTCTGGTCAGCTTCAGTTTTGCAGGCCAATCCTGTCGGCTAAATTCAGCAGTCATCAAGTTTGTCTTCTTCTCGCAGGTTTCGTCTTTTTGTGCCAGTTTGTCTTTTAGCAAAAGAACAGTTGACCCATGCATCTTGAAATTGGCTTTTGCGTAATTCTAAGGTTTCTATTATTGGTGCAGACAGTTGTCGGATCTTGTCTTTTAGCAAACAGATTATTCGTGTTGTCCTGAAGATCACTTAGCTTGACTTTGATAACCGCTGTCTTCGATTGTTGCTAATACAAATACTAAGTTCTCTTTTACTCAGCTTCCATGGTCAGCTTCGTTCTGCAAGACAGTTCTTAAGAAGACTTTTCTACTTTTGATACGGAGTTGCGTTCCACTCAGCTTCGTTGATTTGTTTGATCTTTAGGCTTTTATTCTGAAGATCTTCTATCATGCCGAGTTACACTCCACTCAGCTTGTGCTGTATTCTCATCCTGACTTCGTCCTGTCTTACTTTTTATTTCCATTTGTATTTATATTTATACTCAACATTGAACAAAAATATTAGTACAATTAAATCAAAGCACTTAAATTTAATTGTTCCTTAATCATGGATTAACTTAAATAATTTTGTCAAATCTAAATCATGTGGAAAGGTGTTTCAACAATTTGTTCAAAATAGTGATTAGTTAGATGATAAAACACTTTTGAGCTTAAATTTATTTGTCAAATATTCTCTGCATTAGAGCCTAGGCTTCTGGGAACAGGCCCTTGGTACATTAGTTGGTCTGATGTCATTTATCTTATTTGGAAGTAAAAATTCTTTGAGATTATACTTAATTTTGTTAATCGGTTGATTTATCTGTTACCGTTTGTATTGAAAATCTGAAATTTTATTCGAATTCTGCCGTCTGGATATTTAAGTTATTTGAAAAATATTATGATATATAAATTATACACTTTGAAACAGGTACATGTGCTCAGTATTATCTGTATCTGTTTTCATGTCTCACTGACCTTCATATTAGGCTTGCATTATTTGTTATTGTTTTATCCGTGTACGTGTTTGTCTTTGTGTTGGTTGTATTAGAATCATGCATAGGGTCGGTGAAGACATTCTATATCTGAATCTGGTAGCGCTACCATCTGTGTCTGTTACCTGGCCTTTGGTGATGTGGAATATCATCACTCTGATGTTACTGTACTGTGGTTTTGAGAATTTCTGTAATTTATTATTACTATTTGATTTACTTGATTTGAGTAAATATCGCAATATTATTTGATTTCTCTGCACCATCATGTTTGATAAATCCTGAAAACAAATTTGAAACTTATCTGCATATTTGCATGTTCCCCGTCTGTTGTGCTATGATTATCACTCACTGAGATTTTCTCTCGTATAGACGAAAATCTCATACCATGTTGATTTTATATTTTTCAGATTAAGATCTCTATAGCTGCGCAGACATTTGGGTTCGATATTGAAGGAGGATATTATTAGCTAGATATTGTTATTGTACAGATTGGAGACTTTTGGATATTTAGTGGTATATATTTATTTACAGTTTAAGTTGTATCATCATGTTAGAAGGCTTTATTAATTAGATAAGTATTATTTTGAAATTAAATTCGAGGCTAGCATAGGTTAAGGTCATCTTAATTTATGCGCCGGTCATGACCAGGTTCGGGTCGTGACATAAATGCAAGCTAGTATTGCACTATTGAATGCTAGAAAGGGTCCGCCACCAAACGCAAAAAAAAAAAAAAATCCTTGAATCAGAAACCAAACACAAGGATATGAGGGCTTTGATGATGAGGCTAACTATCTGAATAAGCATGTTGTTGTTGCTAGAGAAGCAGATCTAAAAGAGGAAATCCCAAGGTTATCAAACCCGGACCGAACCGACCGGTTCGACCAGAACCGGTCACAGTTCTGGGCCGGAGGTGGTCCAGTTATTAAATCTTTGAAACCCGCTTAAAACCATTCAAACCGGCCGGTTCAACCACAAACCGGTTGACCCAGTGCCGGTTATACGGTTTGATCCGGTTTGATTTTAGATATGTTTACTTAAAAAAGTGTAAATTTTAACAAAGGTAGAATTCGAACCTTGGACCTTTAGCATGTAAACTTTAATGCTCACCACTACACAACCACTTTACTTATGTTTATAATTAACTATTTAAGAATAAATAATAATGTTACAAGTTAAATGATTAAAATATGATTTAGTATTATTTTTCTATTTAGATCAATATCATTAAATTTTTTTTTTCAATATTAATAAAGTTTAATTAATATTTTTTTGAAGAAATTTAATTAGTATTAAATTTTAAATATATACAAATAAATTTTAAAAATCTAATAAATTAAGATTGAAGTTGAATTATAAAATACATATCCTATTAACATATTTACATGTTAGTTATTAATAAAAATAATCACTATTAATTTTAAAAGTATGTTTTTTTTAATTTTTATATTTATTTGTTATGATATTAAATAAATATTATTAGTATAACTTTGATGAATATAGTTAATATTATACTACGTTATAAAATTAAATACGAATAGAATTATAATTTTCATATGATTTTTTAATACCGGTTAAACCTCGGTTGGACCCCGGTTAAACCTCAAACCCTTAACCCTTTGTCTTTTTCGGTTCTTTGACCGGTCCGATTTTGACAACCATGGGAAATCCTCAACCAAGTTTGAACTATGAATGGACATAGATCCACCTATAATGAAGTCTATAACCCCAAGGGTCATTTGGATTGGGTGGCCTACTTGACAAGTCAAACTGTCTGATATCAAAAGTTTGACGGCCTAACGATCCCACAACACACATATATAGGGAGGGGAACTAACTCGGTATTTCATATATCTATACTATATATAATTACGGAAGTAGAGAGAAATGAGAAGAAGTGTTTTAGAGGTCTTTTTGATGAGTTGTCAACGTAGTAAAAAATCAGATTAAAAATATTTAATTAATTAAAAATAAATATTATTTAATTAATTAAAAATAAATATTTAATTAATTAAAAATAACAAATTTATATTTATAATATATTAAATAATTATTAGCCTATTAATTAAAATAATAAAAGAAAGCAAGAGTTACGGGAAGATGAAAAAACACAAAGCAAAGGAAATCCAAAAGTCACAAATAAACTTCTATATAAAGCATGATAGATAGTATTCCACCATTATATTCATTGGTCACGATAGATAATATTATATTTCTGAAGGTAAATATTCGATTTTTTTCATATCTTGTAGTTATTTTGTTCTCAATTATGTTGTTGTTTTATTTTTATTAAATAATAGTTGTTATAGTTTCATCTTTCAGATTCATTTCTGTTGTTACCCAGGTTCTATACCTCTCGCTATCTTATCCATGTTTTCTTTTTTATTTGTCTTTTTTTTTCAAACTGATAGCTTGAATTGAAGAAATCCGACAGAAATAGAAGATGCATGAACAACTAAAACCGGAAAACACAAAAGTGTCAAAAATTACAAGAAATTCTTATGTTTCTCAAGGTAATTATTCGATTTTTTTTTTCATATGTTGTAGTTATTTTTGTTCTCAATTGTGTTGTTGTTTTCTTTTTATTAAACAATAGTTGTTATAGTTTCATTTTTCAGAGATGAAATTCCATTTCTGTCGTTACCCAGGTTCCACCTCTCGCTACCTTATCCATGTTTTCTTTTTTATTTGTCTTATTTTTTTTCAAAATGACTAAAATAAAGATTTTGTAAATTTGTATTCTTTTTTAGTATATGTTGCTAGGTGTTCATTGAAGTTTGAGACATATTAAATAAAATATTAAAGAGATATTGAAGTTTGAGACATATTAAATAAAATATTAAAGAGATATTGGAATATTATACTTACAATGAAGTTTATTTCAATATAAATTATGTTATATTATTACTATTATTATTATTATTATCAAGAAGTTATTTTTTTCCAATTTTCTAGACAAGGAGATTGTAAGCGTCTAATACGCTTGATAAAATGTTTATTCTTGAAGAACATGGATTATGCTAGATACGAATTCAAAATCAAGGTAAATAAAAATAAATTTTGATGCTCAAAATCCTAAAAATGTATATTAATTATGGATATTGAGATAATTGCTTTTGCAACATTGGCTTATATAATTTTTAACTATTATATTATGGTTCGTACAAAATTGTTAGTATTTCAAGAGTTTTTAACATATGAAAATGAAATATGATCATAGGACAAATTATTGAAAAATATTAATTAAGAAAATATTATTATTTGAATCTCTTCAAATTCTCAAATATTGAGCATAATGATTCTAATTAATATAATTAATTTCACATATTAATTATAAAACGTTTTTTTTTGTACTGGGTGGTTACAATTGCGATTTAATTCTATTTAACTAAAATTAATTTATGGATTTAATACTTCATTAAGTAAAAATAAAATGTTTAATTAATGGAAAAAAATATTTTCACTCTCCTCTTTATACGCTTATGTCTCGACATTCTCTCTTATTTTCAAAAAAAAAAAAAACCTGAGAGGAAGATGGTTCTCTCCTAATTATCTTTTTCGTCCCTTCATTTTTTTTCAATTCTTTTGTTTGTTTTTCTTACTTACAAAATTCAAGAATATATAATTATTAGAAAATATTAATGAAGTCAAATAAGTGATATCTGCGAGTATGGCTGATATTCTATATAGTGAAAGAATGAAGAACAAATTGATCGAATGTCTTGATGAGATATTACAAGATGAAAATAGGAGAAATCATCATCTTAAACTGATTCAATTAGATATATTGGGTTATTGTAGTAGAATGAATAATTGAATTCGAATACTTGGTAATCATGAAATTCCATCAACCAAAATAATTATCATCAAGATTAATTTGTGACTAATTCTTACGAATTTTATTTTTTTTTATATGTAACATATTGAATTGATAAAGTTTCTTCATATGCAACATTAGAAAAGTATTGATTGTAATAGTTTATAGAATAATATATTGATGTTGCTTCCATTTTAACATAGATTGTAATTCTTTTGTATCGTAGATATAATATTTAATTTTAATTGTAGTTTAATTCAATTTTTTTTAACCTATATTGTAATTCTTTTGTATCGTAAATATCTTTTTTTTTGGTAGGAAGGGAAAGGAAAACAAAATAAACAAACAAAACCTAACCCGGGATCAGACTAGGAAGACTGACCCCAATCCTATCCTCGAGAAGATAAGATAACAGAAAAGAAGGAGGAACGGAAAGGGTAGAAACACCTAACAACCCCCCATGCCCAGCAGCTGCTAAGCGATCCGCCATGCGGTTTTGCTCCCTATAAATATGGGAGAAAGTAAGAGTTTCGAAGGCAGGACGAAGCCTCAAAATAGCTTTGATGAGATTCTGGCTCTTAAGACAAACAGCCTGGCTATCCGAGATCCTGTTGATTGCCTCCAAATTGTCTAACTCAACCGAAAGCCTTTTAACACCCATGCGAATGGCGAGTTTAATACCCGACAGAATACCCCAAAGCTCCGCAGAAAAGGAGGTGCCCGTTCCCAAGTTATGGGTAAACCCAGCCAGCCAGGCGCCACCAGCATCCCGAAGAACTCCACCAGCAGCAATTCTGCTATTGCTAAGGCAGGAGCCATCCGCATTCAACTTGACAATCCCTTCTCTGGGCTTACTCCAACCAACTAAATGGATCTCTTTATCCGGGGAAGGGCGAACAAGGGGTTCTCCTTCAAAGCTCTTTGTATCGTAAATATAATATTTAATTTTAATTATAGTTTAATTCAATTTTTGGTTTTTTTATTATATTCTAATATATTTCTTAATTAATCTGAGATTTTATTATTATTATTTCACAGCATATTTGGAATATGAAAATGTATTAAAATTCCTAAAAAGTACAAATCATTGAATTTTGTAAAAATAAATAAATCATTCATCTTTAGTTAAAATTCTATAAAAAAGTAGTCAATTATTTTTAAAATTAATTTAATTTGAATTATCATTAAAAAATATATATAAATTTCAAATATACATAATATAAATTTTTTTCATAGCATGATATAAAATTATTTAAAAGTAAATATGTCAATTTATTTATTTATGTAAATTATATAAAAGTTTCATACCCCGTGCATCGCACGGGTTTTCGACTAGTTATAATGAATAAGATATACATAGATATACACACATGATAATATGCTATACAAGGAAAGATGATAAATTACATTTATTATAATCCATATAATTACTCTATAACAACCTTATTATGCAACACTACCCCTAAAGTTGGACTATAGATATTGATTATACCCGAGTTGGTATAAATACAGTAAAATCTCTATATAGGAATACTCTATATAGGAATAACTTCTATTTTGTTATAAAAAAACTTAGTCCCAACTTGGGCCAGTTATAAATAGGAATAACCTCCCAAACGTTATTTGTTATACACTTTTCAAGTCACACCTTTAAAAACTATGCCTTTATATAGTAATATATATATATATATATATATATATATATATTAAGAATTCAAACTAAATTATAAAATATTAAAAAAAACTATTGAAATTATCTATGAGTTGGAAACACAAACTACAACTTGAAATTATAAATATTTAGTGGGTGTTTGTTTCAGCTTTTCGGAGGAGCGTTTAGCGTTTCACTCCAAACCGTAGGAAATATAGCATTTGGTTAGGTTTATATAACCGCAGCGTCTAACATTTTCTCTGAAAACTGCAGCGTTTTGGAGCGTTTCACGAAAAGCTCCTATTTAGAGCTTTTCATAAACAACTGTTTGTAGTTAGTTGCTATTGACAGAATTATCCTTCTTATTTCCACAAAATATGTTTGTTCTTTAACAATATTTATATTTCTACAACATAATTACCGGAAAAACAAGGTTTTGTTGCGTTCAATAAGTTTTTTATTTTTTCTATAGATTATTTTTGTTAATTTGTGTAACACAATTTTTATTTTATAATAGAATAAGGTGCAAAAATACTCCCAACATTTATAGCTAGGAACAATTTTACTCTGAATGTTTAAAATGATGTAATTATACCCCTAATTTTGGCAGCCAAAAGCAATTTTACCCATAACATTGATAAATTGGGCCAATTTGATAAATAATCTATCAAACTGTCTTCTTGGTCATGAATATTGTCATCTACACTTCACATGTACACGATTTTATCATCGTTAGTTACAGATCACAAACATATGATTATACGTGAATTTTTTTTAAGAAAATAAAAACATATATTGTCTTTTGTACGAGTTGGACAAAAAAATTTTCAATATTTCATCGATTTAATAAATATTAATTTTCAATTTTATTATTAAATCACAAAAAAATATGAAATCTCTTTTTTAGAACCATTGGTATATGCAATTGGTGTATAATAAGAAATAAACCAGAAGGCTATAATTGGAGATACCATCGACCCAACTTATCAATGTTAGGAGTAAAATTGCTCTTAGCTGCCATCGTTGTAGGTAAAATTGCACCGTTTTAGACATTAAAAGTAAAATTATTCTTAGTTGTAAACGTTATGAGCATTTTTTCGCATTTTTCCATTTATAATTTCATCGTTGATTAATTCAAAACATGTCCATTTTAGACATTTTAAATCCGAACAGCAACAGTTCAATATAATTTTACCAAACACTAGTAATTAAACAACTAATAACAAACAGCTAACAGCAACAGCTTACTGCAACTGCAAACAGCTAACAGCAACCGCAACTGCTATTAGCTAATAGCTGAACCAAACAGGCCCTTAGTATTCTCATTGGTGTTTACATGTTTCCCATAAAACTCTTCCAATTATCTATATATATTTTTTTTGAATCAACAAATCAATGAATTATCTATATATATTGAAAACCTAAACTCTAAATTGAAATTCTAAATATTTAATTTGTTCCATTAATGGCTATTGTTATACATTATATATAAACCATGCATGCATATAATAAAAATTTAAAATTTTATGTGTTGAATACCAAACTCTATTTAGTAATAACCTCCCAATTGTTATACAAATAACTCGGTCCCAAGTGTATTCCTATATAGAGGTTTTACTGTATAACTAATTTGAGTCATAAGGCTTTAATAAAAATATCTATTAATTAACTCCATGTTCTTACGTGTAGAGTTGTGATCGTGCCATCTTCTAACTTTCATTGCATAAAATCATAGTCAAATTCTATGTGTTTGGTGCTTTAAATAAACAGAGGGTTAACAATACAATGGTTGCTTTATTGTCACACCATAACTTCATTAGTTCTGTTTGAGTAAACCTAGTCTCACCAAGTAGACGACGTAGCCATACAAGTTCCACTAGTCTCTATCAAAGCCTTGTATTCAGATTTTACGTTTTATCTAGAACCCACATTTTGCTTCTTGATCTTCTAAGATACATTATTACCTCCAATAAATACATAATATCTGGTGGTAGAATTCCTATCGGTAATATCTCCATTATAATCTGCATTTGGGAAACTTTTTATAGTGCAATGACCATTGTTTTGATATAACATACCATGTTTGGAGCATCCTTTGGGTATCTTAGAACATGACAGATTGTATCCCAACATGTAGTTATAGGAGAGCACATGAGCTGGCTTACCACACTCACTAAGAAGGCTATACCAGAGGCGGTTGATTATGAGGCAGTTCAACTTAATTCTTATGAATTTCTAAGTCTTCTTAAGTAAATCACCATCTTCAGCTTTTAAATTCATATTCGGTATCATGGGTGCATCATAAGTTTTTTCATCAATCAACCTAACATCATTTAATAATTCTAGATAGTATTTTCTTTAAGTTAGACAAATCCTTTCTATTGTGGAAAACTTATATTCCTGATAAGTACTACAATGGTTATGGGTCCTTTTTTGGAAATAAGTACAAATGAATTCTTTAAAATTTGTAATTATAGGTGCAGTATTCCTAGTTATCACTATGTGATGAACATATCCAAACTTAATGATGTAAAGAAAAAAGAGTAATCATATGTATTTACGTAAGCCAATTTCATTTACTACAACACTGAATCTTCCAAACCAATCACGGGGAGATTATTTCAAATCGTATAATGATTTTTTCAACTTGCATACCTTTTAAATAATAAACGTAAGTGGTTTCTCCATACAAAATTCCTCGTGTAAGTTGAAGTTTAAGAAGGAATTCTTAACATCGAGTTGATGAAGTACTCAATTGTAAGTAACAGTTAATGAAATGAGTAAACAGACCGAAGAAAGTTTGACAATTTGGGAAAATGTCTTTAAATAGTTAATACCATATGGATGAAAACAACTAAGTTCAAAATTAATCTAGCAATGGATGATAATTAATTTAGCGGAAACATAAGAGGTAAATATTGAAACTAAAACGATGTTGGAAGTTTGGATTGACTTAAAAATTGAAGTGCTTATTAAAAAAAGTTGATAAAGCCGATGTAAAGCTTAATTCGATATTAAATCCACGTTAACAAAAGCTAAAAACTAACTAACTTGAGCAATTGAAAGTTAAAAATTGTTAAACTATATCATGGGTTTTGGACTTTTACATCTGATTACGGTTTGGAATGGTTTTGAATTTCCCAATTTATAGCCCTAAATCCAATAAAACCTCATCGAACTTGATGGAAAAACTAATGTGCAGTTTTCTCATTTCTCCACCTTGCTGCAACTTCTCATTCCTTCTCGCTTTCTCTTCAACTTTCATTTTCCACTCTTCTTATAGATTCTAGACCTTTCACCACTCTTTTCTTTTCTTTATTTACATAAATGAAATTAAAATAATTTCTAAAATGAAAATTATGAAAAATGCAAAATTACAAAAATGCTCATAGACAATCTAAGACATGGATTTGACATGAATAATCCGACCCGATTACAAGAAATTAAAATATGATGAAAACACCGGTAATTATAATCATCCGAATTGACATGTCGATGACACGTAAAAAAAAACTTTCATGTGGATTAAAAACTAAAAAACATGACATGTTACCAAACCCAAATCCATATATTTATATAAAAAAAATGGACTGGACCTACTCCCTTTTTAACCAGAGTCGGATCAACTTCTTCAGGTTGAATTTGGTAACATGCCATTAAAAAAAAGATTGTCTACATGTCATTCACATATGTGACTATTATTGTCAAAATCTCGTTAAAAAAACATGAGAAATAAAATACGTATTTTTCACCCCTCTATTTGAAAGGATGTCATTTTAATTACTGTACTTAAATTCGTCATATGTAGTCCCTCTATCTAGCATACTTTTTCATTTAAACCCTGGTATTGGACACAATATTTTCAAATTAGTCTATATATTTCAGATTTAGTTTGTGTGTTTTTATTTTTCACAAAATGCAACCTGTAATGAATAATTCCATCAATGGTGTAGCCATAGATAAGCTATAGAAGAAATCATTTCACAACAGGCGTTATAACAACATGTGCATTACACTGCCAAATAAATTACTAGTTAATTATCAAATTTTTGCAAAAATAAAATATACTACAAAACCAAAACCAAAATCAAATAGAAATTACTAGTTAATTATCATGCGTAGATACTTAAGCCGGCCGTAGACCACAGGCAGCTATACCACATTACAAATACTTTATTTATTTTTTAATAAATAGGAATAAAACTAAAGCTTAGGATCTTAACTATCAAAAAAATCATAAATCAAATCTTTAAATTAAGCAAAAAAATTATAAATTAAATCCACATCCTATCCTAAAATTAGAAACTATGACTATTTAATACAGGCTCTAATAATATCTGTTGGTTCAAAATGGATTTAGAGAAGTCGATGAGATCTCAATTGATGATTTTTACTTAATTCAAAAACCTGATTGATGATTTTGATAGTTTCGGATCCTAATTGACCTTAAAACCTCAGTTTGGAAAGCCAAATGGGTATTTTACCGTTTCTCTTATTTCATTTTGACATGTATATTAATACTTTTAAATGGCTAAGAAACAATTCTTTATATTATTTTGGGATAGTATAATTTTTTTAGGAAGTATCAATTTAGACTCTACGTATAAAATAGTACAAATATAGGTTTAACGTTAAAAAAAATGTATCAATTTAGATATCGATAACAGAACGTAACACGTCATTCATATTACTCCGTCAAATTATGTCAATTGTATGTAGACCTCGGCATGGGCCGGGCGCGGGCCGGGCCTGTTGGGCTTGTGATCAAATCTGATAAGCCCAAGCCCACGCTAATATAGTCGGGCTCGGGCTCGGGCGGACACGGGCCTAAAAAATGTATCAATTTAGATATCGATAACAGAACGTAACACGTCATTCATATTACTCCATCAAATTCTGTCAATTATATGTAGACCTCGGCATGGGCCGGGCTCGGACCGAGCCTGTCAGGCTTGTGATCAAATCTGATAAGCCCAAGCACAGCCCAAGCCCACGCTAATATAGTCGGGCTCGGGCTCGGGCGGGCGCAGGCCTAAAAAAGGAATCCCAAGCCCGCCCGTCCAAGCCCGTCTATATTTAAAAAAATAAATTAAAATAAAATACTAATTTTTTTTAATAAAAAATAATAAACATAATAGTTAATAAGTCTTAAAAAAAATATAACAAATATAATATAATATTCCACAAATATGTTGAGTATGAACATAGGGTTTGTTTAAACATAATATAATACTCCACAAATATGTAATATAATCATCAACAAAATATAAAGCATTTATTAGTACACACAAAATACAACAGCACTATTGCCTACTTTGCTTACTTGACCAAGTCCTACTCAAATGGTGTTTGCTGGCTTCTCCAACACATCAGCTTGTTTGGCTCCACCAAGGTTTGTCTCCTTTGTTAAATGCTTATATTGCATTTTTTGGTTCAAATTTGATTTATTAAATGACTTTGTGCCAATGAATTTCAATTTATCTAGAACAGTTGAATCAAGTTATCTTTCACTGTTGATTTCGTTGCATCATAAACAATAAAACCTAATTTTCATTTGTCTGCTCTTTGTTCATGCTTATAGGGATTTTGTATGGTATTTTAGATGTCCTATATATATTTATGGTGTGTGCAATGTTTCGCTGTGAAGGAGGGAGGCGCTATTGTAGGGTTTTTAGGAGGGAGACAACTAATTGTAAATTATAAATTATAAATTGTAAATACTGATTACTTAATCTATAAATTTATATATGTAGGGTTTTTATGGATTCATTTAATTTATATAATTAAATTTATAAATACATATATATAACGGACCGGGCCGGACCAGGCCCGCCCATTTACTAGACGGGCTTAATTGGACTTGGGCCGGGCCGAGCCTGATAGTAATTTTATGTGTCCAGGCCCGGCTAAATGCGCCGGCCGGAAGGGCTCATCGGCCCATGGCGAGGTCTAATTGTATGCAGATAAAGAAATCAGAATTTAACGAAATCATATGAATGATATGTTACATTCTATTATCGAGGCCTAAGTTGGTACACATTTTTAAACGTTAAGCTCACATTCATGCTATTTTATATGTGAAACTTAAATTAATACTTCTAAAAAACACTAAACGTATTTTAATAATACTTTATCCATTATTTTTAGAAGATGCATCCAGATTTTCTTGCTCTTCAAAACTTAAAAACCAATGGCAATCAACATATCTTAATCAGATGGACTAGCCAATTGTTTATTTCCTGAGTGCTCAAACAAACATACATTGTCTTTGACTGTTTCCTTAAAAAAAGATGGTAAGGTGAAAAAAAAAACTAAAGATAACGACCAAGAACAATTTACTTCTAACATCATAAATCTAAGATTATATTAAGTTTGTAAGTTCGACTAAATCTACTCTAACTATAATTATACTCTATGCAGTTATGAGAGTCTAACAGTAGTGTTCATATGAATACTGGATGATCAAATGAATTTGATCATTCACTGTTAGATCTAGATTTCTTAAAATCTTAGGATGAAAATTCAAAGCATCGCAGGGTCTATGTCAACACTACTCCACATATTCGTCATGTTATCGAATAAAGTGAATGAGGTAAGAGTCTTGATAATTCTCTGAATATTTCTCATTACTTTCATAACAATATTTACATTGCTTTTATAGATAAAAGAAGGACAGAACAAAATAAAGGACTAAAAGTAAAGGACTGCTACAGCTAAGGAAATGAAAAAAAGGTACAAAGGACAAAGTTGGTTATAACAGTAATCCATGGTGGCACACGGTTAACCCTTAATATAATGAATGGTGATTGTTGCAGCAAGGGGTGTTGATTCTCTATAATGCAGGTTTACCAGAATGTGCTGTAGACACCTTCTAGAAGCAAAGCCAACATATAAGAGAGAGAAAGGAAATGAGGGATTTATTCTTGTATGTTGACTGCTGCTGAACTTCCTTCTTTTTCTGTACTACTTCATCTTCTCAGCAGGAAAAAACATTTGTAAATTTTAACGCCCTCCCTCAAACTTGACTTGGTAAGGATTAATCAAGCCAAGTTTGCCCAAAAGATATCGGAGCTGCGGAGAATGTTGAGCCTTAATAAACAAATCGGCGAGTTGCAAGGAGGATGATATAAGCATCAAACAGATCAAATTGGACTGAACTCTCTCCCTTATGACACGACAGTCAATATCTATATGCTTTGTGCGCTCATGGAAGACTGGATTCTGAGCGATGTGCAAAGCAAAAGTGTTGTCGTGGAAAAGTAGGGCCAAGGTGGATGTGTGGACTGCGAGATCGCGTAAAACATTGGTGAACCAGTGTAGCTCACATCATGTAGAGGCCATCGCCCTATACTTTGCCTCCGAAGAAGATTTGGAGACCGTGTTCTGTTTCTTTGAGCGCCAAGAGATCACCGATGTCCCCAAAAGACAATGTAACCAGTCAAGGATCTCCTCGTATCTGGGCATGTACCCCAGTCTGAATCGGAAAAAGCTTTGAGATGCAGATTATTCTGTTGAGGGAAAAATAACCCCAAACCTGTTATGCCTTTAAGATATCGAAGAACACGATGTGCGCATTGTTGGTCATCTGAAGTCGGTTTGTTTAAGTGCTGTGAGAGCTGGTTTACAATGTAGGATAAGTCAGGCCTGGTGTGTGTGAGATAGAGTAGCTTCCCTATCAATTGGCGATAGGAAGTGATGTCTAGAAGATCATAAGCATGTGAATTGGGTTTGTGGTTTGGCAAAGCTGGTGAGGATGCGGGTTTAGAATCCAAGAAGTTTGTGTCTTGAAGTAATTCCAGAGCATACTTGCGCTGGGATATATGAAGACCAGTAGAGTTTCGAATGAACTCGAAACCAAGGAAGTAATGAATTTCTCCGAGATCCTTGATACTGAATTGATCATCCAGTTGGTGTTTAGCTTCCTTGATAGCTGCTTCATTGTTTCCAGCAATTATAACATCATCTACATAAATGAGCATCACAGTCATGGAATGGTTACCCCTTTTGATGAACAAGGAAGGATCAACAACAGATTGAATGTACCCATTGTTGTGATCGTGTGAGTGAGTTTGGCATTCCACTGCCTGCCTGCCTGACGAAGCCCATAGAGCGTTTTCCTCAATCTGGATACTTGATTTGGGGATGTACCTTGAACACCTGGTGGAAATGACATGTAAACTTCTTCTTCTAACTCACCATAAAGGTAAGTATTATTAATGTCTAGTTGTTGTATATTCCATTGTCTCTGTATTGCAATTGCCAATAGGGCCCTAATGGTGGTGAATTTTGCAACAGGTGCAAAGGTAGCAGCAAAATCCACTCCTTCCTGTTGAGTGTACCCCTTCGCAACGAGTCTGGCTTTAAATCTGGCTATGCTCCCATCCGCTTTGTGTTTGAGTTTGAAGATCCACCTCGATCCAATTGGTCTTTTTCCCTCAGGTAACTCTGTTAGTTCCTAAGTGTTGTTTGATTCCAAAGCTAGTAACTCCTCATTCATGGCTTGCTCCCAATTTGGGTCTGACTGTGCTTGTTTGTATGATGATGGCTCCGAATGGCATGCGATATTGATTGTGAAAACTTGCTTGCTAGAAGATAAATTTCCATATGATAAATGCTTGGCTAAGTTGTGTGGTGAATTTTGTGCTTTTGGTAACGTTATGCCCTCTACCAATGCAATGTGATAATCTCTTAGATAAGTGGGTACACTTCTTATCCTAGTTGATCTTCTTGCCATCTTCTTTTGTTGAGGTTGCATTATGCTCTGTTCTTCTTCAAAAACATGATCTTCCATTTGTAAGTGATCAATGTCTGCATTTGGTGTTGTGATTTGTACGACTGGTTCTATATCCACATTGTCTTGCATTTCATCTTTATCATCTGTGACTGCATCATGAATAGTGTCTAGTTCCTTATCACTACAAAATGTAGTGCCTGCTATTGTGTTTGCATTAGAGAAAGGGTAATGCTCCTCATAAAATATGACATTCCTGGAAAAGAAAGACAACTTAGTGCTCATATTCAATAGCTTGTATCCTTTCACACCATTTCTGTACTCCATAAATACACACTTGATTGCCCTGTCAGAGAATTTTTGTTTAGTTTCTATTCAATGTGGTGGCATAAGCCAAGCACCCAAGCACCCTTAGGTTTTCTGCATCATACGGTTTGCCATAGAGCTTTTCATATGGAGTCTGTCCATGTATTGATGTGGAAGGGAGTCTGTTAATCAGATAAACTGCATGAGCAATTGCCTCTGGCCAGTAAATTTTTGGTAAGGAACACTGGAACATAATGACTCTGGTTGTGTTCATTATGTCCATGTGTTTCCCTTCCACTCTGCCATTTTGTTGCGGGGTCTCTAGACATGTGGTTTGGTGAATAATGCTCTGGCTAGCATAGAAATCTTTCATTCTAAACTCTGGGCCATTGTCTGATCTTATTACCTTAGCTCTTTTCCCAAACTATCTTTGTATGTAAGCACAAGACTACTGTAGCATTTCCCTTGCTTTTCCCTTAGTTTGCATCAAAGTGATCCATGTATACCTACTATGGTCATCTAAAACAGTTAAGAAGTAATGTTTTCCAGAGTAAGATTCCTTAACAGGACCCCATATGTCTACATGTAACAAATAAAAAACATGTTTAGCTGAATTATTGCTCAAAGAAAAAGGCAATTTCTTTTATTTGGCCCTTTGACAAACGTCACAAGGCTTTCCATTGATTGATTGAAAATCATTACAAAGTGTGTCTAGACCCTTTAATCTCTCAAAAGATGGGTGTCCAAACCTCAAATGCCATACACTTGCTTTGATTGAAAAAATAGAACTAGTGAAACTATTAGAAACACAATTAACTAAAGGTGGCAGTGGGTACTCCAGGTAATATAATCCTTCACGTTCCCTAGCCAATCCAATATTCTCCCACCTTATAGTGTCCTGTAGCATACATATTGACCTAGTTATAATCACACAGACTTTGTTGTTGCACAACAACTTACTAGCTGAAATGAGATTATACTCAAACTTAGGTATACATAACACTTGGTGTAATATGAGTTTTGGACTCAAAATCACAGTCCCAATGTAATCAACATTCACCATCTCTCCATTAGGGAGACTAACCCTGCACCCCTCTACCTTATCATAATAATTATAATATTTAGTGTTACATATAATGTGGTCAGTTGCTCCTGTGTCAATGATCCAGTGAGGTTTGATAGGTTTATCAAGTATAGAACTGAGAATTTTACCAGATGTGTCACTCTTGACAAAGGTGTTTATGCTCTCATTTGATGTTGATGCCCTGTTCTGGTGATTTTGTGGTATGAGTGCTACTAATTTTTGATATTGCTCCTTGGTCAGTGTGAACTATTGCTCATTGTTGCTTTGTTGATTGTCTTCTTCTCCTGAATCATCATCCCCTCCTTCCTTTTGGTTTGCTGCTGCATTAGCTTTAGCTGGTTGTGCCTTATAGTTGTTGTTTTTGAACCTGTTTCCATAGCTAAGAGGGTATCCATGCTTCTTAAAGCATATTTCCTCAGTATGCCATGTATTTCCACAGTAGGTGCAAAATGATGAGCTTTTGTTGTTGTTAGGTTTTTTGTTCTGATATCTGGCATTTTTTTTGTTTTCTCCTAGTTTGTTTTGACCACTTGTGAAACCTGCAAATAGCATTCCTTCATGACCTTTGTTTCCTGATAATCCCATTTGCCTCTCATGTTGTGTTTCCAGGGCAAATACCATGTTCAAAGATGGAAGTGGATCTAGGAGCAATATTTAAAAACATATGGTTGAGTATCCATCATTCAATCCCTGTAGAAATGTTATGACTTGATCTGCACCATGCTGATCTCTCAATGTTTTGAACGCATCACAGCTACAGGCTGGCTTATAGACACACTTTGGCATGAGCCTTAGGTTTGCTAACTCGTCATATGATATTTTCAAGTTGGTGTAATACTCCGTGACACTGTTATTTCCCTATTTATAGTTGTGGATCTCTCTCCTTAGCTCCAATATTCTTAAGGAATCTGCTTGTGCAAACCTTTCTTTCAAGTCACTCCAGACCTGGTACGCTTTGTCTATCCACATTATGCACCTGGCTATGGATGGTGAAAGAGCATGATTTAGCCAGGATATAACCATATTGTTGCAGCGTTCCCATTGACTGAACATGTTATCCCCTATTGCAGGTGCAGTTATAGTTCCATTAACAAATGAAATTTTGTTTTTGGACATCAAGGCTACTTGAACGGATCTAGACCACTAATGATAGTTTGGACCAGTGAGAACTTGGGACACCAGAGATAGCGCCGGTGTCTCAGTTGGAGGAAGGTGATAAGGGCTGCTTACACTGATAACAGGTGTTGCTGCCATTGATGCTTAATAATAAAAGAAAAGCTTTAAGCTTTATGTATTGTATGGAGCAAGAATTTGCTCTGATACCATAATAAAGTGAATGAGGTAAGAGTCTTGATAATTCTCTGAATATTTCTCATTACTTTCATAACAATATTTACATTGCTTTTATAGATAAAAGAAGGAAATGACTAAAAGTAAAGGACTGCTACAACTAAGAATTACAGCTAAGGAAATGAAGAAAAGGTACAAAGGACAAAGTTGGTTACAACAGCAATCCATGGTGGCACACTGTTAACCCTTGATATAATGAAAGGTGATTGTTGCACCCAAGAGGTGTTGATTCTCTATAATGCAGGTTTACCAGAATGTGTTGTAGACACCTTCTAGAAGCAAAGCCAACATATAAGAGAGAGAAACGAAATGAGGGATTTATTCTTGTATGTTGACTGCTGCTGAACTTCCTTCTTCTTCTGTACTACTTCATCTTCTCAGCAGGAAAAAACATTTGTAAATTTAACATTATCACTCATCAATCACATAAAAAAAATAAGTCTACCCACCTTTCCAACAAACAAAACTGTTTTTCTACAAAAATGCTTATATCGTCATTAGATCGGAAAATAATAAGTATAACAAGAAATGGGTCAGGAAAAAAACCTCACAAAATCTAAAAAGGGACAAAAATTACTACAAAGAACATACTTCATGTGTACACATGTCATGTCTTTCATATGTTAATGATGTGTGATAATAGACCTAATACATCACCAGTCCCTGAACTTGTCCATAATAGTAGATTGGCTCCCTGAACTTTGCAAATGTCTCACCAGCTTCCTAAACTTGCTTATTTTGTATCACCAGCTCCCTAAACTAAACTTATCCATAAAAATTTATTAGCTCCCTGAACTTTGCAAGTGTCTCACCATCTCCCTAAACTTGCTTATTCTATAACAACTAAATACAAAAACCATAATACGAACTCGGGTTAAGGTGCAAAAATACCCCTAATGTTTTGGATCAGAAGTAACTTTACCCCTAACGTCTAAAATTGTGCAATTTTACCCCTAACATTGGAAGCCAAAATCAATTTTACCCCTAACATTGGTAAATTAAGTTAATTTGATAAATAACTCATCAAACTGTCTTATCGGTCATGAATCTTGTCATCTAAAAAAATATGTTGGGATGTAAAAAAAATATATAAAAAATATACTACCTTTTGTACGAATTGGACAAAAAAAGAAATAAAAAAATTCACCAAAGTTATAAATATCAATCTCCAATTCTATTATTAAATTATAAAAAACATGAAATCTTTTTTTAGAACGAATCGATATGCAATTGATGCAAAATAAGGAACAAAAATATTTGTGTTTTATAACAGTATCTGAAATTGACCTAAATTATCAACGTTAGGGGTAAATTTACTCTTGGCTACTAACGTTAGGGGTAAAATTGCACCATTTTAGACGTTAGAGGTAAAATTACTCATGACCAAAATATTAGGGGTATTTTTGCACCTTAACCCTACTAACTCTCGATCCTCATCATTTTGATCTCTCAATCCTGCAACACTAACTCTTATAATAGGTTGAAAGGTAGAGAAAGAACTTACCACACAAATAGATGAAAATGTATTTTTAGAATTTAGGTTGAATAAGTTTTTGTATTTAGTTATTACAAAATAAACAAATTTAGGGAGCTGGTGAAACATTTGCAAAGTTCAGGAAGCTAATAAATTTTTATGGACAAGTTTAGGGAGCTGGTGATACGAAATAAACAAGTTTAGAGAGCTGGTGAGACACTTGCAAAGTTCAGGGAGCCAATCTACTATTGTAGACAAGTTCAGGAAGCTGGTGATGTATTAGGTCGTGATAATATGATGCAAGAATGGAGTAGAGATACCAAATTCACTATGGTGTAGATAATAACTGAAACTTTCAAACCTTAGGTGTAAAGTGGCCCAACCTGTAAATATTAAAGGTATAATTGTACCATTTATGATGTTAGGGGTAAAATTACACTAGGCGCTCGACAACGCTGGAAGTAATTTTTTTACCTTACCCTAGAGGAGAAAGAAAAACTCAAAATTCACACAAAATGCCAATGTCGGCATCACTTACCATCCAGTCTCCAAAAAATGGGGAATTCATGTTTGTAGAAATTACAATTCTCTTCATACGGAGAGAAGTTTGCAGGATGTACCGAAACATGGAAAATGGAGCGATTAGGCAACTTTCCTGCTACTATCCCATCCACAAGAACTAAAAGAGAATTAGGACGACATAATTAGTTGCACAATGCAATTCGACTAAACTTAATTTCACAACAACAATAAAGCTGGCTGCACCGATCAGGCATAGGAGCGGAACAAGCATATCGAAGCACCCTTAAATATGTATTTCTGCTTCTGTAAAAATCAAGCAAGCAGTTGTTAGTAGTTTTCAGTCAATCCAGCACAGCACAGCTTTCATCAGATGAATCAACAATAGTTCCATATATAAATAAAAGCCATTGAAGCCTGGATTTCTGCAGGCGAAATTGAAATGATATGAGATGATACGATGAAGAATAACCCTGCAGGAAATATAATTTCAACATAATATGCAGCATACCATTTCGGAGCTCCTTCAACTATTTGCACTCTGAGATCAGGTCTTCCAACTCATCCACGACAGCTTTATAGCAGAAAACATATTGCTCCTAGTAGAGAGCAAGAAAATGACATAAATTGGAGAAAATACTACTTCAAAATATCTTTCATGAAAATTGTGGTTGTTGATTCTCTATTTATCCATAAGAATAATCATCCCAAGATCCCTCTCAAATTCGAAAAGAAAGAAGAAAATACAAGGGCGGAAGATGAGGATACACAGAAATAGCAGCGCTAGTACAGCAAGACATATTAGTACTAACATGAATACTCCACAGGTTCAGGTTAGATCATTTTACAACAATAAACTTGTAGCCCTAAGATGTTACTGTGAAATTTCATTTTCTATTCTTTCCTTGCTAATTTTGGCAATCGAATAAAATGTTTTCACAACAAAAATTTAAACTTCAGTTGTTTGCTGTAAAATTTCATTTTCTTTTATTCTATTGCTGATTTTCGCAATCAAATTTAGGTAATGAGAAGGGCCTTTGTCAAGATAAGCTATTAATTTTGTTTTACTATGTTAATATCAATTGTTTGTGTTTACTTGAACCAAAACAGGTCCCAAAATAGCGCCCATAAAAAGCAAATGTCGCAAACCTAGTACGGCAGCATTTTAGCGTTTAGCTTCGCCAATGGACTTCACAAACTGGCTACAGAACCAGACAAAATATGGAAGAATGTTTTAAATTTTTTTCCCATGGCCTTAATCAGGAAACATGTATATAGCAGTAAAATCACAATTCTATTATTTTTCCAAGCTATTAGAGATGCAGAGAGCGTCAGCATATTGAAATTGGTTCTGGAAGTTCTCAAAAGCCAAGTACCATTTTTTAAAAAAAAAAAGAAAAAAAAAAAGTGCAAGAAATACCATGGTTTGAACCATCCCAACACGTTGGGACCTAAATACTTTTACGGTATTAGCAAGATCAAAAGCAGAAAGATCTCCAGCAAGGATCCTCTGGATTGTATTGTGGATAGCGCAATATGTTCCAGTTCTACCAATGCCTGCACTGAACGACAGACAGAATCTCAGATATATGTCAATCACTAAGTTGTAAGTTCACTAGGTAACATAAGAAAGGACAGATTTGGTGAACCTGCAGTGGACCACTATTGGTCCAAGACTAGGAGGCACTTCATATAATCTTTTCAAGATTTCACGCACAGCCAGCGTATCCTTAGGAACTCCATGGTCAGGCCATTCAGGGTACTGAACATGCAATACAAACTTCGGTGGCTCCTCTGACTTGTAAGAAAGAAAAATTAAAGCAGAAAGCAGAAGAAAAAACATTAACAATTTCATAATTCAATTGAAAAGGGCGATAAAATTTATTCTGTCAGGGTGGAATAAGACAAACGTGTAATACTGGTTGAAGCCTCCATTTAAACATATAGGTGAAATTGCTAAAACTTTCCATAAATATAAACCTATATGTCTTAAATACCCTTCAATTCAATACTTTATTTCTAGTATTCATCAAAAAACACTTTATCAGTCAACTGTTTCAACATTTAATTTATAATAAAGAGAAGTATAAAGAAAGTCTACGGTTACGCTGTAAATAGATGAATGTGCTACTTTTCGTTTAAAATGACCATGTGCTTTAAGCCGTTAACCAAAAAAAAAAAAAAAAAAACCACCAACGGTGTTAGGTTCTGCTGGCATGGACGAGTTCACGTTAGCAAAGTCATCATGTCAAATCAGTAAAGTCCACGTGTAATCTTAGCAAAGACTAACACCATTTTGGATGAGTTCCTTTTTTTTGCTAACAATGTAAAGAACATCATCTCTTTTGCAAAAAAAGATAGTACATTCATCCACTTACAAGTGCGCAAATCCCCAAACCTAATTTCTCCAGTGCGATTACGATTCTTCACACTGTGACGGTTCTTTTTGCATTTGCAATTCCTCACGCTACTGCTCTTCATTTCCGACTGCAATTCCTTCATTGTTCTTCCTTCATGGTAAGCTCTTTCTCTTATTTTCGTTCTATTCCTTTGCTATTTTTGTTCTATTATCTTTTTCTGCTCTTCTTTTCATTTGGTAATCAGTAGCCAGCCAATAGGTTATGGGGTCTTGGTCTTCTTTGCATTACCATTTCTTCTTGTTCTTTGTTATAGGTGATGGGGTCTTGGTAGTTTCTTTCTAACTTTTTTGCAAGTTTGTTTGGTTTAATTGAAACTTCAATGATTAGTAGGTTATTGTTTGGCTTAATTGGAACTTTAGTGGTCAGTAGGTTATTGTTTGATTTAATGATCAATAGATTATTGTTGGTGTTGGGTTATTGTAGTAGCAAGCATGATCAGTGGGTTATTGTTAATGTTGGGTTATTAACATTGTAGTAGCAAGTGGGCATGGTCAATAGGTTATGAAAGTAGAAATAAATTCTTTTATGAAGTGTTACTGTTTTAATTTTAGCTCTTTTGGATTGTTTAGTGATGACATCTTCTTCTGCAAGAGCTACAAGTGCTCCAACTGCTACTGTTAGTATTGGAAAAAATACTTCAAAATCTTCCGAAGTTAACTCCCCTCTTTAGAATCATGTTAAAGTAACTAACTGATAGACTCCTCGACAAAAAAGGAGGTAATGTGAATGTAAGTTTTGTAATAGGAACTTTACAAGCTCTCTTGAATCAAAGCTCATTTGTTGAACATTAAAGGACATGGGATTCAAGTGCAAAAAGGAGGATGAAGAAGCAGCAGCAATGGTCAATGTAAAACAATATCCTTTTGCATTTCTTACTTCTTAAACACGAAGTAGTGCTTCATTTGCAAGCACTTTAGGTGGTAATGCAGGAACGGGTTCTTTTAGAGTGGAAGGAGTAAACCCATTTGATCAACGAAAAAGAATCATCAATTACAAGTCATTAGGAGACGTTAGCGAATAATGAATGGGAGGATCAATTTCACACTGAAATTGCAAGAATGTTTTACCATGCGAGGCTGCCATTTCCTCTTGCAATGAACTCATACTTTGTGAGTTCTTACACAAAGTCAGTCAACCAAAACATAATTGGTTACTTGCCTCTAGGATACAATATGTTGTGGACTATTTCATTGCAAAAGGAAAGAGCAACCATTGAAAGTCAATTGATGCCAACTAGAATGAAATAGGTGGACAATGACTTGATTTTTGATTAGTGATAAATGGAAAGACCCTCAAAGAATGTCAATCATCAACGTCATGGCTACATTGGAAAGTGGACCTATGTTTTTTAAAGCGGAAAATTGTGAAAGTGAGTTTAAAGATCGCTAATTTGATTAAAGAACAAATTAAGGTGGCAGGATAAGCAAATATTGTTCAAGTGATATCTGATAATACACAAGTTTGTAGAGTGCAGGGTTGGTGGAAAACGATTTTCCACACATTTATTGGACACATTGTGCAGTCCACACCCTTAATTTGTCATTAAAAGAAATTTGTGTAGCAACGAATACAAATTCTATGTAGAAACTTATGGTGAATTCAAGTGGATTACTGAAGTTGCAAATAATGCATTTGGAATGAAAAATTTCATTACTAACCATGGATTGAGTAATTTAATTTACAATAAATCTGTGCATTTAAAGATTCTATCAGTTGCACCTACACATTTTGCTTCTGTAGTGCTCAGAAGAATGCTACCTATCAAGATGATTGAAAAGATAAAGGTTGTTATCTTTAGACATGAGCACAAACACTTCACGAAATCTCATTGTCTCACTGGAACAAAAGCAACACTTCATTTCATTGCTTGACACATTCCTTGAATTGTAACTTTCTAGTTTCTTCCTTATCAACATAAATAATTTTATTTATAATTCATCTATAAAAAAGTTTAATTTAATCATTAACTTTGTAAGTATTACAAAGATGATTTGCTTAAAAATGGTGTTGGACGTGTAGCTCCCCAAAATGATTTGGGGATTTCTACTGAAAGGAACAAGTGTTTTCGGCACTATTTTCCAAATGGAGACAATCGTAGGAAAATTTTAGTTAAATATGTTAAGTTTTCATCTTTGCGTGAATACTTTGGTGATTTTGATTCCATTAATGATAGGAGTCAAATGGATCCATCTTATTGGTGGCTTGTCTATGGAGCGGTTACTCGTATGCTTAAATCTATAGCAATCAAACTTCTTGGTCAACGAGCCTGAAAGTAATTGGAGTACCTATTCTTTTATCAAAATCAATGAGAAGAAACAAAATCACTCATACACGTGCGGAAGATCTAATGTTTGTTCACACTAACTTGCGTCTTCTTTCTAGGAAGACACCACAATATGAGGAAGGAGAGACAAAAATGTGAGATATTGGTGGAGATGCCTTTGAGTCACCGGATGGTGCAGAAATCCTTAAGATTGCCGACCTATCTCTTGATGAATGAACTTGGAGTCAATGATGTTTGTAGATAAAAATATGAAGTGCTGAGAGATTAAATAGTTTGATTTGAAGTATCGATTGTTGTTTTTGATGAATTAATGACTTGCATTATGCATTTTTTTTTATGGTTTTTAATGACTTATGGATATTATTTGTGATTTATCATGACTTTTAAATGCTATTTATGTTTATATATATATATATATATATATATATATATATATATATAAACATAAATAGCATTTAAAAGTCATGATAATTAGCAGATCAAATGGACATCCCGGAGCGGAACAGGCATTTACTCACTGATTGTATTCAGAGATATAGGGATCACACTGGTTGGATTGATCTACCTGTGGAGGGGGATACTGCAGCAGCAGTAAGTCGAGTTTCCATATCGCCTGTTGAGGACGATCTATGTTGTTGGACGCCGTCTCGTAACAGTCAATTCTCTGTTAAAAGCTCTTATGACACATTCAGATTGAAGGGCCAAACAAATAACTGGTACAGGTTTATATGGGGTGACTTTATTCCTCCATCGCGATCGCTCATTTGTTGGAAAGCGTTGCACGGTAAGTTAGCAACTGAGGATATGTTATGTCAACGCGGAATGATACTTGCGTCGAGATGTAGTCTATGCGGAACTGCTGTAGAGACACAGGATCATCTGCTGATACAGTGTATTTTTGCGCGCCAAATTTGGAAATCACTAGAAGAGGCTTTTTTAACTTACCTGGGCACACCGCAAACAGTTGCTCAATTATTTCAACGGGCTAATGATTTACATTTCAGTTCGCAGGTCAAGCCATTATGGCAAAGTGCAGTGATTCATGCTATTTGGGTAATCTGGAAGGTAAGAAATAACTATATATTCAATGATGTATCGGTTGATATCTCATTCACTCTACGAATTATTTGGAAAGGAGTGCGGGATGCAGATTTTTTCAATCATGGGGTAACGGGCTCAGCCAGGGATACACGGATTTTGTTACGATTTGGCATTCAGGGAAGGGCTGCCCCTCCCTTATGTTGCCAGTTCGTAACTTGGGCATCTCCGCCACAGGGCTGAACAAAAGTAAATACCGACGGTTCCTCTTCAACTACAGCATCTGGCGCAGGGGGAATTTTTAGGAACTCGAGAGGGTTTCCGAGAGGTTGCTATGCACTGAAATTAGAGACATGTGATGCTCTTTTTGCTGAAATAAAAGCAGTCATATACGCGATTAAAATGGCTGCGAATCGACATTGGTTTCCACTTTGGATAGAGTCGGATTCGTTGGTAACAGTGAATCTGCTAAAGAGCCGCAACAAAGAGGTTCCATGGCAGCTTATGGCTGATTGGCTTCATTGTTTAACTATAATTAATAACCAACTGGTGTGTGTATCTCACATTTTTAGAGAGGGTAACTCAGTTGCTGACTGTCTGGCACGTAAAGGGGCTAGTGATATGGGGGAACAGTGGTGGGACAGCTATCCACCGTTTTGTTCTGAATATGTTTTTAATGACTTCAATAGAACTTCATATAGGCGATATTGTTAAGTTTGGTTTTGGACCTGTTGTCCAATTTTTCATTTTTTTCATTCTTTATTTTTGCAATTTGTAATTCTTTTCGTTTCATTTAATAAAATTTAGGGGTTTGGAGGTTGTGGGTAGGGGCTGATGCCAACCTAGTTGGGATGAGTCTTGCCTCTCAACCTTCTTGCTCTCTGCCTTTACTTAAAATATATATATATATATATATATATATATATATATATAAGTAATTATACAAAAATTTGCTGTGTCATGTCGCACCCGTGTCTCATTTCTTAAAAATGCTATTTGCCGCTCCTGTGTCTGCACCGGTGTTTCATATTTTTTAAAAACGTTGTTTGTCACGCCCGCACAGCCACTTGAACAACATTTGCTTCTCCTACCACTTGGATTCACCTTCACAATTTACAGCTTTCAAAAATATAGATCCACTTTCCGATGTAGCCATGAAATTGATGATTGGTTTTCTTAGAGGGTCTGTCCATCCACCACTAACTAAAGTCAAGCCACTCTCCACCCACTTCATTCTAGTTGGCATCATTTGTCTTTCAATGGTTGCTCTTTTCTTTTGCAATAAAGTAATCCGCAACATATTGTATCTTGGAGGCAAATAACCAATTATGTTTTTATTGACTGCCCTTGTGTAAGAACTCACAAAGTATGGGTTCCTTGCAAGAGGAAATGGCAGCCCCGCATAATAAAACATTCTTGCAATTTCAGTGCAATTGATCCACTCGTTCCTGCCGTACCAACTAAAGTCCTTGCAAGAGGAAATGGCAGCCCCGCAAAATAAAACATTCTTGCAATTTCAGTGCAATTGATCCACTCGTTCCTGCCATACCAACTAAAGTTCTTGTCAATGAAGCACTACTTCATGTTTGAGAAGTAGGAAATGCAAAAAGATGTTGCTTTGCATTGGCCTTTGATGCTTCTTCTTCATCCACCTCTTTTTGCACTTGAAAAAAAGTTTCCTTGTCTATTTTGGTACAAGCTCGAATTCCATGCCCGTCAATCTTCAACTAATGAGCTTTGATTCGGGAAAGAGAGCTTGTGTAAAGTTCTTACTACAAAACTTACGTTAGAACTTCAAATTACCTTACTTTTTTCCAAGGGCTCTATCAGTTACTTTAACATGATTCCAAAGAGGGGAGTTAACTTCAGAAGATTTTAAAGTATTTTCTCCAATACTAGCGGTAGCTGAAATAGCAGTTGAAGCACTTGCACATGTAGCACTGGCCGAAGAAGATGTCATGACTAAACAATCCAAGAGAGCTGAAATTAAAACAATAACTCAGAAAATACTTTCATAACCCAATAACCTACTGCCCATGCCTGCTTGCTACTACAATGTCAATAACCCAACACCAACAATAACCTACTGATCGCCTAATTCTACTTGCTACTAGAATAACCCAACACCGACAATAACCTACTGATTATTAAGGTTTCAATTAAACCAAACAATAACCTTCTAATCATTAAAGTTTCAATTAAACCAAACAAACTTGCAAAGAAGTTGGAAGAAACTACTAAGGCCACATTACCTATAACAAATAACAAGAAGAAAGGGTGATGCAAAGAAGACCAAGACCCCATAACTTACTGGCTACTGATTAAGCAAAAAAAGAATGGAACAAAAACAGCAAAGGAATAGAATGAAAATAAGAGAAAGAACTTACCCTGAACGAAGAATATCGAAGGATTCGCAGTCGGAGATGAAGAGCAGCAGCGGAGGAAGAATAGTCACAGAAGAGTAGTCGCAGTGGGAGGAACCGCAGATGAGAAAGAACGAAAGAAGAGAAAGAAGAGCAGTCGCAACATGAAGAATCGTAATCGTACCAGAGAAATTAGCTTTGGAGATTTTTTTTTGTTTTAATTTTATAATTAAATCCCTTTTCTTTTAATTTTTTTTAAAAAACCCGTAAACTTTTAAGAAGGAAAAAACGCAGGGGACACGTTTTTTCCGTGTCGAGTGCAAGTTCCGCCATGTCTCCATGTCCGGTGAGTTCGACACCGCCACTCCGACCCCCGGAAGAGTCGGTGCTTCATAGGTTGCACAACAACTTTGTTGCTACATTTTTAGTATTTTAGTAGTTGTCTTTTCTATGTAGAACTTAGTTTTATTTGAGGGAAATTATTAGAGTGAAACGAAATCAAAATAAGATTTGCAGTAAAGTCTTAAGTTTCAGTTTATATCAACTCCATTCTTCTTAAGTTCTTATTACTTTCCTAGAATTTTCGAAATACTTTCCTAGAACTTCCTAATATAGTAATATATCTTATTCCTATTGTGCTATGTTTTTTGAGTATTCTAGTTTAAAACTCCAACACAAATGTATAGCAGTAACAAAATTCGTATCCATCATATAACCAAATGAAAAACCTATAATCTTTAACTCGAAATGAACATATTTGCTAAAACATAAAATTTCAAAACTAATTACTACAATAAGAAAGTCAAAAGGGATAGTATGTTAATAACTATCTATCTAGAAATGCAATATACACCACTTCACATGCAATTTTTTACATCAGTTCAGCACAAGACTGGATGAGTAATGATATCCGCTAGTTAAAGAAGATCTTATAATAGAAAGAATATGGAGGCATTAGACTAGAGAATGAAATGAATTGGTACATTCACCTCTCAGCTGATAGCTTGACACCAATGGGATGGTTCTATTTACAATTCAGCTCCTATAAGGAGTCAAATTTCTCTTGATTGCATATCATTTAGAGCCTAAAACCACATTTGCACACTGAATAACAACTGTTAGACTAAACATGCGCAACAATCTTTGACATAGTTCCGAAACCTATTCAAAGCATAACTCGAGCAACCAAAAGATCTGTTTTTTTTTGGTAGTTAAAAGATCTGTTTTTTGTAATCTTTAGATGTATCACCACACAAATGATGCAATTATGATTAAGAAAATGCATATGACCATTACATAGCCATATAAAGCATCTTCATCATATTCAATTAGCAATACTTGGGCTATTAATTATAAAAATTACCTCTTTATAGCCCACTTCCAAGTTGCGAATAACTAATGAAGTGTCAGTAGTGATCACCCATTTAGCATCTATGCATATATTTCCAAAATCTCTAGGACCATTTTCAGCTTGAAAGTAATCTCCACATTTTACTATCTGCATATACAATTCAAAGTCGGAAATCAATTACCAGAGCAAAATTGAAACAAGTTCTGAACTGTATAATTAAATCCAAGCTATCCAGCCAAACATGCAAAGAAGGAATCCTCTTAAGATGGTTTATGACTTATTTCCCAAGCTATGTCGAAATGGACATTATTTCCCATGGGTTGGAGATTTGTGGGCCAAGAAGGGTGAGAGAAGGGAAAAGGAGAACCATATTGGATAACCAAAGCAGTCCACATCTTATGAAACTAGTTTGCAATAGGCGAGATCTGGGTAGCAGTTTATCAACTCCAAATAGTCTCTGAGTTCTGCAATTGGAGCAGCAATCTCTCCTCCCTGTCTCCCCCTTAGACATGCACCCTCTGAACAAAGCACCAGTCCCACCTTTTGGTATAGACAAGTCACAGACCCCACCCTCATCCTTCTTGATAAGAAAGGGGCAGAAATGGATGGCCACCTATTGTCTACCCTTTGAAGGTGACAATATATCCTATTGTATAGCATTAATGAGAAGCATTGTCTATCTTAAATCATTTTATTGTTTACACAATAATTTCAACATTCAGCAATTTTACGTTATAAATATAACAAAACAAATGCAAGTAAAAAGAATATAATCATATTGTATATGGGTAAAAGCATATAGATCAAATCTTATTCAAGGATATTGTAGTTTAGAAGAAAAACTTAAAATTGCAAATACTCTTGAAGTATTAACTAATGTAAGAGGAATGGCATCATTAATTTGTATTTAAAAATTCACAAAAACAAAATAAAAGCAAGAAAACATAGTTTAGTATAGGGAGCAAAAAAATGTGTTCATTAAAAAGTGAAAATAAATTAATGATAAGATAGCTGCTTTCTTCAACAATAAATATTCAATATTTGGTGCGTATTATTTGACAAACTTATAGTAGGTTCGCTCAAAACAATTCGTGTTCAAGCAAAAACCTATGACGTTGTGTTGAAAAATTATTTCACTAGAAATACTTAAAAGCTGATTTGACAATTATATTTGGTCAATATAGCAGAAACAACAAATACAAATTTTCAACGTTAAAGTGATTAAAAAAAACAAAACCAATACATATAGCATTTCTAAATTCATGATAGTTATGATTTTTTTGGAGAGAAAGGAAAATTGCCTTATTCTTTATTTAAGCATGAAAAATACTGGTAAATCCCCCAATTTGAACTGCACTCTCAGTAAATTGGTGAAATACACATGACTACAACATTAGAATAAACGTGAAGTACCTTGTAATTGTCAACTAATCGAGTGAGCATCACAATTACAGGGCACTGGTATTGAATAACCATCTCCCAAAAATCCTCATACGTGTGTGGTAGTGGACCTTGTGTGGCTATAAAACGAGAAATTCCCTCAGATGAAGAAGTCTGCATAAAAGAGAACCTTTGAGGGCTCAAGCTCCAAAATCTGGTTCAAATAACTCATATTAGAATTCTGCTGAAAGAAAAATTATGGTCAGAAAATTCTACCATGATGGTGCTGGCATTGATATATCCTTTGGCAGATGCTCTGTAGTCCTTGCATGGATTAAGAATAACCCTGTTTTGGTCAACTGTAATCAACAAGATAAAGAAATACTAATTATTATTATTCAAAGTTGTTAGGTAAAGTACATACGCTAGAGCTTACAAGGTATCACATCCATATAGCGGTTTTTGCTTATGTTGACATCGTCAACAGCCACCTTGCAGCTTGTAGCCATCTGAGAGGGTGTTATCCTACTAGCCTGGAACGACAGAAGAAATTTGATACAACTCATCGATATAAATTCATGCTATATTAAGTTCCCAATAAGAATCCAGTTCATGGATATTGAATCATGAGAAGCAATACGGAAAGAGATCTCCGGCCTGAAACTCCACCATTACTAACTTTAAAGGTAAGAGTATACTTGCTAATTCTACTTCTATTTCTAAATTCCAGAAACAGTAAGAATCGTACTTCCACTGTCTTCTACGAGCTCTATTTTTATCGACAAGCAAACATGATAATAAATCACGATTCAGGCGTATAAGCTCTGAAAACTTAATGTTAACAGATATATTCACTCAAGTACCTATAAGCAAGAGATGAAGAGAAACAAAAAGAAAAAGGAAAAACCTGCAAACGAGCGAACTCTTGAATGATCCTCTCGGGATTCCGGAGCTTTTCCTGGAAGAATTGGAGAGCCTCAGAGCAATAGTTACGCTGATCGGGAGTGAGAGAGAGTTTCGTCGGGGAATCGGAAGAGAAGTCGAAACTCCTGGGAAGTGGAGACGATGAGTTGGCCGGCGTTGGATTACCGGTAGAGGAAGCTGCCATGGCGGATTTCCGATGGCGTTGAGAACGAACGCGTGCTGAAATAAGGTTTCCCAGTGGTGTTTTACTGTAAAATTTCTACCGGAGTTGGATCTATTTCTGGGCAATTGGCAATTTGTAGGGTAGGTTGCCTTACGCTGGAGAGTATCAATGGGTTGTTAAATTTATCCAAAGTTTTAAATGATTATTTAATTATTTGATTCTCTTAGGTAAGACTTATTTTTACCACATTTAAAACTAATAATTATTATTTTTTTGATAAACTACTTAAAACTAATTATTGATATGTTCCTAATAATATTTTGGGGACCATTAAAATAGATAATCGTTTTTTTTTTCTTTTTCTTTCTTTAAGGAATAAAAATTCATTCTTAAAATACCAAATATACTAAAAAAAATTCTAAAATAAGAGAAAACTAAAACAGTTATTTCTCAAATATTGTTTTTCAACATTACTATAAAATATTAAACAATTAAAAATCAAATCTATTTTATAGCAGAAATTTCACGTCCATGCAAATTTTCCATAAAATGTCATTTTCAATTTGTCCAAGATCATGCTCTTTTTCTCATTCTCAAAATTGAAAGATGGAACTGGACAATAACACTATTATTAATTAATTCATAAAATTTAGGACCCGTTTGTTTTACCTACTGTTTACTGTTTACTGTTACAGTTTGCTGTTTGCTGTTGAAAAATGCTGCTTTTTAAAAAAAACAGGAGGTCACTAACCAAACACCTAATGCTGTTTTTCAAGTGTAAAAGGCAAACAAGAATGTCACTAACCAAACACCTAAAACTCTCCATTTTGAACTGAAAAGGCAAACAGGAGCACGAAAATGAGCACCTAAACGCCCCATTATTCTCTTTGAGTGGTTGTTACTTTCCATTTATTTTTTCAACTATTTTTTTCTCTTTAATCCTAAATATGAAATAAAAATTGTTTGATAAAATTACCAAACTACTATTTATCGGCAACAACAATAAACAAAAACGTGTGAATCAAACAAGTCCTTATAGAGGCGGATATAGGGGGTGGGCCCCTCCGACCGCCAGAACCATCATGTCCAGAGATAGTTCAGCCCCTGTCTCTACAAAATTTGAGGTTGTTGGGTGCTAAATTAGTGATTTGATTAAACTTTGATTGCGTATTTGATCAATTGGAGATTTCACCTAAAAGTTTGATTGAGTGTTTGACAAATTGGAGATTGTTATATGGCTAATACAAAATTAACTCATTAAGTTTGTATTTAATTACGAAATTCAACTAGATTAATATATAATAGAAATTATACATGCATCAAAGAAATTATACATGCATCTCATTTCCAAAAAATGTTATCATATCATGTCATGGAACCGACTGAACTGAAAGTTTGAACTGATAGTTAAGGTCCAATCATATATCTTATATTAATCTCTGACGGTATAATGTATGCATTGTAATTCCAAACACTCACAATATCCTCGTTAAAGCAAATTCTTAGCATACACCACAAATGTTATCACTGTAGTAAGATGATATTTGATAACGACTTTCAGCACTTAAAATTAATATATGAAGTGTTTATTGATTTTAAGCTTGTTTGATAACACAACTTAAATATTTCAGTTAAGTCACAAAATCACTTATTCGTAAGTCTAAAAATTTAACTTAAAATTTTAAGCTGAACATTATCAACTAATATTTTTAAATTGAGTATATATTTTTAGTATTTATCAAACAATTATTTCATTTAATACTTTCAACATTTATAATATTCAACACTTAAAATTTAGTACTGTTTCACCCTTATTTTAATTTGGACCAATTTTGTAATTAATTACTCAATTTGATCTAAATTATGTAATTTAATGGAATTTGGACAGATTGGATAATGTTACCAAGTAATCTGGCTTGAATTTGTAATTATTTTATTAATTACTTTTTCCGTCAAAATTTGTGTAACATATGAAGTTTTGGCCGATTTGGTAATTTACCAAATGTTTCTGGCTTAAATGTGTAATTGTCAAATTAAATACACAATATACGGCAACAAATTTTCGTGGAAGTTGAATACTAGATAGTGGACCTGAACATGATAGTGGGTGAAAACAGTTTGGAGCAACCTTGCTTTAGAGTTAAGGAGCATCTTTAGCGGTTACAGAACTTTCTTACTGAAATATGAGCTTTCTTACTGGGCATAAATCTACAGCATAATTACAGAATTTAATAACCGAAAAGAGATAGTGGAGGAGAACAGTTACAAAACTTTCTTGGTGAAACACGGAGCTTTCTTACTGGGCAGTTACTTGCATATTATTTACAGCATAAATACTTATTTTGGCAAGAGAAAATGAAGCTCAACAAAACTCAAGAACTCTCGCCAACTATCAACAAAAATCTTTCAATTTCAATCATTAGTTCTAAACTTTCAACTTCAATTTCTTTTATTTCATCATTTATTTCAATTTCTTATTTTCAATCCTTAGTTCTATCCTTTCATTTTCAAATTCAAATTCTACCATTTCAATTCCTATCTTTGTAATCCTTCAATTTCAGTATCAATTTCAAGCATTGAAGCGTTTATTCTCAATTTGGTATCATTTATACTAATTAAGTCATTCTTCTTTACGGTTTTAATTTCGAACCTTTAAGCTTTTAATGCTTTAGCTTTACACAATCTTTGATTACAAGTCAGATTTCACACTTTTGTAAATTTTTTACAAAATTATTAGCATGCTCGCAATTCAATTCAAAAAGGTGAAACAATTTTGGTACGCATGGTGGGACTGAAACGATGCCATCACTCAATCATGAATTTAATGAAGAAAGCAAGTTTTGTTGTGTCATAAAATGCAGAAAAAGTGTTTGTTAACACAAGAAAACTTTTTCTAGTCAGACAATGACACATAATGCCATGAATTTGACATAAAAGAAACATAAGGAGAAGCAATTTATAAGCAAGATGTCAGATTGCTTTAAACATGATTTAGATGATGTTGATGACATTAGCTTATGCTTAAAACAATTCACACTTGTGTTAAAAGAAAATCAACATCTAATAGTGCTTAACCAACCATAACACAGAAAAGATGTTGGTGAAATTCATAGTAGTTCCTCATTGGAATGTTATCCCGCTTCTTTGTCAAAGAATGAGTCGGACAATGCAAACATAAACCGCGTGGGAGAGAGCAAGCTTGAGATGCCAGTTTAAGTGCAAAAAAGTGAACAGAAACTCCCAACAACAAAAATTCCCCAACAAGAAGCAGGAGGATCGCACTAGGAAGAAGTCTAAGGATTCATTTAACTCGGGGGACATCCTTAAATGTGAGTTACCATTTGAACTGAAGTGCATTTCTTTGGTTATAAGGTATTGCAATTATGTTTTTGTTTATGATTTTGTATCCACTTGGACTAGGCAAAGACTAATGGATATTTTATTGTTTGATGATATTACTTAGAAGCATGTTGCGAAAGAGAAAAATAAAGGGTTAATTGTAGCCTACTGTTAGTTCAATGTTTTTATTTCCCTAAACTAAAAAAAACAGAGAAATGAGAGAATATTTTGCAGTAGTTTCGCAATTTGAAGAAGGATGTTGATCTTCTTTGTTCCCAAATGATAAATGGAACCCATAGCAAGCAAAATTCAACATTGATTTTTGTGGAGACAAAGAGAGGAGCAGATTTAGAGCATTTAGGGATGTAAATGGGGCGGGGACGGAGACTAATATGTGCCCTGTTAGCGGGGACAGGGTGGGGATGGGAAAGGATATCCTCACCCTGTGGGGATCTTCGAACCCGCCCCGTATTGTGCTCCACGGAGATTCCCGACGGATTACCCGTTTAATCCCCGATAACATATTATTAAGGGAAAATTATAAAACTGGGTAAAATGTGAGACTCATTTATATATTTAGGCCATTTACTCAACCTATTACATATCTAGACTATATTTTTATGACTTTCCAAAAATACCCTTCAAATATATATATATATATATATATATATATATATATATATATATATATATAACACTTAGAAATTTCTTAGTCTTTTTCTTTCTTCTTTCGTCTCACTTTGCGTATATGACTTTTACTTCGCAAATTCGCAATATGCTAATTCGCATACTTTGCATACTTCGCAAAGACTCTTTATCATTTACCTCTGCTTCCTCTTCTTCTTCCTCTCTCTCTCTTCAAGATCAAAATCAGAGTTTCCCCTATGGCCTCCTTCTTCTCCCTTCCATTTCTGAAACCTCAGCCGCCTCTTTAGTGTCGTCTCCGCCTTTTCTCCTCCTTTTCTTTCGTTTACTTCCACGGCTGTCGATATTTTCTTTCCTCTGACGACAACAACGACGACGATAGTGAACCACATCCGCCTCTGTTAGTATGCTCTCCTCCTTCTTCGACTTTCTCTTCCTTTTTCTTTGAGTTTTTGTCTCGTTTGGATTTAAAATCCGAACCTTCTTTCTTTTGGGTTTCTATTTCATCATCCTCTCTTATTTAAGTTTTCAGATTCAGAACAATCAAGATCATTGGCCGGCGATGAGTTAATCCGGCGGCTTTTCATCCATGTATGATGATCAACGGCGGAGGAAATCTTTCCCGTGGATTTCGGCGGACGTTGTAGTTGCGATGGGTGGTGGCAGATAATGGTGGACAGAGTCCGACAAGGGGAAGATGAAAGATTATGGTATTTTAGGAAAGTCACAAAAATAAAGTCTAGATATGTAATAGGTTGAGTAAATGAGTTAAATATGTAAATGGGCATTCCATTTGACCTAGTTTTGTAATTTTCTCTATTATTAATCATAGAAAATAAAAAATACGCATAGAAAAACTTGAACCTATGATTAATCCGATCCAAATGCTTTACCTCTATTTCACTATATATCTATTTGTTCATCATATTCTCTTATTTTCTTTCTTTTTTTTCTCTATTCTTTTCATTTATTTCTTTTTTCATATATTCTTTTAAACTTTAAATGGGTAAATGGGGATACCCGCGGGGCGCAGTGGTGGAGCCAAGAATTTAGATTTGGGGGGGGGGGGGGGGGGGGGGGGCGCTAATTTTAGCCATGGAGTTAATGGTAAATTTTCAAAGTCCAGCCCGTTAGGGTTGGGCAAAATTTTTTTAGACTCCAACGCGTTAAAACTGTAAAAATGTTATCATTTTTTTAGAAACAAGCATTGAATTAATAAAAAATTAAATATGTTTACTTTTTTCGTGTTGGACACTTTTAATGTTTTAGCGAACACATCATGGTGTGTTCGCTAAAATATTAAAAGTTTCTGACGGTGTGATTGCTAAAAGTGTCCAGCGTAAAAATAGTAAATATATTTAATTTTCTATGAGTTCAATGCTAGTTTCTAAAAAATTATAATATTTTTATAATTTTTATTTCTAATTTTTTTATATTTTTCATAATTTAAGATTTAATTTAAAAACTAAATTATTTGAATTTCAAAAGTAAGAAATTAATTTTTTTAATGATAAAGACATAATAAAAATGAATTCAAAAGTGTTATAAAAAAAATAAAGAGTTTATTTAAATTAATTAATAATAATAATATGTTTTTATAATTATTGAAAAAATAAAGTTAAAATAAATAAATAAATTCTAAAATAAAATGAGATTAGATGGATTTGAAGCTAGGACCTTTTAAACATGAGCATATATCCTTAACCATCTCATTCACCTTTAAACATTGAAATGATATTATATGGAATTAATCTATGCTAATTTTCGGGGGCTACTGGGACTAAACGATAAATACTCAAGGGTGGAGTCGGTAGCCGGGGAGCTCCGGCCCCCCCGAGCCTTGGGCTGGCTCAGCCCCTAGCAGGGCGGGGACGATGATGAATTTTGTCCCCGTTTGTTTCGCGGGACGGATATAGGGATTCCCCGTTTAATCGGGGAACGAGGATGAGAACTCCAATCCCCGCCCCGCCCGTTTACATCCCTAAGAGCATTGGTTTGCTTTCCAGCAATAGCAATACATGGAGACAAAATACAAAATAAGAGACTTGATACATCGGCTAATTTGAGCCACTTATAGAAAAAATGTTAATCGGTCCTTTAAATTTTTAATTTTTTCATTTGATCATCATGCATTTACTTATTTCATAAATTAAATACATGGGGGCTATTGTTTCACCCTTATTTTAATTTGGTTAAGTTTCGTAATTAATTACTCAATTTAGTCTAAATTATATAATTTGATGGAATTCGAACCTAATGTTATCAAGTAATCTAGCTTGAATTTGTAATTATTTTATTAATTACTTTTTTCGTCAAACTTTGTGTAACATATGAAGTTTTGGGTCAAGTTGGTAATTTACCAATTTTTTCTAGTTTAAATGTGTAATTTTCAAATTAAATACACAATATATAGCAACAAATTTTCGTGGAAGTTGGACAGGAGATAGTGGGGCTGAACATGGTTAGTGGGTGAAAACAGTTGGGAGCAACCTTGTTTTAGAGTTAGAGAGTATCATTGGCTATAGAACTTTTTTACTGAAACGTGGAACTTTCTTGCTGGGTATATAATCTACAGCATAATTACAGAATTTAACAGTAGAAAAGAGAAAGTGGAGGAGAGTAGTTACAAAATTTTCTTGCTGAAACGTGGAGTTTTCTTGCTAGGCAGTTACTTGCATATTATTTACAACATAAATACAGATTTTGCAATATTACGAAATCTGTGAATTGAAATCATCTATGCGAAATCTGCGAAGTCAGATGGAATGAAGAAAGACGGAAGGCTAAAAAAATCTAAGTGTTATATATGTAATAGGTTGAGTAAAAAGGTTAAATATGTAAATGTATCTCCCATTTAATCAAATTTTATAATTTTTCCTAATTTTGACCATGTAAAGTTTTTTTTAAGAGGATGAGTTCTTTTTTTTTTGAAAGATTAAGAGGATGAGTTCGAATCCATAACTATCCACTTCTAATTTCAGAGATATACCAATTGAGTTATGTTCATTTTGTACATGTGGATATATATGAATTTCATACCTTGCACATGTAATTTTTTTTTAGAAGACCGCTAGTATAAATGATTTCACATAAAAAAAAAATAAAGCTGATAATTTTTTTTTATAAATTATTTTCAACACATTATGATTTATTGATAGAAATGTGGTGTAAATTTAATCAAAATTGAAAGAATTTAAATTTAAGCCAATTTTGAAATTAAAACTTTTGCTCTTTTGTTGAAAACAATATAAAAAGTAAATAATTTATTAATCCCCATCTCTTTACGTAACACATTGTTTAGTTCTCATATTTTAAAAAATACATTATAAGATTCTTATGATTTGTCAATATTGATTCTTTGGTCATTTTGTCTATTTTTTTAGATTTTTAATCCAACATATCCTAGCTTTTAAGACAGCCATAGTAGAATACAAAATGATCATGTACTCTGTTATTTTTTGTTTATCTATTTATGTCAAATATAACAGTTAAAAATCTAAAAAAAATTGACAAAAAGACTAAAAGATTAATATTTACAAAAGACAAGGACATTGGACATCACAATGTGTTTTTCAAAATAGAAGGACTAAATAGTATGTTAGGTAAAAAATGGAGGACTAATAAATTATTTATCCATATAAAAATGATAATACTTAAATTTTACCAACTACAATAATGGTAAAAGCAATTATAATCAAATGCCAACTACGAGCGATGAGAAATTGTTATTTTTGTTTGCCAAATTTGACGTTAAATTCTCCATTGAGTTAAAATTTAACATGTATTGATACTTAGAAGTTTACTTAATTTTTTCATTCTATTTGCTATTTCATTTTTTAAAGGAAGCGTTTTAAGTGTTTAATCAGAAACATTCTAGCTAAGCGGACTAAAAAGACATTTAAATACAAGTGTAACATGACATTGGAAGGTTATATTATCATTGGTTAAGCTTTTGTTAAAAAAAGAGTAATTATAATGGTTAGACTATGCTTATTTTGTTTTTGACAAAGTAAGTCTTACTTTGTTTTTACCACCATTGGATGAACTTACTTTGTTAAAGTCCACCATCATCCAATGGTGAAAAAAACAAAGTAAGTTTTACTTTGTCAAAAACAAAATAATCATAGAAGTCACCGTAATTATAATCAAATTAATTTCATTTTTACCAATTAAGAAAAATGAAGTGTTAATCTAAAAAATTCTTTAATTTGATATATATGAAAATATACAATGTAAAAAAGAAAGGGGAAAAACAAAAGCCCTCCTTAAACCTCCCTCCCCTTCTACCCTAGGATCTCTGCTCATTCCTTACTCCACCAAAGAATGCAATCACTTTTCCAATCTCTCCCCAAACATTGCCGCGGCCGCCGTTACCAACACCACCGTGGCATTTCCGACTTTCCTTCCGTAAAACACCCTCGCGACCGGGGCCTTGACCATGCAGTGCAGAGAGAAAAGCACCTGAAGTCCCTGATGAACATCAAGAACCTCATAAAATCAGAGCCGACAAGATCGCTTCCTCTCTCAGTAATCGCTCAACAGAAGGAGCCCCTTAAAATCCCCATTCGCCCTATCGACTTCATTCGGAAATACCCTTCAATTTTCGAAGAGTTTTTCCCAGCTGGCATTACTATCCATCCTCACATCAAGCTCACGCCACAGGTACTTGATATTGATGCTGACGAGCAGTTAGTTTATCAGAGCCAGAATTATAGGCAGGATGTCGCTAATAGACTCTTAAAATTGTTAATGATTTCTAGAATTGATAAAATACCATTGACTGTTCTTGATGATATAAAATGGGATTTGGGTTTACCTGAAGATTATGTGAAAAGCATGGTTCCTGACTTTCCTGACTGTTTTCGTGCGATTGGTAGTAAGAACTTGTCATCTGGATTGAGTTCAGATTTGGAATTGGAGTTGGTTTGTTGGAGTAATGAATTGTCTACTTCCTTGATGGAGAAGAAGGCAACAAGTGGAAAAATGGGTTACAAAAAGGGGATGCCTATTGCATTTCCTATGAAATTTACTAAGGGTTTTGAGGTTGATAAGCAATTGAAGAAGTGGTATGATGAGTGGCAAAAGTTGCCTTATATTTCTCCATTTGAGAATATGACACACCTTGGACCTAATACTGATGAATCCGACAAGTGGGCAGTGGGGATTTTACACGAACTTCTTAGTCTTTTTGTTTCAAAGAAGGTGGAGAAGGATACTTTGTTGAATTTAGGAAATTGGTTAGGAATCTGCCCAAGGTTGAAGAGAGCATTGATTCACCATCCTGGGATATTTTACTTGTCAAGTAAAGGAGGAACTTATACTGTGGTTTTAAGGGAGGCCTATAAGAGGGGATTGCTTAATGAGAGGAGTCCAATGGCGAAAATAAGAAATCAGTATGCTCATCTAATGAACATAATGACTGAAGATAGCAAAAAAGTTGGTGCTCTGGGTGGAAGCAAACAACAAGAGAAGAAGCCATCCCATGAATCTGAAGACCAAAGAGAAAAAGATGATGATCAGAATGGTACTGAGACAAATGATAAAGATTCTGATTTCGAGTATGAGGATGATGATGATAATGAGGAGGAGGAGGAAGGTAGGATTAGAACACGTGCTCATGGAAATGCTCGGTCTAGTTTATCAAGAACAAATAGGAAGAACTTGAATGCAAAGGGGTCTTCCGTAAATGGTGGAAGGAAAAGTTTGGTCCAGAAACACTATGGGAAAACCAAGGATAAAGCGCCACCAAGAGATTTTAAGAGAAAAGAAATGTCCAAAGAAAATTTCCATTCAAGCTCACGAGACAGGTTGACTAAGAGCAAGACGAAATTATCGACACAAAAGAGGACAACTACATCGTGATCTCGTTTATCTATTGAAAACAAAGGCAGGTTGGCTTTTTAACCTCGTTATTTCCTAGTCAGGATATTTTACTTGCCAACAAACTTGTACATTTTGTATTGCAGTTACTATTTCAATAATTTTTGTTGAGCTTAGAACAAATATCTAGAGTAGAAAATTAATTTTCTATTTATTTGACAAATGTTGTGCACCCACAGCAATAAAAAAGCAAAAGAAAAAGTCAGATTGAGTTTGTTGTGTGTGCTCGTGCATTATATAATGCGCGTGTGAAGTTATGTTGTGTGTCCGTGTGTCACGTTAGTTTGTGTTAATGTTAGGTTTGTTATGGCAATTAGACAGCCTTATAAAGGCAGAGTTGTATTTGTCCGTTACTCATAAGCAATAATTGCTCATGTTCTCTGGAGGTGAATTAATGCAAGTGCAGTTTTGTTATCAAGAAATTCATGAATTCTAGGGGATCTCCCGAACGAGCCCTTATCACATTCCACCATAGGTTCAAAAGGAAGAAAATCCAACAAATGAAAAGAACTTCACCCATCCCATGACTAGATTCCATGTTTTCTGATTTGTTGGATTGTGCTAAGGCCATACAGAGAACCCTTCGATCTCATGAAAATTCTTGATGACAATAGTTCACTTCCATTAATTCACTTTGAGAATATAAAGAGTATTTGGTGTTACTGCTTATGAGTAACCACCAAATACAACTGCACCTTATAAGGCTATCTAATTAACATAACAAACCACCCAACATTAACTAACTTAACACACAGTACTACACACAAATAACACATGAGCATATACTGCAATTTCAATCTAACTTTTGCCTTTTTACTGCTGTGGGTGCATAATAACAGATCTATCAGAAACACTGGGTATTCGTAGAATCATCAATGTAGGAGTATGGACTCTATGTAAGCAGTACATTGAGAAAAGTCAAATGTTTGTTCAATTATCCTCCTCTTGTTAATGATCTGGACTTCTAAGGATAACTACCATAAAATAATAGCTGATGTTGAAGATGGGCCTTTTTTGGGGGTCAAATTTCGCATCGTCATACAGTTTGAGGCAATGAGATCTAATTGTGCAACAGTTTGATTTCATTAATTTATCTAATTCTGCATCAAGCGTAAACTCTATGTTCATACCAGGTACTTTGACTGTTCTTACTGAGTTACTAGCTTAAAGTTCGTTGCACATAATTTGGTAGAGGCTCTCTCTTGTTATAAAAGATATACGGCTTGAAAAACAAGCCATTTAATTTCCCATACCATGGTATAGATAGATGTATGACTTGGTTGTAGAACAGATCTATGCCTACTGCTGTTTATGATAATTGATAGGCAACAGTTTTGCATGAGAGATCTTAGGTTCTAGCAGTAATGAAGGGTTTTGGATGTAGAGATTAACTTGGGAAAAAAATCAAACAATTGATACTAAAGGGTAAAGAGTGACTATGTTGCTTAAATATGAAAATAAGTTTTCTGGACATTAGGTATGGTGAAATCTGGCTTGCTAGGCTACCATTAGATATTTCCTATGCTTACCACTGAGACTTTCATAGAGGTTTAATGGTGTAAGTGTTGAACTTGATACGTAGAGGTTGAGAGTAGATAATAGAGGATATTGCAGCAAGGAGGGCAGGGGGAGCGGAAAGGGAGACTGCACATAGATACCTCAATAACTAGTTCCTCAGTATTTCATAACCAAGGTCTCTCAAAGTTGCTAGATTATATCTAAAGATTCATCATTTCTAGGACTACTAATACTCTTAAATAGATAATTCTGAACAAAGGCTAGGTTTGTACCACAGGTAAATAGTTTACTGAGGAACAGAAGTCCCTAGTAGGTATGCGAAGTTCCTAACCAGTGCAACCCAAAGAAATCCCACAAAAAATTTCAAAGTTTATGAGCATAGCTTATTTAGTGCTTACCGATTAAAAAAGCCTAATTCACATTTCTACCATAGAGTCATGTAGACAAAATTATATTTTATGTGATGATTTTGCATTGAAAAATAGGGTCTATGCTTGAGTTTACAAATCGTTACTAATGATTTTTATGTTCTTTGGACTTGGATATAGCGTATGATGATCTTGTGTTGGCAGATTTAGGTAATAGTTGAAAGAATAGGCACTAGGCAGACATCGGAGTGCTTAGAAGCTGTTTAGTGGAAAAACTATTAGCTAATTAACTTCTGACAACTGTTACCCTAAAACTTAGAAGTTAATTGCTTTTAGTTATTGGAAGCAGAACAGGAGATACTAATTCTGTCAGCTTCTTTTTTGTATTATTTTGCTGTAGTTATTGGTCATTTTTAAATGGCTAAAACCTAAAAAAATTCCATTTGACATTTGAACATGTCCCATGAAATTTTCAAGGGCAAAAATTAGACTTTCTTGTTTAATCTTGAAATCCCAGTATTCCATTCTAAATTGGTGAGCTCTGTTCTGGCTTTCTGAGTTTTAATTTTTTCATTTTCATTTTCTTTTACCTATTTCACAACTACATGTAGTAATGATTAATCAACACCTCTACTCTCACTGTTCCATTGCCTCTTCTCGCCAATCTGAAGGAAAAGCATTCACTTTCACGACTTGAAGCTGATTTTCATATTGCCTTTACTTTAAGGTGGGTTTTGATTTCTTATGTAGGTTATGTTTGGTAAATAGCTTTTTGGGAGTAAATTTAGAAGTTTGAGCCACTTTAGAGGTTTGACTTTGAGCCACTTTAGAGGTTTCGACTAGTCAAATCTCTAATAGTGTTGTTTGATGAATAGATGTTTGAAAGAGTTTATTAGGTTCAAAAAGCTAATTTTGAAAAAGCTATTTGTAGGTGTCTTTTCAATTAGTTTATTGCTTAATTTTTTTAAGGATAATTTTACTCTAATTGCTACTCTTTAACCCCAAATGAAGGTTTTACTATGTTCTTATTTGCCATTTTACACAAACATCTATTATCAATAAGTTAAGTTTTACTAAACAAGTTTGCACAATCATCTAGTCAAATTAGCTAACTAAAAAGTAATCAGTTAACATCTAATGTGTTATTTGCTAAACAGAGCCATAGAGTTAATATATATATATATAAAAGACCATGTTTGTTAAAAAGCTTTTTTGGGGTAAAATTTGAGGTTTGAGCTATTTTAGAGGTTTTAACTAGTCAAACATCTAATAGTGGTGGTCGGTGAAGAGATGTTTGAAAGAGCTTATTGGGTCCAAAAAGCTAATTTCATCTTTTTCAATTAGCTTATTACCCCATCTATTTTGAAAGACATTTTTACCTCTAATTTTTACCATTTAATCTCAAATAAAGGTTTTAGCATTTCTTTATTTGTCATTTTACACAAATAGCTATTAACAATCAACTAAGTTTTATTAAACAAGTTTACACAATCGGCTAATCAAACTAGTTAGTCAAATTAGCTAACTAAAAAGTAATTAGCTAACAACTAATGTAATATTCTAATATAGCTAACAACTAACAATTATTTGTCAAACATGGTTAAAATAAATAGCCAAATATGCTTTCGTAATTGTTAACGACAGACAAATATATCATAAGTTAAACAGTAAGGTTAATTGGCATAATTCTGTTAATCTAGCCATCATACCACTTCGGGTATATTTATCTCTTAACAATTACTACAAGAGCATATTTTGATGTTTATTTGATATAAATGGAGTGACATGTGAGGTAATATGCTCTTTATTTGATATAAATGGAGTGGCATGTGAGGTAGAGGCGATGTGGAATTATATTTGATATCATTTGAAAAATATGATGATATATTTAATTGTTTATTTGATATAGGAACCTACTGTTTATTTTTATATAGGGACATACGTGCACATATAAATTTATTTAATATTGAGGCATGTAGCACGAATAAATATAAGGATATATATATATATATATATATATATATATATATATATATATATATATATATATACTCACCCTATTATATATATATATATGAGTGCTAAATTTGCCCCCAAGGACTATCAATGAATATCAAATTTTTTTTAAGAATCAATTTTACTCTTGTCACCTTAAATTTAATGTTGCCCCCATGGTAGGCACCCTACTTCAGTTTTGCTCTCATACTATTAGTCTAGCTCAATTCATCATTATCACTCTTAAGGGTGTAAATGAGTCTTGGTAGTTCGCGAACTATTCGAACTCGGTTCGGTGAAAGTTCGATCAAAGCTCGATTTGATAGGGCTCGGCTCGGCTCGAGCACAAGCTAAGATCGAGTTTCCTCAGATTCGGTTCGAAAGCTTGCGAGCAGGCTCGATTATTTTTAATTACTATATATATTTCATATATAATTATTATATATTCTATTGGTTATTATTAGTTTTCATCATAATTCACAACTCAAATAAGATTTAATCCATCAAAAAAATGACACAAAAAAGTTTAGACATTTGAGTCTTTAACTAGACAATTCGGTTTTGATAAAGAACAAAATACGTTACAAACTTTAATATACATTTCATTGTTTGAATTTTTTTTCCGAGTTTGTGTTTTCCGAACATAAGTACCATCTACTATTCTGAAATCTCGACAATAATATAATTGTTTTTTTATAAATATTTTAAACTCATATGGAGTATATTATAAAACTTTTTTGTTTTCTACGCTACTTATTCTATGTATGCATGATGAATTTGGTTAAACCTCGTTAGAAGCTCGATAAAAGCTCGGTTCGATCAAAGTTCATCAAAGTTCGGTTCGAAAGGGCTCGGCTCGTTTACACCCCTGATCACTATCATTTTCTAAGTAAATATTGACAAAAATACCCTTTGAAAAAGAGTAAATTAAGCTAGGGCATCTAGCGTGGGGATAATATTGCGCAATTTTGTACGATTATGGTAAAATTTGTTTTCCCCTTCTGCCCTTATCCCTATACACACATTGTTCTTGTATGCCTCTGCCACATTAATTTGGAAGGAATGCTGTGGTTTGTTAGGGTTTCTACGTACTTTATTCTATCTTTATGCTAGATTTTGACCCTATTTTGGTTTAAATAACAACCCTCTCTCTTCTTTTTTTTTTTTACAGACAACCCTCTTCTTTTTATTCTCAAAAAAAAAAAAAAAAACCGTCTTCTTTTAATTTGATAAATTGCTTGATCCTTGTGTTTTTTATTTAGTTATTTATAATTTAGTAAGGAAGTTTTTTGTTTGAAAAAAAAGAAAAATAATTATTTTATTCATAAAAATAATAATATATATAAATAATTAAATTACAATCCAAAAGTACATCACGTAATTTTATAGTGATGGAATAATAGTAAACCGTACTTGAAATTTTTTGGCACAACGCTGAGAAACACATTTCATCCAAAATCGATTTTATAGTTTTTTTCTCCAAGAATGAATTTATGATATTTCAAAAAGCTAGATTTATGTGATGAATGACAAAATTATTCCGTTCCTAAAGCAAAACAAAGTCAGAAAAAAAAAACAAAGTTTACTATAATAAATCAATTAACAAAGTTATAAAGAAAAAGCAAAACAAAAAGAGGGTTAAGAATAGTAAAATATTGTTGAATGGAGCAGAAAGAGACTGAACAACAGATGAAAAAGTAAGAAGAGCAGAGTGACCCCTCAGGCAAGGCAAGGGTGAATTGAACAGCGCCCAGTATTGATATCATCAATTCAGAACTTCTCTATTTGTCTTCTTATCCCTTCTTTATAATATCCTTCCTTACTTTTCCATCTAAGGTTATTCATAATTAAAACATCAGAGGTTTAAAATTCATAAATACTTCTATTATTATAAGTAAAGACTCGTTTTTAACATCATAAACGGTATAATTGATGAGTTTAAAGCTAACAAGTTGGGTCAATTTTATATTTTATACATAATTCTTTTTTGTTTTACTCCACATATGTGTTATGTTATCATGTATCAATAACATATCAAAGACACACTCGAAGACTCTTAGAATAGAAGAATTACAAGATGAAACTTAGTATACAATTGGGTCAAGTAGGAATAAAGCCTATACATAAATAAGCCCAGGGGATTAGTATAAATAGAGTAATACCTTACTAAGAATGTAATTCAATTTCTATTCTTCTTCAGATACAATACGTATTTGTTTCCTTCCATACTGGTTCATATTGTCAAGATGGTATCAGAGCCATGGTAGGAAGGAAGCCGAAAAAAAATCGAAATCCAAAATCAATAGTGGAGGAACACACAATTGTTGATCAAGAAATTGATTCGATAGAATCAGAAGAAGTTGAGGTTGAAGACGACTCTTTCTTTGAAGCGGAAGAGTTCAATAACGATCAGATGCAGAACAATAATCGCAATCGCGATCAACCTAATCCTCCTCTGCCCCTCAATCAGGCGCAATCGTGCTACAGTCATGATAATCCAGGAGCAATTTTGGTTAGTAATCTTCTTACCAACAACAATTATTTCACTTGGTCACATGCCATGGTGCGAGCCCTAACTGTGAAGAAGAAACTGAAATTCATCCATTCCGATGATCCTCCTCCACAAAAGGAAACTCCAGCATATGATGAATGGAAAGAAAATGATTGTTTAGTAATAGCATGGATCTTGAACTCAATACACAAAGATTTTGCTGAATCTTTTGTTTTCGCATCTTCTGCTCGCTCCTTATGGAAAGAATTGGAACAACGATTCGGTGATAATAATTCACCCATGCTATTCAGACTAAAACGGCAGATTTGCACAACAATTCAAGGTAACCAATCTATTTGTTCTTATTTCTCTGCTTTGAAGAAACTATGGGATGAACTTAGTCTATTGAGACCCTTGCCTGAATGTCGGTGTGGTGCTATTAGAGAATGTGTTTGCAATGCTTATAAACGCATCTTAGATATGAATGAGGAAGATCGTTTGATGCAATTTCTTACTGGCTTGAATGAAGGATATGAACCCGTGATTAATCAGATCTTGTTGCTTGATCCTTTGTCTCTTGTGAACAAAGCATTTTCTATGGTCCTTAAGATCGAAAAGCAGAAAGAAATTCACATTGATCAGAACCTAGAATTTGCTAATTACACTATGCATCAACTCTCTAATAGTCATCCCTCTAATAACAATAGACACAAACAACAAGATTTTGAGAAGAAGGAGGACAAGTTTTGTGTTTACTGTCGAAAAACAGGACATATCAGGGAAGAATGCTTCAAACTTATCGGATATCCTGACTGGTTCAAGAATCCTAGCAAGAGGAAGACTAAAGGGAAACCTAATGGCAATAGAGGTGGATCGAACAACTCGAATAGAACACATATGGCAGCGGTTGCAACCGATAACAAGTCCACACCAATTGATGAATGTGCATATGAGGAGGGGGAAGAAAAACTTGATAATAAGGCTATGGAACACATGTTGCAGGAAGTCTATAGAATGCTAAAAGGGAAAAATCAAATATCACAACAACCTACAACTGATTTCTCTGCCTTCGCTGGATTTTCTGGTAATGTGAATTCCTTTCCTCTTATTACTGAAACTGAGTGGATACTGGATAGTGGAGCAACAAGTCATATGTGCTCATCCTTGACTCTATTCAAAAATCATAGATTAGTCAAAGGAAATAGGTTGGTAAATATGCCTGATGGAAGCAGTCAAGCAGTCAAACATATTGGCGATGTAGAGCTTTCCCCTATGTTAACACTACGGGAAACTTTGCATATTCCATCCTTTAGATACAATTTGTTATCTATAGGACATTTACTAAAACAATCCAAAATTGCAGTAACATTCCATCATGACTGTTGTTACTTGCAGGACTTGACAACATCTAAAATCATAGCGGTTGGAAGATTGTCTGAGGGTCTTTACAAGCTATGTGCAGATTCGTTTACTACTACTGGAATGGAGGGTATTACGCTTAGTAAAGAAAGCGCATTCTTTTCTGATCGTTCTTTCATGACTGAAAATAAAAGGCCAAGTGTTTGGCATCTTAGACTAGGACATGTTTCAAATGAAGTCATTAGTCATATCCCAAACATTGTGTTTACTGATAAAGATATTGTGTGTGATGTTTGCCCAAGTGCAAAACAACATCGATTTCCTTTTCCTCGTAGTTCTATTACTACTACATACATATTACAATTGATTCATTTGGATCTTTGGGGACCATACAACATACCTTCTAAAACAGGAGCTCGTTATTTTCTAACATTAGTTGATGATTTTACTCGCATGACGTGGGTAGTATTATTACAAGATAAATCTCAAGTTCCATCTGCTATTGAAGTTTTCTTTAACATGGTTGAGAAGCAGTTTGCAGCTAGAATTCAAATAGTTCGAAGTGATAATGGCACAGAATTTGTCAATTCTCGGTGTCAGAATTATTTTCAAAATAAGGGTGTGCTTCATCAACGTTCTTGTGCATACACTCCACAACAAAATGGAGTGGTTGAACGCAAACATCAGCAGCTACTAAACATTGCTAGAGCTTTCCTATTTCAATCTGGTTTGTCAAAGGAATTCTGGGGAGAAGTCATTTTGCTTGCTGCTGCTGTGGTAAATATTTTATCAACTAAAATCTTGCAATGGAAGACTCCTTTTGAGCTGTTTCACAACAAACTTCCCAATTACCTAAAGTTCCATCCTTTTGGATGTTTGGCTTATTACACAAACAACCATCCACATAAAGAGAAGTTTGAACCAAGAGCCTACAAAGCCATTTTCCTTGGTTTTTCTGAAGGTCAAAAGGGATACAAATTGATGGATATAGCTACCAAGAAAATACAAGTTTCAAGGGATGTGGTTTTCAAGGATATAATTTTTTCCTTTCTCTCAAATGAAGCATATTGATAATCATCCACTTCAAGTGGACCTGGAGGACCCACTATCTTATGTTTTCGGCAATGCCAGTCCCTTTTTTGAAACTTTCCTGAACCAAAACACCTCTCTGCCACCAAGTCCAACCCCACTTGTCCATTCCTCAATTACCAATTCGCCATCTGTACACACTACAAAAATTCATGAGTCAAATACACCTCAAATCATTCCCACTTTAACTCAACCTTTACCTGATAAAAGAAAAACTCATAAACCAAAATGGATGGAAGATTTCATTTGTTTATCCCAAGCCACAAATCCATTTCCAAATCCAAATTCGAAAATTCCTGCAGTTTCACTTAATTCCCAGGATTCTCTTACTTTTGTGTTAAATGTTACAGGAGACAGAGAACCGAAAAATTACAAAGAAGCTTGTAAGGATGCTAGATGGATTCAAGCTATGGATGCAGAACTTCAGGCTCTTGAAAACAATAATACATGGGAATTCACTGACTTACCTCCAGATAAAAAGAGCATTGATGCAAGATGGATTTTCAAGATCAAATATCTGCCTGATGAGAAAATAGATCGTTTTAAAGCTCGACTTGTGGCTAAGGGGTATAATCAGACTCAGGGGGTGGATTATCACGAGTCTTTTAGCCCTGTTGCCAAAGTGGTTACAGTTAGAGTATTGATTGCAGTAGCTTCAACTCGTAATTGGCCGATACACCAAGTGGACGTTAACAACGCATATCTTCATGGGTTCTTGGATGAAGACCTATACTTAACTCCACCAGATGGTTACACGAAATGTCCTTCAGGCAAGGTATGCAAATTAGTAAAATCATTATATGGCCTTAAACAGGCCGGCAGACAGTGGCATAAAGAAATATCAACAAAATTGGTTGATTTTGGTTTTCATAGATCTTGCCATGATCATTGTTTATTTACGAAAATGAATGTGGATGGCACATCAACTTTTCTCACAATTTACGTTGATGATATCCTAATCACCAGTTCACAAGAGACTCATATTGTGGATGTGAAAACATACTTGCACTCATTGTTTACAATTAAAGATATGTGACTTGTCAGATATTGTTTGGGCGTTGAGGTTGCAAAGACAGATGCAGGTACACTATTGTCTCAAACGAAATATGTGTTAGATCTCCTCCAAGATGCAAAAATGGAAGAATCTACACCTGTAAGCAGTCCTATGTCTCACGGATTACAGTTGACGGAAAAAGGAGAGTTGCTACAAGATCCTCAAGTTTACAGAAGACTTGTAGGTAAGCTTCTTTACTTAGGATTCACCAGGCTTGATATTGCCTTTGCTAGCCAACAACTTAGCCAGTTTATGCAAGAACCCTCTAAACATCACTTACAAGCTGCATTACATGTATTGCGGTACCTTAAAGGAACTGCGAATTATGGCATTTTTTATCCCATTCAAACAGAAGACCAGTTAAATATCACAGCCTTTTGTGATGCTGATTGGGGTACTTGCAAATTAACAAGGAGATCATTAACTGGATTTTGTGTATTTATTGGTGGTTCAATGGTTTCGTGGAAGGCTAAGAAGCAAAATGTGGTTAGTAAATCGTCCGCTGAAGCGGAATACAGGAGTATGTCACAAGCGAGTTGCGAGGTGAAGTGGATAGACTATTTGCTGGAAGAGATGGCTGTGAAGAGCATGAAGCCTATTCCATTATATTGTGACAATGAAGCTGCAATTGCTATCGCAAGGAACCCGGTTTTTCATGAAAAAATCAAGCACGTGGAAATCGATTGTCATATAGTTAGAGATTATATAATTTCTGGCTTTCTAATTATACCACATGTATACACACGTAATCAGTTAGCTGACCTGTTTACAAAGCCTCTAAGTCATCATTCGATGCTTCCGGCTTTGATTAAAATGGGAGTTGTAAAAATTGTACACCAAGTTTCATCTTATGGGAGGAGTCTTAGAATAGAAGAATTACAAGATGAAACTTAGTATACAATTGGGTCAAGTAGGAATAAAGCCTATACATAAATAAGCCCAGAGGATTAGTATAAATAGAGTAATACCTTACTAAGAATGTAATTCAATTTCTATTCTTCTTCAGATACAATACATATTTGTTTCCTTCCATACTGGTTCATATTGTCAAGAAAGACACCCATAAACCCATTTATGTGGGTTTTTCCTGCTCACTTTCAATAGTTAGACCAAATTCAAATGCAATAGTTAGATCAAATCCAAATCCAAATTCTAGAAATTACTTTTAGAATTTAATAAATAATTAAAATTCAATTGTTAATTTTTTAAAAGGTAAGTCTCCATATTTTGACAAAACATACTGTTTAGTCTATGTATTTTTAAAAATATAGGGTAAGGTCTCTAACATTTTTCTCGATAAACTGTTTAGTCCATGTATTTTTAAAAATACAGGGTAAGGTCTCTAACCTTTTTCTCGATGAACTGTTTAGTCCCTACCGTTAGACTCTCATGAAGATTTTGTTAGTCAATTTGGATTTGAGTCAAAATCTATTTAAAATAAAAATGTAATGCCTTAACTACCCTTTACCACAAAATCAAATATATAAGACCATTATCTTCATTATTTACAACAATAACAAAATTAGCAGAAACATCTTTCGTCATCATTGAAACAGTTTGCAGTAAACATGAGTTGAGAATATGGAGGAAATTAAACTCACCATTGAGAGTAAAATGATTTCCACCTTCAATTCGAATAGGAAGAGTAAGCGAGAGAGATTTGAGTCGATTTCTACTTTCAATTCAAACAGGAAGAGTGAGCATGAGTGATTCGATTATGAGTAAGGGATTCAATCCTTTCTCCATTTTTTGTGAGCGCGAGTTGTAAGAGAAAGACATAGAAGTGTGAATTGCTTTTGACTGATAAATAGTAAAGGGTAATTTAGTCATTTCCGAATTCATAAACGGTAAAAGATTTAACAAACAGATGGAATGACTAAACAGTTCACTGAAAAAAAGGTTATGGACCTTACCGTGTGTTTTTAAAAACATAGGTACTAAACAATGTATTTTATCAAAATATTGAGACTAATAAATTAATTACCTTTTTTAAATTATAATTATAATCTCTCAAATGGAAATTCAAGTTAGAAGGACATCCATCCAATTTAATAAGGTGATGTTGGATAACAATAATACTTTGAAAGGTGATGTTTGATAATATATATTCATTGAAAATTATTTGATTAGACTGTAACACCATTTAAAGTTAAATATGTATATTCACATAATAATTGAAGATAAAATCAAAAATTATGGAATGTAGTTATCACTTTTCCAAATAGGGAGATAAAGAAGAAAAAGATGCTCCAACTTCCGAGGGAGGGAGGGAAACGGATATTAATAGAAGAGGAAAATGCTAAAACAGGAAACTCCAACATAATACGCTAAACTTATTCATCCCTATCCACTACTTTCTTCTACTTTTTCTATATATATAAAAAAAATAGTTTATCGGTTTAAAATTCGTCGAATATTTTTTAGATGAATTCTTTTTTCAATTGAAGTTTTTTTTAGCGTATGTTAACATTCAAATTTGAGATCTAGTTTAAACAATTTGATTCCCTTAAATATTTAAGCCAACTTTAATTGATTTTTTTTATTATACTTCTATTAATTGTATCTATTAATAAATTTTTATTTATTCTTCCAAAATAAAATACAACTTAACTTAAATAAAGGCAAACTTGATATAAAAAAGTATTAAGGAGTGGTTAGTTGTTCATTTTCATACTTCTAGTTGTTTTTCACTTCAAAATGGAGAGTTTTAGGTGTTTGGTTAGTGACTATCTGTTTGCTTTTTACACCTGAAAAGTAGCATTTTACAAAAACAGGGAATCCCTATTTTTTAGAAAAGCAGATTTTCCAACAACAAACAATAAGTAAAACAAACAGACCCTTAATGCATATGGATGGACAGAGGATAGATGAGTGTGTGGAAGGAGCCATTCTACATATGACCTTAAAATTATAAGGGCTCCAAAATTTAAACGTGCTTAGTCAAATATAAATATTAGTTTAAATTGAAAAAAAAATAATATAATAAAATAAGATCCATTTACACCATTTCACTATGTATATTGAAACATATGTAATTTAGATATTCAATTATTTAAAATCCACAATCTTATCATACATTAATTTCTTTTTATATTTTTTTAATATAAAACTCTATTAAATATGAACCCAATATTTACTTAAAAAAAATTCTATTAAATATTAAATAAATATTTAGCACAAGCCTCTAAAAAGTTTAAGACAATCCTGTATATGGATTAAAACAAAGAAACAAAAAATATAGTTCTTATTAAATGGAAGAAGTATATTTATTATGGAATACTTCTAAAACAACTCCTTTAACTTTTCATATTTGTGAAGTATGATTTTTTTCTTTGAAAAAAAAAAATGCTATACGTAAAAAAAAAAAAATAAGAAAATTGACTAACACCTACATTTTGCTGATATGACAAATAGCACATCATCAAAAATCAACAATTCATATGTTATATTAATAAAACCAATACACATATGAAATCATCTCATCCGTAACAATGAATCTTCATTTATTCTTCCCATGAGAGGGGAATGAAAGGAAAAAATCTTTAGAGGCGATGGAAATGGATGGAAACAGAGATCTCTATTACATTTCACGGGGATCCTCATCTCCATCTATACCATATTCCCACGGAGAGTTTAATAAATATTCTTAAAATAATATATTTATATGAATTTTTAAAGATGTTTATTTTTATATTTAGATAATTTTATATTATTATGAATTATGGTTGATACATTTTTTTTTATCAACTATAGACTATATTTACCTAGCTAATTATATATATATATATATATATATATATATATATATATATATGTTAAGATTTCACTATTTTGTTATTTACAATTTATTCAAAAAAAAAAGAAAAAAAAAAGAACGAGGATCCAATAGAGATTCAAATGAGAACACTTGTTTTTCTCATTTCATAATTCTTCATCTAGATAGAGACGGGAATGTGGAAGCACTCCCCATCCCCACCCCGCTCGCCCCATTTGCAATCCATAGACAATTACTGAGCTCTAAAGATGTGGAACCAATAATATAGGTCAATAAGGTGTTGGGCCTTGGAACCTTCTTTTGCCACTTGTATTTAGTTTTTATTTATTTATTTATCCTACCAAACACATTATTTCTATCATTCGTCTTCTGTGCCATCTCTAACACAATTTAAATTTAGCAGGACATTAGGTATTTAATAGAAATAAAGATAAAAGATTGAGATAAAGATAAAAATTAAAATAAAATAATTGAGAATTATTATTTCATGCTTGACATGTTAGATAAGGATAGGGATAAAGAAAAAATATATTTTACTATATTACATCTGCTTAAATTACAACACATTAGTAATCAGGGATAAGATGAACTTTTTTTTCAATTTAAAATTACATCAACTTATTTCACCTCCTTATACCACCTCTTTTTGGGCCTCCGCAAACCTTGGACCCAGGCTAGACCTAAGGCCAATCCTGCATTCCATTTATCCCATGTACCAAACACTCTCTAAAGGTCTCAACCTTCACTAAACTCTAATGTAAATAATTTATTGTTCCCTTAATTTCTTTATATTATGCTATATCGTTCTTGTATTAAAAATATATATTATAAAGTCTAACTGTTTCAAAATAAACTATTTAGTCTTTTCGTCCAAAATTCTAATAGTTGAAAGTTAAAATTTTATAAAAATGATGTGTTTACTTATGGGTATACATGGTGTGCAATCTTTGCCCTATTTCACATTTTGATGTACAATTTTCAATTTTACATACAAAATTGTACAATCTTTTGGTGATCTCCCACTAAGGTGTACGTCCAGTAATTGTGATCGGTCCACCCAAAGTCAATGCGTCACATCAGCATTTTTAATCCTACCCATTAAAAAAAGTGGAACCTACTTATTATGCAATTAGTAAAATATCCTTTATCTCATTCCTTCGTTCTCTACCACTCATCTCTCTATCTTTCTCTTTCTCTTTCTCTCTCTCTAAGTCCTCTCTCTAGAAAACTTTCAATCTCTTCCTTCCAGAAAATCCATTAATGACCGCTTCTTCATAATAAGATTTTCTAAATGATCATGCCATGAATGGAGAAGGGCTTGGATAAGAGGATTTGTGACTTTTGGTGGTGATGGTACTTTCTCTTTCAAACTGCTTTCATTTGGATTAGATTTACTTTAACGAATTATTAAGATTTATTTTCCTTTGGGGTTGGATCTTTACCACACATAGTTCAGTAGTCGGTACTAGCTTAAACAATCGATCCTAGTCCACTAAAAACTAGGAGAGTCAAGCATTGGGCATTCGTGAAGGGAGGTGAATGTCTCCATAGGATGGAACTCTATGGATATTATAGGATCTAGAGTTAGTCCATAGTGCGTGTCCCTTTTAGGACGAAGTTTAATCAGAGGGAGTCCCACTAGGACGGAATACTGACAGACGCAGTGACATGACGTTTAAAGGGATAGGCCTCTTCGGTAGGAATTGATTGGCCGAGACTTGGAGAAATCTTGGCGCTGCACGGGGTTTTGCCCTGGCCAGACCTGGCCCTTGACAATTTGGTTTTTGATGTTGGATTTTAGTTTGGGTTTCAACTTCAAACTCATTTTGAGGAAGAACGCAGAGAAGTCAGAGACAAACGAAGACATGAAAGATGTAGAAAACAAAGGAAATATAGCACTCCACATCCCAATCTCCAATTCAGCTTTGGAGAAAAATATCCCCTATATTGGTCTCATCCTTAACTATTTCGGTAATTTTCCATCTTCGTCTTGCAACTTTCTGAGATAATCCTCAACCCGTTGCTATCCCTAAACTACACCAGATCATGCAAATCTAAGTTAACAACCAAAATAAAAAGTAATTAACTGCAAATTCAAGGGTACACTTGAATATAGATTAAAGAAGGTCAAGTAATGAAAGGAGATTGCAACCTTCAAATTTCACCGATTTGAGTAAAAGGAAGGTTTTTTTAACTTTCAATTAAAGTAAGTTTAGATATTTATAGAGGTGAGTACTAAAATAATATCTAGAAAAGAAAGCAAAGTTTGAAGAAAATAGCAAAAAGTAGGCTTCTTTTACTTGTTTGTTTATATATATATATTGTTGGAGGTGGACATTCTTTCTTTCTGGCCACAAACAGCTTCAAGACAACCCCTACAAAAGTATACATCTTTTTATATATATCATAACACTCATCCAACACCAACCCCAATCCCATTCAAACAAAAACAAATAGTCCACCCAATACTAAATATTCTCATTATCAGCCCCCCCAAAAAAGGTAGTTAAACGACAACAAAAACATATCCCATAGCCCCCAAAAAAGTAGTAAAACGACATATGCCAATTCCATCAACTAAACCAACCTTATACTCTGCTACCATTTCCATTCATTAACAACCTTTTACTCTCTTCCTCTCCTTCTTCATCTCCAACTCCACTGTTTCCACACATTTCAATGCCAGTAAGCTTCCTAGACTTCAATGCCTCATGTTCCCAGTCTGTCCTTACCAACACAACATACAGTATAGACACAGCACAGGCTACTTGGGCCGATAATAGCCCGAACCAAAGCCCAGCAAACCCAACATTCAGCCCAAAGGCTAAGCCCACTGCCACCGGTGTACCCACAAAGTAAAATGACCCCAAGTTGATTCTGGCCCCAACCGCGGGCCTCGCGGTGCCCCGTAGGATTCCACAGCCTGTTGTTTGAGGGCAATTACCAAGCTCACAGAGGCCAATTATAGGCAAAACTGATGCTACTAGATGTTTAAGAGAGGTATCTTTGGTGAATAAACCAGCCCATCTCTCTCTAAGTATAATAGTCCAAGTGACATTGATGATGCCAATAAAAAAAGCACAACCCAATGCAACCATGGCTGCTAGCTTGGCTTTGTAAGGCTTGCCAGCTCCAAGCTCATTTCCAACCTGCAATTTTAACACGACAGGTATTGTATATAAATGTATTGTTTTGACAAGGAAGAAAAAACCCAATTGGGTTCCTTTTGTCTGTTAAAAAAATAGTAATGGAATTTGAGCTTTTTAAAGAAAAAAGGGCAATTCATACAAGTGCTTGTCACATTACTTGTGTGATCTACATGGGGTCCCTTAAAGTGATGCAATCACTCAACTGATCACAAAGCATGACTTTCAAAGTTTTACTTTCTTAACAATTTCTTTATCATTGCTATCTTTTTTATTTATCTTCTCAAAATGTAATTTTTTTTATCATCAAACAGATTTTTAGAGTGTTGAATCATTAAAAACCATATCTTTACTTTGACTTGATCAATAAAGATAACAACTTCCCTTAGTATCAGTAGCGAATAAAGGAATATCTATATAATTTCCACGATGTGTTGACACTCCCAACCCTAATCTTGCAGAGATAAAAGGGCCGGAACCATCCCTGATAGGGGTGGGAGCCCCTTTCTCCACCCCAGCTCGTTGCTCATCAGAAATATATATTCATATCACTAGGAATACTATGATTAGAAAAGAAAAATGGCTATAACAAGAAAGTTGACTTGAAAATGCTTGATCAATTGAAAGGCGGTACTACTTTGTCTATCACTATGGACCAAGCTAGAATACTGTCTAATCACTCACTAACTCACTACTCAAGAATTCAGGTCTTCTTAGCAAGACCCCTTAAGAAATTGTGCAAAATCAGTATGCAAATTTTATCAAATTAATTTGACTTGTGGAGTAGATTAACAACATCTAAATCTGAATTAGAGATATTAGTTGTGACAATCAGAAAAGTAAACTTTTATGCAAAGATGGGCCATATTTGACTAGAGAAATGGTAACATCAAGGCATAAGATGAACATAGAACATGAATCTATGTTATAGTGACCTATCATATATAATTGTATAGAATAGAAAGTAGTGGTCACAGCATATGATATGAAAATGATGAAAAAAGGACATAGAGATAGAGAAAGAGAAAGAGATACTGACCCTGGCAGAAACACAGCCAGCAAGAGCCATAGGAACAGTGTACATCATGCTAGTAGTCTGAATCAGAATACCAGTGGCGGCGACAGCCAATTTAGGATTAGCCAGGTATCCTGCCATGACTATCACAATCTCATACCACCACCATTCCAGGCAGATCCCTAAACAACTAGGCACGGCCAATTTCATTAGTGGTCCTACTCCACCACATACTCCTCCAATCCCACCCGTCCATCTCATCTCCCACCGTCCACTCACCCACCACACATACCCTACCATCAACACTACCATATTCATGTTAGTCACCACTGATGCCATTGCCACTCCTGGGACCCCTAGCTTCATCACCACCACTAACATATAATTCAGTGGCACGTGGAATATCACTGCCAGTAATGAGCAATACATTATTGGCTTTGTCACCTGCTGTGATCTTAAGAATACTCTCAAAGGTTGTAACAAAGTGTTTGTTAATAGATCAGGTAAAGAGTAGATACAGTAAGTTGCTGCCATTGCTGTGATTTCTCTATCTTGACCCATTGAATTCATTATAGATTCTAGGTTAATCCATAATAGACTTATGGGTATGATTGCAATCAAGAGTATTAGGATCATTCGTTGAAGAGATAGTGAAAGAAGCTCCCAATTTTTGCTGCCATAAGCTTGACTACAAACTGGCTCTAGTCCAGATGCTAATCCTACAAGAACTGAGTAGCCTGTGATATTTGTGAACCCAATGGAAAGTGCACCACCGGCTAATTCTAGACTGCCTAACCTCCCCAAAAACATTACTGAAACCACTGATCTAAAAAAGGCCATTAAATGTGCTGCTGTTACTGGCAAAGCCATTCCCCATAGCTCTTTTAGCTCTTCAACGACCTGTTCAACCCATAAAACAAACAATATTTATGTGAATAACAACAAAATATCACACAAATACAAGACGACAAAGTGTTTGTCAAATTACCTCAGAGGAAGATGGGAATGTTTGGATAGATAAATCTGGATCCTTTTCCGCCATTATTAATGACACGTAAGTTTTTTAACCAAACCCCTATTTCCTGCTGCTTATTAAAACAACTATATCGAAGAAATAAAGTATGAAACTTTATAACCAAAACGACAAAGTCAAGCAATAAATAGAGCAAAATCAAGAACAGAAACAAAACCCATAACCAAGCTTGAACTCAACATCACAATAGAAGAAGAATATAAACATGGTATAGAGAGAGAGAGCAGCAGTAGTACCGAAGAAGGGAGATGGAATTAGGGACGTAAGAGAAAGAGGAGAGGGAAGCGTGCAATAAATATGAAGACCTTGTTTTAAGGGTTTATGGGTTTTTTTGTATTCATATTTGTTCTCTTTGATTGATTGTAGGAAAGTTTAGGTACCATAAATAGATAGAGGTATGTGTGTGTGTATATATAGAAATAGGAATAGAAATAAAATATGCGGGTAGTAGCGGCAGAGAAGGACAAAGAAAAGGGGTATGGTAATGGCGGCGAGAATCAGAGGAAGAAAGAGTGGAAAATGAAAGGTGAGAGAGAGAGAGAGAGTGGGGGGCAGAGCCGAAAGGAGACTGTATTTAATGTTAGCTCAAAACAGAGCCTTTTCAGATATTAAAAAAGGCAAACCGAGGAAGAAGACGAACAATAGTAATTGTAAAAAGTCGATTTTGGGCAGTCAAACGTATTTCCGTTTAATTTCTTTTCTCTTTAATGGAATGTGGAGTTATTTTCGGTTCATTTTTCACATCTCACCCCTCAAGTTTTTGCCACAATTACAAGAATTATCAAAAGGGTAAAATAAAATTACAGGATTAGGTTAAGTTTATTTTGTTTTTGACAAAGTAAGTTTTAATTTGTTTTTTCCACCATTGGATGGTGACGAATTTTGATAAAGTAAGCTCATCCAATGGTAGAAAAAGCAGAGTAAAATTTAATTTGTAAAAAACAAAGTAAATATAGAAGGCACTCAAGATTCAGGGTTCAATGTTGTAATTTGGCTATTTCGTAACGTCATATAAATAAAAAGTTTTCTCTTTTGTCCTTAATATCAGCTTACCATCTACGTATATGATTAACCCCGCGGTTTTCAGAAATAGCTTAATTCAGAAGTATAAATATTATCTTCTGCCACGCCGATGAATATCAAGTTGGTGGAAAAAATAAACTTATCCATCCTCATAAACACATCCTCAACTATGCTCTTTCAATCTTAATATCAACTTACCATGCTGGATATCTATGATTACCCTTTCGGTTTTACGAAATGGCTTATCTAGAAGTGTAGGTACTGCATTATCTTCCACTATGTTGATGAATACGAAGTTGGTGGAAAAAATGAATTTATCCACTTTGACAAACACATCCCCAGTTATGCTCTTTCAATCTTAATATCAACTTACCATCATGGACATCTATGATTACCCTTGCGGTTGCAAAAAATGGCTTACTTAAAAGTATATGTATTGCATTATTTTTCGTTGTATTGATGAGTATGAAGTCGGTGGAAAAAATGAAATTGTCCACCTTGACAAACACATCCTCAACTATGCTCTTTCAATCTTAATATAAATTTACCATCTTGGACATCTATGATTACCCTTGCGGTTGCAAGAAATGGCTTACCTAGAAATATATGTACTGCATTATTTTCGCCACATTGATAAATATTAGGAAAATATATTATATTTATTGTTTTCATGTTGTAATTAGGGTGATTCGAATAAATTAGGAAGGTTACAATTCATAGTCAAATAGAGAGCTATTAAAATTATGGAGATTGAAATAAATTAGGAAGTCAAATAGAGTGCTAGATGTTAGGAATTGTTTGTGTGGATATTTTTGTATAAAAACTATATTTGAAAAGAATTAATCGAGAAAACAAATTTTTTCATGGTATCAGATTTCCAGGATATCAAAACTCTCTCTTTTCCTGCCATCCTCTACTGCTTCTTCTTCTTCTCAATTATTCAGCCTTCTTCTTCTCTTTCTCTCTTCTCCAACCATGTTGGACTCCGAAAACCAATTTCATTCGGCTCTAGCCATATCTAATATCAAATCACATATCCCGACAACATTGTTTCACGACGTCTGGAACAACCAATCGCGAAACAGGGGCCGAGGCAGCGGCCGGACTTCTTACCACGGATAGCAACACCATTTTTTTCCTAGTTGGGGTTGCAATTCTCCACAATGGCCATGGGCTTGGCCATGAGCCGTACCACCAAACCCATATCATTCCTCTCAACGGGTGAATATGTGTCAAAGAAATCTACGTTTTCTCTTTGTCTAAAGTCTTTAGCTACAAGGCAAGCCTTATACTTATCAACTGAACCATCTGGTTTTAGTTTCTTTTTTAAGATCCATTTACAACCTGGTGGTAAGTCTACTAAGTGCCAAACTTTGTTTGACTCTAGTGAGTCCATTTCATCATTGATGGCTTCTTGCCATAAATCAACATCTAAGGAGTTTAAGGCTTCTTGAAGGGTAATGTTGAAACACCTTTCCACATGATTTTGATCTGACAAAATTATTTAAGTTAATCTCATGATTAAACAATTAAATTTAAGTGCTTTGATTTAATTGTACTAATGAGTTTTTTCAATGTTGAGTAAGTTAACTAACGAGAACAGGAACTGAAAGTCTATAAAAGAAAAGACAAGACAAAGTCAGCAAGAGCAAGTCACACAGCAGAAGCTGAGTAGAATGCAACTCAGCCTTGCGAAAGAAATGTCTTCTTCAGAAAATCTTGAAGGCGAAGCCGCTGAGTCAAGCTGAGTAGTCGTCAGGTCAGCGTCAATGATCCGTCCACTTGGAAGACAAGGTCTGACAAATTTCTGAAACAAATCAGAAGCCTCAGAAATCTGTCCTGACGACCGTTTCGAGAAAGAGCATGGACCATCTGACTTTTGCTAGAAGACAAATCTGGCATATGAAGAAAAATCTGGCATAAGAAGACAAACCTGACTCCTGTCCGAAACAAAAGACAGGATTGGCCTGTAGCTCTGAAAGCTAGCCGAGTGATGACGAAGAATACCGTTTTCCCCACAACGGCTATGTCGGGACTCAAATCATTGAAGCCTCAAGATTACTATAAAAAGGCAAATTCATCACTTGGATAAAAAAACACACATACAAGAGAAACAGACAGAAGCAAATCTTCACTAAGTCAAAATAGAAGCTGTCTGAAAAGAAAAAGCAAGCCCTTACACCAAACTCCAATCATTGTGTAAAAGTCTAGAGTGATTGTATTCATCTAAACTGTTCTTCATTAAGTGAGAACAATTCTTGTATCATTTGTAAAAGGTTAGAGAGAAGCCGAGTACTCGGTTATAGTACTCAGTGGTAGAGAGAAGCTGAGTACTCGGTTATAGTATTCAGTGGTAGATAGGATTGAGTAGACGAATAGAGGACGGTACTCTTGCATACTCAGTTGCTATTGTAAAAGGTTTGTGCTCTACCTTTAAAGAGCTCAATAGAGGATTGAAAAAGCTCGGAGGGATTCCGGGGAGTGGACGTAGGCGGAGAGGCCGAACCAGGATAAGTCTGCTGATTAACTTCTAACCCTTTCTCTTGATATATATATATATATGTATGTGTAGCTTGCTTAACTTTACTCAGTAAATAATCTATACAAGCTGAAGCTGAGCAATCTGAGTGTTGAGTTGGAAACTGACTTAAGTGTTACTTCCCAACTCACAACTGAAACATCTCTAGTCAGTATCTGATTACAGCTATCTCACACCACACTCAGTCTTGCCGACCTGAAACTGAGTTAAATTATCAAACATTCAATTAAGTCAGCGTTATTAAGAGAAAAAGTTACATTAGTTCCTAACCCCCCCTTGGAACTAATCCTATTACGTTACACGGGACCAACAAGTGGTATCAGAGCCTAACAGCTCACTATTCAAGATAAAACTATCTTGAGCTGATCCCTGTAATGGCTGAGAACATCACTCGTTTCCTTCTAGGAAATCAAACAACCCAGATACTTCCTAAGGGATTATCTATTAGTCGGCCTCCTCTGTTCTTTGGATCTAATTATACATTTTGGAAGAACAGGATGAAAACTTCATTCAGGCAACAAATATGAGTGCATGGCTAGCTATAGTCCAAGGCCCTTTTGTTCCCTATGAAATCATTGACGGTGTAAAAACTGTCAAAAGCGAGGCTAAGTGGTCAGAGGATGGCCTTAAAAAATTGCAAAATAATGCTTCGGCTATCAATATGCTTCACTGTGCATTAGATGCTGCAGAATACAATAAGATTTCAGGTTGTGAGTCAGCACAAGAAATCTGGAAGAAGCTGGAGGTGACCTATGAAGGAACCAGCAAAGTCAAAGAGTCCAAAGTGAATCAACATATGCGGCTGTATGAGCTGTTTGAGATGAATGATAATGAAGACATCTTTGAGATGAATGCAAGATTCACTAACATAATCAATGAGCTAAAGAGACTCGGTAAGAACTTCACTGAAGAAGAACAAGTGAAGAAGATTCTAAGAAGTCTCCCTAAAAGCTGGCAAGCAAAGAAAACAGCTGTTGAAGAAGCTCAGGACCTGACCACATATAAATATGATGAACTCATTGGATCTCTACCGACCCACGAGATTTCAATGAAGAACTTTGAAGTGAAAGAAAAGTCTGAAGACAAGAAGCAAAAATCCCTTGCCATGAAAGCTGACTCATCAGATGATGAGGAAATGGCCATATTCACCAGAAAGATGAAGAAGCTATTTCGAAAGAATGACAAATACAGCAGAAGGTCATTCAAGAAAGGTGACAAATACAAAGCTGAGTCTGGCGACAGCAGACACAAGAAAGAAAGCTCAAAGACCGTTACTTACTTTGAATGCCATCAAGCTGGGCATATCAAATCAAGCTGTCCCACTCTGAAGGAAGAAAAGAAGGGCAGCAGAAAGGCAATGGTGGCAACTTGGAGCGATATTGATGAGTCAACCTCATCAGAAGCTGATGCCACTAAGTCAGCAAACATATGTTTCATGGCTGATGAATCTGCTGACACCTTCCACTCTGAGCAAGCTGACCTCTCTGGTGGGTCTGACCATGAGGAACACTCAACTGAGGTAACATCTCTACCCTTGCTCAGAAATGAAATGATAAATGCTCTGAGTGATCTCTATACACTTATCAAAAAGTGCAACAAGAAAATAAGAGCACTCAGTAGGCGATGTGATGAGATTGAAGAGGTCAAACTTAGTGACCTTCGACATCTCCTCCAGGACAATACCAAGCAAGATGAAAATCTAAAAATCATGCATAGGTTTGTCTCTGAAGTCCAATCAGACTCTAAGAAGCTGAGAAAGGACATCACATCCATACAGAACCAGCTGAGTTCATCAGCTAAGAAAAGGTTCTATTCAAAGACTGAGTATTCGGGTACTAGTCAACAAAGACGGTACACTCAGCAGAACAGTCAGTGTGACTATTGTGGAAAGAAAGGACACACTATAAAAGTGTGTTGGTATGCTCAACACCATCGTGCTGACCAAAAATGGAAATACCCCCAAAGGATAGTTTATTGTGACTTTTGTGGGAAAGATGGCCACACTATAAATGTATGCCGTCACAAAATTAAATATGATGCATCACATGTTGACTCTAACAAGCGAGGACCCAAAAAAACTTGGGTACCTAAAGATAACTAGTTACATTGCAGGTGAGCCTGAGGTGTGCTGAGAAGTCAAAGCTATGGTACATTGACAGCGCATGCTCAAGGCATATGACTGGTGATGAAACTCAGTTCATCACACTTGTGCATAAACGAGGAGGAAATCTAAGTTTTGGAGACAAAAAAAGGGTAAGATAGTAGGTTCAGGTACCATTGGAGGTAATCCTACTATTGAGCCAGTCTCCCTAGTCAGGGGTCTTAAATATAACCTACTGAGTGTAGCTCAGCTGTGTGACAGCGGTAGAAAGGTTGTATTTGATGCCACTAAGTGTAAAATACTCGAGGGAAAAACTAATGAGTTGATTTTAACTGCCCCTCGTGTTGACAACGTTTTCATGCTAAACTTAGAAAAGAAGTTTTCAAAGAATATATGCTTAGTGTCAAAGGAAGATAATTCCTGGCTATGGCATAGGAGACTTGGTCATGTAAGCATGGATCTCCTTGCCAAATTAGCTAGAAAGCAATTAGTTGAGGGATTGCCCAAACTCAGGTTTGAGAAGGATCAATTGTGTAATGCTTGTCAGCAAGGTAAACAAACTAAAAAATCTTTTCAAAGTAAAAATGTAGTCTCAACCAAGCGTCCATTAGAGTTACTACACTTGGATCTTTTCGGACCAGTCCAACCGCTGAGCTTGGGTGGTAAGAGATTTTCCTTAGTCATTGTAGATGACTTTTCTCGGTACACTTGGGTCATCCTGCTGAGTAGCAAGGATGAAGCTTTTGAGATGTTCTCAACATTGGTTAGAAAACTTGAAAATGATAAAGACCTAAAATTGGCTCACATCCGAAGTGATAATGGCGGAGAATTCAAAAATCAACAATTTGATAAATTCTGTGAAGTCAGCGACATTGACCATAATTTTTCTGCTCCTAGAACTCCTCAACAAAATGGGGTAGTTGAGAGAAAGAACAAAACCTTAGTTGAAATAGCTAAGACAATGCTGAGTGAGAATAAGCTTCCAAAGTATTTCTGGGGTGACTGTCAACACAACTTGCTATATACTCAATAGGGCTCTAGTCAGACCTATACTTAAGAAAACCCCCTATGAACTTTGGAAAGGACGAAAACCCAATATTGGATATTTTCATGCCTTTGGTTGCAAATGTTTTATTCTGAATACTAAAGACAGCCTTGCTAAGTTTGATTCAAAAGCTGATGAAGCTATCTTTTTAGGGTACTCAACAAATAGCAAAGAATATAGGGTGTTTAATAAACGAACTCAGGTTCTAGAAGAGTCTGTACATGTTGAGTTCGATGAAACTGACCCTGCAGGGAAGATGAGTCAGCCTGCCGAAGATGACACATGCTCAACTTCCGGTGACCAAAATGGAGCCACTGAGTCACTACCTCAAGGGCTGACCAAAGGTAAAAATGAACCTGAAATTATCTTTGCTGACCAATATAATCCTGCAGAGATTGTTGAAACACCTACTCCTGAAGACACTACACTACCAAAGGAGATCAAGGTTCCAAGAGGACACTTTGAAAGTAGCATTCTTGATGCTGCTGAGAACATCCTGATGACCAGAAATCAACTCAGGAGATATCTCAGTAACGTAGCTTTCGTGTCAGTTCTTGAGCCAATAAACTTCTCAAAAGCTGAGAACGATGATTTCTGGATAAATGCGATGCAAGAGGAGCTCGATCAATTCAAGAGAAATGAAGTGTGGGATTTAGTGCCTAAACCAAAGAACCAAAAGACAATAGGAACAAAATGGGTATTTCGCAATAAGCTAGATGAACAGGGAAACGTAGTCAGGAACAAAGCCAGACTTGTAGCTCAAGGTTACAGTCAGCAGGAAGGTATTGACTATAGTGAGACTTTTGCCCCTGTAGCTAGATTAGAAGCTATAAGAATATTGTGTGCATATACTAGCTTTATGAATTTTAAATTGTTCCAAATGGATGTTAAAAGTGCATTTCTTAATGGAGTTATAAATGAAGAGGTTTATGTTAGTCAGCCTTCAGGGTTTGAGGATCCAAAATTCCCAAACCATGTTTATAAACTCAAAAAGGCTCTATATGGCCTGAAGCAAGCACCGCGTGCTTGGTATGAAAGGCTGACCAGCTTTCTGCTGACCAGAAACTATGTCAGAGGAAAAGCTGACACAACCTTATTCATTAAGAAAAAGGGTAAAGATACCCTGCTGGCACATATATATGTTGATGATATTATTTTCGGTGCTACTAATGAGTCAATGTGCTAGGAATTTAGCAAGCAGATGCAAACTGAGTTTGAGATGTTAATGATGGGAGAACTCAACTTCTTCCCTGGACTTCAAATCAAACAAGGCAAGAATGGCATCTTCATTAGCCAGACCAAGTATGCCAAGGAGATATTGAAGAAATTTGATATGGAAAATTGTAATCCAATATCTACCCCAATGGGTACTGACACTGTGCTTTGTGCTGATGAAAAAGGTAAGTCAGTAGACAGCAAATTATATTGAGGTATGATTGGCTCTCTACTCTATCTAACAACAAGTAGGCCAGATATACAGTACTCAGTATGTTACTGTGCAAGATATCAAGCTGACCCTAAGGAATCTCATTACATAGCTGTAAAAAGAATCCTTAGATATTTGCAAAGCTCAGTGAATGCAGTTTTATGGTATCCCAACACGAACGATTTCACACTCGTTGGATACACTGACGCTGACTATGGACGAGACAAGCTTGAGCGGAAAAGCACTTCAGGAGGATGTCATTTCCTTGGAAGCTGTCTAGTGTCTTGGTTCAGTAAGAAGCAGTCGTTAGTTGCCCTATCAACAACTGAAGGTGAGTACATTGCTGCTGGAAGCTGTGTTGCACAAGTCTTATGGATCAAACAACAGCTGGATGATTATGGAGTTCAAACAAAAACAATTAAAGGCAAATGTGACAACAAAAGTGCCATTGACTTATCAAAGAATCCAATCCAACACAACAGGATGAAGCATGTCAGCATTAGGCATCACTTCATCAAAGATCATGTACTCAAAGGCGAGATCAAGCTGACTTATGTTCCAACAGATGAACAGGTTGCAGATATCTTCACGAAGCCATTGGCTCGTGAGCAGTTCGGCATACTAAGGGAAGCTATCGGTATGTCTAATCCTCTTCAATAAACTTCTGAGTGAAATAAATGTTGAGTGATTATAATATGCCGAGTGATTATTACATGTTGAGTAACTGTCATATGCTGAGTAAATATAAATGCTATGAAATCACTACATGCTGAGTTGCTATACATGTTGAGTGATTGCTAAATGCCAAGTTACTACACATGCCGAGAACCCCTTCTACGCTAAGCTATACACTCAGAACTTCAAACGTTTAGTATCTTAGATGCTGAGTGGAACAACTTGCACAATTAATGCTTGCATGCGTATTTAAGTGGCTACCTTGGATGACGTAAGCGTAATGATTAGAAAACCATGCGCCGAATGTGTCATTAATGTCAGAATTAAATGCCGTTGATTGATTCAAAAACGAACCGCCATTCTGACCTATCAGATCAACACGCACCGGCTATAAATAGTGGACGATTTCCCACTAATTTTTCTTTACGCTTGAAACATTTCGCACTCGATCTCTCTCTTTTAAACTTCTAAGGGGGTGTTTGGTTGTTCCTTTTCAGACTCCTTTTGCCTTTTCACTTCAAAAGGGAGAGTTTCAAGTGTTTGGTTAGTGACCTCCTGTTTGCCTTTTACAATTGAAAAGCAGCATTAGGTGTTTGGTTAGTGTTGTCCTCAGATTAGACTCTAGCAAGTGCACTAGATACAAGTAATAAAGTGATAAGTGAGTATCGTCTCCACATGGATTGTGATTCAAATCAATATTAGAAATCATTGCTAAACAGTGTGTGTCACAATAGTGTCCTCTTTTATCGTTGATTGTTTGATGTTGGTACTTAACAATTCAGGCAGACTAATGAAACAAGAAAATGAAATAACTTTGCAAAGGTTTTAGAGAATAGAACAGGCTCGACATGGCCGAACACGGTGTGCTACGTCTTACAACATTCCATGAATACAAGACAATGCTAATGAAGCCAAAGTTTCAGTTTTAAGTGAGTTTGAGTCAACTTTCGTGTGTTCTCAAACTCCTAAGATTTACTAACACCTTTAGCGTCCTAAAGGTACGTTCTTTCTAGCATTAAGAACAAAACTGCATTTCTCGATGAGAAAACCCTTGACACAACCCTCTAACTTGTCACTTCGAAGTTGGGAGATCAATAAAGATATCGGTGAAGATGAAAGCAGTGTCCTATAATTCATCTAACACATACATAAACGCCTAAGCATGAAAGTTAAATCCTCATTGACCACAACATTGGCAAATACTAAATATTCATTAAAACATTGTAACACTTACATCACCGGGTCGGCCAGGCCGTGCCCGTTCAAAATGGACTACTCACTCATATTGAGCAGTGAGAAGTCGATGGTTCTTGATACAACTTGAGACTCCATGGGATCTCTCTTCTTTCTTCTATTCTACTTGTCTAAAGAAATTACTAAAAATCCGAACTCCTAAACTTTTCTCTGCTTCACCTACTTAAAGGGAAAGACAGAGGCCAAAATCGGTACAACTTTCGTACCCTTTCTACAAAATAAGTCAACTACCAACTATGACTAAAATAAACTAGAAAGATTAAATTTCGATTAACCCTTGAACACTCAAGGGGGTGATACTTCAAGTCATCTTGCTTCTTTAGGCAATCCCATCGCCACACACTTTCACCTGCCGCTCTGCCACTTTCTCTGCCACTGCCACCACGACCTATCGCTGTCTGTCATTAGATAATCCGACGTTTGACCGCTGGATACAAGTAAGGCTCCACTCCTTTTGGCTTTAGCAAAACAATCTGTTTCCAGCGAGTTTGGCATTTATCTTTGCTTATCTGCATAAGGACAGTAATTAGCCCTTATTTCTTACCAAATGACATAATAAAACACCGAAATTTCCTTATAAATACTATGTTAAACTTAGTCAATATCATGCCTAATAGTTAGTGATCTCCTGTTTGCCTTTTACACCCGAAAAGCAACCTTTTACAAAAGCAGAGAATCTCTGCTTTTTGGAAAAGTAGCTTTTTCCAACAGCAAACAGCAAACCGTAAAAGCAACAGCAAACAGCAACAACAAACCGTAACAGCAAATAGCAAACCGTAACAGTAAATAGCAAACAGTAACAGCAAATAGTAGGTAAAACAAACGGGCCCTAAATCTCTGCATTTCCTAAGAACTTCCCAAGAACACCATGTCGAATGATTCCCCGAACATCTCCGATGAGCAATACGATGACAACCGCTCCGACATTAATCCTCCTTCTCGAGCTGAGCAGGAGTATCAAGGAACATCTTCTTCTGAACAACAAACCCATGGTCAGCATCCTCGGTGAGAACCCCCTAACTGACCGATCTACTCCATCAAAGAAGAAGAAGGAGAAGAAAAACAAGAAACCCAGGGAAAGGAAATTCTTTCCAGTCTTTAGCAGTGTCAAGAACATCAACGTCTTCCACTCCCGTTGGTTTTCTAAGAGCTTCATCGAAGAAGAAAAACCCTTCTGCGACTGGATTTCAAAGAATGGGTGGACTACCCTCTTCTCTCTCCCTGGCACAACCTACCCACAATTAGTAAAGGAATTCTATGTGAACCTGAAGGTTGCTGACGATGATGACGACTATCTGATCACTAAGGTTAAGAATAAGGAGATCACCATCACCCCCTCTTACCTTGCTATCCTGCTAAAGCTTAAAGCAGAAGGCGCAGAACTGCGATGCACAAATGATTATAAACGGGTTGAGTACAAAGCCGAGTTCTGTAAACCCAAAAACCACAAAGGTGAAATCTCCAGTACCAATTTGGGTCAGCCTCAAAGATAGGCACATTACATCCTGGCCAACTATCTGGCACATGCTGAACTACAAGCCGCTCAACATGCCCGTCTTTATCATTGGGGCTTTTCAATGCAACACCGGGATCCTTAGGATGGGCTCTCTCATCACCAAAATACTTCAGGATCACCAGGTCAGCTTAAAAGGGGAAATTGATGTTGAGGGCACTAAAATTACCTCAGCAATCCTGTTCGGCTTAGCTCACAGCCTACCTTTCAAACCTAAGAAAGGAAAGGAAGCTATGGTTGAAGAAGCACCTGCTGAGAAAGCTATGGTTGAAGAAGCACCTGCTGAGCTGCCTAAGAAAGGCAAGAAAGCTATGGGTGAAGAAGCACCTGCTGAGCGATCCAAGAAGGATAGAAAGAGGAAAGCTGACCCATCCTCAACACCACTAGCCAAAGATATTAACAACGCTGTAAAGAAGATCAGGGTGGTGGTTAGTGAGAAGAAAGCTGCAGTTGCTGAGTCAGTGCAAAAGAAACCAGAGTCAGCTGAGAAAAAAAAGAAGAGAGCTGACCCTGAGGAAGAAAGTGAGGAGACTCTCGAGCAACCCCTAAGAGGAAGAAGACCTCTGGGATGACACATTTGGAAGCTTCCCCCCTTGACTTTGTCATCACCAAGGATTGTCACTTCCTGCGAGCTTAGGAGATCGACCTAGAAAAGACAGCTTGTGATCAAGAGGAAGAACAAGGTTGTACCGAAGAACAGGCTAATGCTGACAAGATACATTCTGCCGAGCCTAGTAACATAGCTGAAGCTGAACAAGCTGATGAGCAAGGAGCTGAGTCTCCTGTGAAGGATAAGGTTGTTGAGAACGTTTATGCTGACTTCAGACTCAACTCTTCTCCTGAGTCCCCAGAACCCATTTCTGCTGTCCCTTCTCCTCCAACCAAAAATAACAAAGGAAGCACTGAGAAACGATTCAAGCGGAAGGCACAGAAGCCTAACTTCATAGACATCTTGGATGATGCTCCGCTAAGGGACCCCATCACTGACCTGACTGGGCTTGAATTCAACTTCTTCACTACTATCACCGAGCCCACTCTAAGTCAAGTGAAAGAAAAGCAATCCTTTGTTTCTCAAACTAAGGAACAAGCCGACCCAAAAGCTCCTAAGGGTCAAACTTCTGCCGACACCGCTGCTCCACCTTCAACTGAGCAAGTGCTCGAAGTTCTAGCTGCTCAACACACCGAGTTAGCAAAGGAAAATCCTCTTGCTAAAGACAGTTCTGAGTTGCTTCAACCTCAAGTTTCAACTCAACTTCAGACTGACCCTGAGCAGGTAACTAATACTGCTGAGCAAACACTTCCATCTTCTACTGAGCAGTTAGTAAGCCAGTCAGCCTCTGCTGCTGGCCTCAATAATAAAAGTGCAACTCCTAATCAAGCTGACACCTCTACTTCTAGGCCTCACCAAACTTCTCCAACACATGCTGCTAACTAGAAAACGGCCCCTGAGCATAACACTGATGATCCCTACACTTATTTGGATGCTTCTGAGTCCGGAAGAAGAATCATCTGCTCTACTCCAAGAGATAAATCAGTCTCAAGCCGATGTTGCTAGGTTCGCTCCTGCTGAGTCTACTCAACTCTCACCCGTTACGCAACTTCTGACCAAACTCAAAGGTCTCAAGGAGCTTATGAATGTTATGACTTCTTTGTTCTCTCAACAGCCCAAGCAAGAATTTATGGTCAAGCTGGCGGATCTTCAGCTTATGATGGTTCACCACATGGACTCAATTGAAGGGAAAATCAATGCCCTATCTGATGTGAACTCATCATCGGAAACTTCTGCTGAAGTCACTCAGCATTTCACCCAGCTGATCGCTGAGCTAATCGGAGCTCATGAACTTATCTCCTCCACTTCTCAATGCTCCATAGAACAAATTGGTGAGGCTATACGCCTACTCAATTTGAGCAAAGAAGAAATGGACACTGACCAGGTAAAGACCAATGATATTCTGCACTGCACCCGATCAACTCTTGCGCATGTTCGGCAAATCAACGCTCATCATCATACGTACGATGCTTCAATGCTCAGGATGTACTATCAATCCTATGCTAGGATGACCGATTCCATTACTTGGATCGGGAAGTCACTTGAGTTCTTACTCAGTATGCTCAACGCTCACATTCAAATCCTCGCACCAAGTATGGCCGATGGCATGCAGGTCTTAAAAAAAGTACGAGTCAAATGCAACAGTACTCAACCATACTGACTTGTGCTGTTCAAAAGGGGCAATTCTATGCTTTTGCCCCTCAGCCTGGCGATGCTGGAAAAACGGGGGAGAAAGACCAGCCAGCTGACGGAACTCAACGTCAAACTCAGCAGAAGCCTCCTGGCTCAACTTCTGCTGCCTCGGGCAACCAAACTCAGCAACAAAGAATAGTCAAGCCCAACCAGCAAACCAAAACCAAAACTAATCAAGTTCAAGTCAATATCAGGAAGTAGAACTAGAACTAGACTTAGCTTGAAACTTGTATTTTGTATCTGGCATGTCTCTTTATTAAGCTGACTATCTATATACAAGCATCTATTCTACAAACTGTCTTTATATATGTGATGCTTATATGCTGTGTTTTCTATGTGCTGACCTTTCTCATATAACTACTCATTAAACAACAATCAATTAAAACTTGTGAACACAGATAGTAAACAAGTAAAATATACTCAGCGTACCTCAACTCTACATAACTAAGTGTCAAAACTGAGTAACAATAAAATGTTCCAAGTATTGACCTACTTCTGAAGCTGACCTTAGACTTATTTCGATTAAATCTTAGAAGGTTTAGAATTGAACTAAGTCAGTGGATTCAAGCCTTGGTTTCTCTCGATTAGATCTTAGAAGGTTTAGAGTTAAACTAAGTCAGTAGATCCAACCCTCACGGGGGAGTATTTTCAGAAGAATATAAAAGGTCAACTATCATGGGGGAGCTCAACACTGAGTTCCTTGTTCAATAATTTTGCCAACATCAAAATGGGGGAGTTTGTTGAAACACCTTTCCACATGATTTTGATCTGACAAAATTATTTAAGTTAATCCCATGATTAAACAATTAAATTTAAATGCTTTGATTTAATTGTACTAATGAGTTTGTTCAATGTTGAGTAAGTTAACTAACGAGAA